>NW_028145360.1:889450-1188398 GCF_050948025.1 Trichoderma camerunense | reverse complement strand
GACCCCCCCCCCCCCCGGCCCCCCCCCCCCCCCCGCGCCTGCATCTTACAAGAGCTGCATTATATCACTGTCAGAGAGCTGGGCACAAAGAGGAGAGTGATGAAGTCAAAGAAGAGAACAATATGTATTCTAGCCACTCTCCAGCAGCTAGATATTTAATAATGACTATATTTATCTCTGAACCTTCCAAAGCAAAGAGGAAATCCTCTTCTTTTATAGACATCTTTCAAGCCACAAGGTCATAGCTTGAACTTTGACGCTTCTTTGCATCGTGAAAGCTTTTAGGCACCTGACATTTAGTAACTGCTGTTATATTTATATTTCTCTAGTAGCTGCTACTATATATATATTTCTTTCGTCACTGCTATTCTATTTATATTCATCTACTAGTTGTATTATTTTTATACTGTACTAGTTCAACATACTAATCAGATGCCTATATTATTATATAGATATACTTATTTATTTTGCGGTCTTGCTTTTTCTGTCCCCCGCTTGCCTGGAGAGGTGCCCCTGTTGCTGGACCGCCGGGTCGGGGTGCTGTTGATCTCCAGAGCTTCTCGTTGGTGTTGTGTAGCTGCAGTGCTCTAATGACTCGTCACATTTGGGAAACAGCTTGAGATGGATCCTTTACTAGAAGCTGCGCATACCTGATACTGTACCATGTGTTAGTACTTAAATAATTGAATACTACTAGGTATATACTATCATACCTGAATAACATTCATGGTATTTGATACCACCATAGTATGTTGCTTTATACATCTTACATCTGAACCTTGACAAGCCACATACGAATAAGACGGGGTCCACTTCCAGGCACACCCCTGGCGGCGTTTCTCCAGCTTTTCCCTTCCCCTCCACACACGTCGATCCGATCAATAGCAGGGCAGAACCCGCTATAAGCCCGTGCGTTACAGGCGGGATGGAGCGCTGGAGATCAACAAGACCCCGACCCGACGACCCAGTAACAGCCCACCGCCCGCCGTATTCGTGTTTTTGTCCGCCCATCCATGGCTCAACGCCCTTCTCCAAAACCCCACGACCTTTGAAACTTTCCAGACTGCACTTGCACTGCACGTCTTGGGCCAATGGTCAAGCTTTGGCCGCGTGTTGCGCCGATTCCCATCACCACTTGCAGGTACCAGCTGTAACTCTCTCTCTTCATCTTTTACCTTGCGCAACAAGTGAAGCGCGTGCAACTGGACGTCAGTCAAGATGGCGTTTGGCATCCTCGAGCCTAGCTCGGGGGAAAAAGTTCCAGGTAAGGGGAGGGAGCCCATGATGGATATTCGAGTACCTGCAGCAAAAGTCTTGGCGCAGTCGCAACGCAAGATGTGCTTGATACTTTGATACAATCTCGTCTTGTTCTCGGCCAATGACAAACTAACAATGGCTTTCCTCTTCGATATCCAGGCACAACTCATTTCTACGATGATCCTTCGCAGCCCCAGACGGCGACGGAGCAGGACACGATCAGGCTCAAGTGCGACACCAGCGGCAAGACGCCCATCATCCTCGTGCGTCCTCCAGCCAGCCATGAGCCTCAACATCGAGATGAGTAGCTGCAGCTGCACCAGACACTGACTCTCTTTGCGCAACAGGTCCCTCAGCCTTCAGACGACCCCAACGATCCGCTCAACTGGCCTCTATGGAAGCGCGATCTCATCACCTTCACCCTCTGCTGGGCCGGCGTCCTCGCCACGTCCCTCGGCCCCATCCTGGCCGCAAATACCGTCACGCTCTCCCGTCTCCTCACAAAGACGTTTACCAAAGTCGCCCTCCTGACGGGTTACTTTCTCCTCGGTGCCGGCGCTGCTGCCATCTTCTTCGTCCCCTCTGCCCGCGTCTGGGGCAAGCGCCATCTCTTCCTCCTCGGGATCCTCATCATCATCGCCTCGAGTGCCTGGGCCGGGTCCACGGGGACAAATTACGGCAGTTTACTCGGCGCTCGAGTCCTTCAGGGCGTCGGCACCGCTCCCTATGAAAGCCTGCTCAATGCCGCCGTTGGCGACATGTACTTTGTCCACCAGCGAGGAGTGCGCATGGCCTTTACCAACTTGGCAATCTTTGGAGGCGCCTTCTTCACTCCTATTCTGGTCGGAAAGATTACGGCATCGCTGGGCTGGAAGTGGAGCTTCTACTTTGTCTCCATCTTCATGGCTGCCACGCTTCCCGCCGTCTTTTTGCTTTGCCCTGAGACCGCGTATCGCCGAGACACCAAGCTCAACACGGACGTCAACGCAGAAGCCGAGGAGGAGATTAAGCTCCAGCCGCGCGTCGCGACAACCAGCAATCCGCCGTCGGATGAGGAAGAGCTATCAAAGCAACGCACAGGCTTCGTCCTCTTCCCAACCTCGAGAGCACTCCAGCCCATTGGAAATGCCAGGACCCCCAAGAAATCATTCGTCGAATCTCTGTCCCTGTTCGATGGTGCCAAGACAGATGAACGCTACTGGGTGCTGCTGCTCCGGCCATTCCCCCTTATCCTCAACCCTGCCTTCATCTGGGGCTGCCTCATCCAGGGAACCATGATTGGGTGGACCGTCTTCATTGGCGTTCTCGTCGCCGCCATCTTCATCGGCCCGCCCTACTTCTGGGGCGAGGTCCCGGCCGGCTACGCCTATACGGGAGCCTTTGTCGGAGCCCTCTGCGGCTTTGCCATCTCCGGCCTCCTGGCCGACTCCAGCGTCAAGTATCTCACCAGGAAGAACCACGGTGTCTATGAGCCCGAGTTTCGAATCCTGCTGGTCATCCCTATGCTCATCATTGGCGGCATTGGCTTGTTTGGGTTCGCATTGACGGCCGGCAACGTCATTTCTGGCGAGTTCAGCTACATTGTGCCGCTCGTCTTCTTCGGCTTCGAGGTCGCTGGCATGGTGATTGGTGCTGTCGCAAGCTCCTTGTACATTGTCGATGCTTATAGTAAGAAGTTCCCGTTTCTCGTTTTCCCCTGTGAAGTCATGATAGGCCATCATGATATACCTGACGTTGAATGCTAACGACCCGTATAGGAGATCTCACCATCGAAGGCTTCACCCTCATGATCATCTTCAAAAACATCTTTAGCTTCATCCTGACGTTCTTCGCCTATGACTGGCTCATCAAGGGCGGTATAAAGCACACTTTGATTGCCATTTCCATCGTCCAGGTTGTCGTATGCCTCATCAGCATCCCCATGTGTAAGTCTCTCTATACACTCTCTCTGATAAAGCTCCCCTTTCTCTTCTACAATTCCAGTCCACTGACATTTGGTCCATGTAGACGTATTTGGTAAGCGCTGTCGAGCGTTTTACCACCGCCATGACTTGCTGGCTTTGACTGGCTTGCAATAATGGCATTGGCCCCCCGTCGTGTTTCGTTTGCTTTCAGCGCGTGCGAGCATTGAGGACTATCCACTGTGGTGAGATTTCGTGATATTTGCAACTTTGGGGTCTTTCTTTTTCTTTTACGCGATTATAATGGGAACAATGTCTGAAATGATACCAAAAAGCAATCAATGGTGTTACGCTGGTGTACGGGATGTTTTGCTTTTTGTTAATACCACTTAATCAAGGTCTGGAAGAAGGACACATTAATACGATGCGGAGAATGGTGTTCCACTTACATTTAGAGAGACTCACTCCTACTCACTTAATTGACATCACCAGTTATTAAAGGTACAATGGGCGAATTTTGAAAGAAATTTCATATCTTCTTCTTAATTTGGGTATATGACGTTATCCAATCCATCCCTTCCTATCCATGCCACAGCATACTATGTACGACCAGAAGTTTCACTTGCATCAAATTTATGCCTTGACAGCCGCCTCGCCAGTAGAAGCGTTTGCCTTGGCCAGAGTCGACTTCTTGACAAGGCGCAGGCCACCGAGGAGAATAACGAGGGCCTCAAGACCGAGAATGACTCCGAGGGTGACGAGGGCGCCAATGACACCAGCGACGGGCTTGGTGATGTTGCTGTTGTCGGAAGACTTGGCCTCGGGAGTGCTGGAGGCGGTCGAGTTAGCAGCGCAGCTTCCGTCGGTGTTGCCGCAAATCTGGCACCAGTCCTGAGTGTCGGCAATGGCGAACTTGTCCATTCCAGTCTTGAAGTCGTTCCAGCTGAGGGTGGTCTCACTCTGGCCGAACAGGGGGTACGCCTTAAGGCCGTTGGCAGCAGCAGTGCCGTTGGACCAGAGGAAGCGGACGGTGAGATCGTCAGCCGAGGTCTGGGTAGCGCTGGGGGCGACAACCTCGATGACCATGGAGGAGGCATAGTTGCAGATGCCGTAGAATTGGTTGTCGGCGGCGGGCAGTTGGGCGAGGCCGAAGAAGGCCATGAAGGCACCGTAGGCACCGAACTGGATGTTGAAGCGAGGAGCCGTCTTGCCGTCGACAATGGGCTGGAGAGCGGTCATGATCTGGCCGGCGAGAACAGAGCCGGCAATGGCACGGACGGGCTCGCTGCTGTTGAAGGCGAGGTTCCACTCGTGGGTAGAGGCCAGGTCGTAGAGGTTGGTGAGGGTAGAGTTGGTGAGGAGGTTGTCCGAGGGGATGGAGGAGTTGTGGATTGTGGCGACATTGATGTAGTCAAAGACTGAAGAGTTACTGTTAGTGAACTAACTCATCTTACTGGTGAGATTGACGTATGATATGAATACATACTTGAGTAGCCATTCTTAAAAGTGGCTGTAGTAGAGTTGAAGGTGGTGTTAATGACAGGCAGCAGGTTCTGGTAGAAATCCTTGGTGTCGTTGAAAGTGCTCAGATACTCGGGAGTCAAGAAGTAGCTGTTCGAGCTGACCACGGCATCGCTGCAGCCGCTGCTGCCTTGAAGCCAGGCGCTTGACTCGGAATTGGACGAGCTGGCCCCGGAGGTGACGGTGTTGACGGGGATATACTGATATCCACCCAAAGGAGCCTCGACGGTGGTGCCATTGGCCAGCTTCTGAGATCCGGCAGTCTGGTTCGGGGGATACAGGCCCTGGACGAAGACATTGGCCGAGTTCTGCAGCACATTGTCGACCGGGGCTGTGACGGCCAGCTGGGACAGAACAGCCTGGTTGGCGCTGATGCTAGCAATGCGCTGGTCGGCATCGCTGGTGATGTAGCGGTTGCGGTAGAACTCGGCAGAGCTGGCCACCTGCTTGGCTCCCAGGGGGGTCAGGCTGACGGGGTTCCAAGCCTTGGACGTGCGGTCTCCGTGACGGTGGAAGATGTAGACGCCGAGGACCTCCTCAGCGACGGCCGGGGCGACGGCAGCGACCGAGAGGGTTGCGAGGAGGAGCTTGGACTGCATCTTGAAGCTTCGTTGCTGGGGCTGTAGATGGAAGAAAGAAGAAGAAGTGCCTGGTTGCCTGCCTACCTAGTACTTGAATCGTACTGTAGCTGTCGCGATCGGGAGGAGAAGAAACAAGAGGAGGGCGTGAGAGGAGGATTGGGCATATACACCCGCATACTTATACGCCAGCCTCGAAGCTGATGTACAGCAAAGTAAAGCAAAGCATCCATAGTAGCATGATATCGGGCCCTGTCCATCCCATGCCTTGGCGACCCATTGCTTCCCTGCCTGTGACCCAAAGCAGGCATGTGTGAGCGAGCCGTTTGCAGAACAAGCTTTGCTAGACCCAATTAGCCCGGGACTTTTTCTCACAGGCCTGCAAGCTGCAGAGTGGAGAGCTTTGGACGGCAGCGAATTGAAGCCGTCGAGGGCGCAAAAGAGTGGCGTTGAGAGATGCAGAAAAGCCCCGCCGGGAGGGGAAGCAGAAGAGCAGAAAAAGCAGAGGTTGCAAGGTTGGGGCGGGATTGTCGTGTGGCTCGCGTAAAGCTTGAGAGGGGCGATCTAGGGGCCTTGGGGTGGCCTGTAGGAGCCCTAAAAGGTTAGGTGGTATGGAGGCTTTTAGGGGCCGGGGGGCTGGAAGACGGAAGCTGGAAGATCGGCAGAGGGGCAGGGCGGAAGCTTCCTGGGCGGACAGCTCCGATTAAAGACGAGAGGGCTCAATTCAGGCTCCGGGACAGCTTCTTTCTTCCTTGACTCTCACAGACAGCAACTTGTCTCGATATTCTTATAACCTACATGTTAACCTCACATCAGATGGCATTTTATGGTGGAAACTCCAATGAATAGGACTCTTCACCACCATCACCATCATCTTTCTCACAGCTCACTCCCGCAGATGCTATAGTATATACTATTGACGCTAAACCCCCATCCAGCACCCTCCTCCGTTCTCGTCACCTGCAAAACAACTTCCCCGAACGACGCCAAGCCGACATGCCACCTCCATCACCACCACCACCCAAAAATCCCCGCCCACCCGGAGATACTCCCACAACGCCATTGGCCGTAATCAGCTCCAGCCCGGCCTGCGATTCCCGACAACCGCCTGCTTTCTCCCCTCAAGGTGGGGTTTGGCCGATAAGAGCAGCTGGCCCGAAAGGCGAAGGCGAAGAGCAAAGGCATCGGAACAGACACTTGCAACCTGAGCAGGATTCGGGTTCATGGCTGTGGCCACCTGGAGGAATCTTGGTGCCATGGCGCTCAGCTAACGAGTTTAATTGACCGAGTTATATCTCACTCTTCAGGCCCATCTTCCAATGATCTAGAAGCGCAGCCAAGCATCTGGGTGCTCCGTTGCCACCGCCAAAAGCAAATCTGGATACTCAAACTCAATCAGACTCGGACTATTCCCGCGCCGTCTCTGCGCCCTCTTTCGGCCTACTTGGAAGGCAGACATCATTGATTTGTTTCTTTTCAGCTCATGGATTTTCTAGTTTCTCCGATTGTCCTAGCATGTGAATGAGGCAAACCGCCGTTATCTACAGTTGATACTGCCATCTGCCGTTTTACCGCGGGGTTGAAGAATTCAGCTTGGTTATCTCGAAGTCGATGTCCATCAGTAATGAAATGATAATGATTGCTCTTGATTGACGGGTGAAACATCTCCGAGGACGCAGTACCAGGGCAATCGGATCCGCTGAGATGCATGCTTTAATTTTTTTCGGCAGACTAGCCTCATGTCAGCTTCTCACACATGCGGTACCAAGCTTACCGAGATTGATACGAGGTACGAGTGCCGTACATTGCGCTATTGATCTTTTCAGCTTGGCATTGGTAGTAGATATTGCTTTGTGGGGTCATATTCCGTACAGACAAAGGTAAAGTATCCATGTATGGCGCCGATGGTCATGAGTCTGTTGTTTGAGTTGACTCTCCTCTGAGAAGCAATAGAGTTGTGGAAATGCCAATAGTATCCATGGATGTTCAGCCTCGGGTGAGTAAAGGGCGCCTTGTGGATGCTTATAACTTCAGAACTTCTCAACGCTACGGCCCGTTGAAGTTCAATCTGTGCTGTTTTGCATATCAGTAGTGGTCAGCTCTTTAGGGAATGCGTATCTCTTCAGCTCCCCAATCTTGCTATGCAGCATCCCGTACCGTAGCCAATATCGAATACTCCTACCTACCTAAGGTAGTATACAAATACACCCAAAGTAGTAAAATAGTAGAAAAATAGAGCTATATTAGTCAATACTTACATGTAAGTGAATGTTTGTAGTAGTAAATGAACGGCGTTCTTTCACATCTGGTTTCGATCTCGATTTTCACCAGTCGCTGGGGTGCTGAATACTTAGCTACTCCCAGTCTCTAAAAGAAAAATGTCAAGAATCAAGAAGGGCAATGGCATCTTATTAGTCATCCCAAACATGAGCTATTTCCGTTTTCATCATCTAAACTTGCATACCACCTCTAGATGGAGGACACCAGGAAGTTCTTTTACAACGGCAGGCATCACCTTAGTCAGCGCCATTCTTACCTCGCACAACTTGGTCAAGAGATGCGAGGCATTCTACACTTTTACAACCAATTGCGACCAATATGCAACGATTATGACAACGTATCATCTTGTCGGTCCAATAGCCACCGTATGGCTGACTTGGCGGAGGATGCTGTGGTTATCTGGATTTGCTGCCTGAATATCAGCCCAACGGACTCCACGAACTTAGCGAGAAACTGCGGCGACCAACTCAACAACGCACCCAAGATGGAAGCCATCCTCACAAACACCCATCGTCTGATATGCTTTCTTACCGCCAGAAAACACCCTAAAATATGTCCAAGAGAAACTCTGAGCTTAGTGATAACCAGCAACCCATATTAGGAGAGAGGGGGGGGATGAAGGACGGTGATGATGCGGCGGCTCCTCTGCGGAAGTTGAAGCCTGATGAATATACCGTCGGGTGGATCTGCGCCATAAAGGTAGAGTACGTTGCTGCGCAAGAGTTTCTTGATGAAGAACACGAGGGGCCGGAATATGTGCCACCTCATGACAACAATAACTATGCATTAGGCAGCATCGGGAAGCACAATGTTGTCATCGCCACCCTCCCCATGGGAGAATACGGGATATCGTCGGCAGCAGCTGTTGCTAGGGACATGATGCACTCCTTTCAGAACGTTAGGATCGGGTTGATGGTCGGCATCGGGGGCGGAGCTCCAAGCAAACGCCATGACATCCGTCTTGGTGACATTGTAGTCAGCGCTCCAAGGAACGGCAACGGTGGGCTGCTCCAGTACGACTTTGGCAAGAATATTCAGGGCCAGGAATTCTTGGCTACGGGATTTTTGAACCAACCACCCGTTGTTCTGCGGACAGCACTGGCAGGGATCCAGGCCCAATATGAGAGAAAAGGCCATCGGATTGAAGAAGCAGTCAATAGTGTCCTTGAGAACAACAAGAGGCTACGCCGCCAGTATAAGAAACCGGACCAAAGCAGTGACAGGCTATATCCCACTGGAGTCGTCCATCCAAACACCAAGGAAAGCTGCATCGTTACATGTGATGAATCTGAGCTGATAAAACGACCTGAAAGAGATGAGGACGAGGATAGCCCGGCAATTCATTATGGCCTCATTGCTTCAGCAAACCAACTGATGAAGAACGCCTTACTTCGAGATAAGCTTACAGCAGAGAAAGACGTATTATGCTTCGAGATGGAGGCGGCGGGACTGATGAACCATTTTCCCTGCTTAATTATCCGCGGTATATGCGACTACTCAGATTCCCACAAGAACAAGGAGTGGCAAGGCTACGCAGCCATGGTAGCAGCTGCGTATGCAAAAGACCTTTTATACCGGATCGCTCCGAGTAGTGTCACAGCAGAGCAGAGGATCATCGATATTATCTCAGGTAAGCTTCAGCACTGTTAACTATTATTAATTTAACGCTTATCTACTAATACACGAGTGTGGTAGATGTTCAAGAAACAGTTAACGGCATGGAAAAGAATGTCCATAAATTGGTCCATAAACAATATAGCCAAGAGCACCAAGCTATCCTGGGCTGGCTTACGCCGATTGACTATGCTCCACAGCACAACGATTTTATTAGCAGGAAACAAGAAGGAACAGGCCAGTGGTTCTTAGAGTCGACAAAGTTCGAAACATGGCTGAATACTAAAGGACAGACATTATTTTGCCCCGGCATCCCTGGAGCTGGCAAAACCATCATCACAGCAATAGTGGTCAACCATCTGTTAGCCAATTTTCGGAACGACCCGCAAGTCGGTATTGCGTACGTGTATTGCAACTTTCGGCAACAAGACGAGCAAACGGCTGAAAAGTTGCTCACGAGCCTGCTAAAGCAGCTAGCTCAAGCCCAATCATCTCTACCAAAGATCGTCGAAGATCTCTACAGCAAACACGAGAAGAGCCGGACACGGCCATTGCTTGATGAAATCACGACAGCGCTTCATTCTACTGCTGCAGCATATTCAAGAATCTTTATCATAATTGATGCTCTTGACGAATGCCAAGATTTGAGTCGGCAAAGGCTCTTAGATGAAATATTCGCCCTTCAGACTAAGACCGGGGCAAATATCTTTGCGACTTCTCGGATTAGTGACACTATAAAGAGGCGCTTCGATAGATGTCTAACTGTCGAGATTTCTGCGGACGAAAAAGATGTACTAGCTTACTTAGACGGGCAAATGTCACTGCGGCGCTCGGATATTGTCAATGATGACATTCGAGACACAATCAGGGCCGGAGTGTTTAAAGCTGCCGATGGAATGTATGCCACATGGCCCTTTAATTCAAAAGAGCCACTGAATTGACGCTGATATTAGGTTTCTCCTTGCAACTTTTCATATCAACACAATCATGAGCCAGCCCACAAGAGGAGAAATTAAGGAAGTCTTGCAAAAGTTGGGCAGAGGGGTGGAAGGGTTACATGATATATACAAGCAAGCCATGGAGAGAATCGAGGGCCACACAGACGCTATTCGATCTCTTGCAAAGCGGATCTTGACTTGGATTACTCTCGCCAAAAGACCTCTCTCTATCACAGAGATGCAGCATGCGCTTGCAGTAAGAGAACATATGACGGCATTCGACACCGACTACGTGCCTGATGCGAAGGTTCTAAAGTCTGTATGTGCTGGGCTGGTGGCGACTGATGAAGAGAGTGGAATTATCCGGCTAGTCCACTACACAACTCAAGAATATCTCCAGAAGACGAAGGAAACTTGGTTTCCGGAGGGAGAGTCTTATATCGCGAAAATCTGCGTTACATACCTGTCATTCAATACCTTCAGCCCCTGCCACAGGCACGGTGAAATTGAAAAGCGTCTGTGGTCCTACCCGCTATATCGTTACGCCATAGATAACTGGGGACATCACGCTCGAGACGCTTCCACATTAGGTCAGGAAGTCATGGACTTTCTTGAATGCGAGACGAAGGTGGAGGCGTCGTGTCAGGCAATGTCGAAAGTCAGACCCCAGGTAATTTCTTGGAGCGATCAAGTTATTTTTACAAAAATGACGGGGCTGCACCTGGCGTCGTGCTTCGGGATTGAGAGAGCAACCGACTACCTGCTTGAAAAGGGCTACAGCCCTGATATAAGGGATAAACAAGGCAAGACCCCTTTATCTTGGGCTGCAGACAGTGGTAGTGTAGCTGTCGCTGCAAGGCTGCTAGCGACGAAACGAGTTGAAGCAGACTCGAGTGATAATTGGAACAACACGCCATTATTTTATGCAGTCACGAACAACCATGAGGGAGTTGTCAAGCTGCTTCTCGAAGCCGGCGTCAATGTCGACTCAAAAAATGACTATTACAGACACACTCCCCTGTTGAAGGCTGCAGCAAACGGAAATGTCGCCATCGCTAGGCTACTCCTCAAACACGGGGCGATGGTTGACCTGAAACCTAATAGGGGTGAACCTATTACACCACTCGTTTCAGCTATCCAGTGCGGGCACGAGGAAATTGTACAGCTTCTTCTTGACAATGGTGCCAACATGGAAAAGGACTGCAATAGCCAGGAAATGCTACTGTTGTACCCAATTCGAGAGCGTGAGGCTGCAGACTGGTCGCTACGCAGCATAGGATTAAATATTTACAAAACAACACCACTATCATGTGCAGTAAATCGTGGGCATGTGGCTATTGTTAAGCGATTCCTGGATAAAGGTTTTGATATCAACTTGAAGGATCAACAGGGTCGAACCCCGCTCATATTGGCGGTGGAGTTCGGGCATGTGGCTATTGTTCAGCTATTGCTTCATAGAGGAGCTGATATCAACTTGACGGATAGTAACAGCGGCCGGACTCCGTTATCATATGCGGCAGAGAGGGGCCACACAGCCATCGCTCAGCTGTTGCTAGATAAAGGCACTGACTTTGTGTCAATGGATGAGGAAATTGGGTCAAAACCGCAGTTACTGACAAGACTTACATCGAAAGGAGACATGTCCAACATCCAGCAGCCACTTGGCTGTCTGATAGACAGAATTTGCCCTGAGTATCGCAGAACACCGCTATCATACGCAGTAGGGAACGGGCATATAGCTACTGTTCAGCTATTGCTTAATAAAGGTGCTAATGTTCACTTGGAGGATAAATTCGGACAGCCACCGCTATCATACGCAGCTTGGAAGGGGCATGAGACTATTATTTGGCTACTGCTTGATAAAGGCGCTTATATCGACCCAAAAAATGACGCCGGGCGGACACCGCTATTATACGCAGTAATGAAGGGGCATCAGGCTATTATTCGGCTACTGCTTGATAAAGGTGCTAATGTTCACTTGGAGGATAAATTCGGGCGGACACCGCTATCATATGCGGCAGAGAAGGGGCATAAGGCCGTTGTTCAGCTACTTCTCGACGCAGGCGCTTATATCGACCCAAAGGATGACGCCGGGCAGACACCGCTATCATTGGCACGATACAGAGGACACTGGGAAGTTACGCAGTTACTATTAAACAAAGGTACTGAAAGCGTAACCCTCCTATCTTATGATGTAGATAACAAAGCTAGTTCTTCTCCCCTTCAGGGGCTATAACAGAAGACAAGCTTTATATAGCTACCTCTTTGCCTTGGCATGTGGATTCGCAAGTTCTTTCATAAATGTAATTAAGTAAAAGAAAGAATATGTTTCAAGTATACGCGCTCATAAAAATGTGTACTCTGTATACGAGCTAGAAATAACTCTGAAATTGCTGTGCTTTAAATTCTATGGCTGTTAATAGAACAGCCTCGATATGCCTCATGTCGTCTAAGTCAAGAATTCTCCGTCCCATCACCCAAACGCCACATCTTTCTTCTTTCTCTTCTCTTCGTTCCAGCTTCTCTTAAAGCTTAGACTTGTCCTTCTTTCCTCCCTTCAGACCCTCGGAAATCTGTTCCGACTTGAGAAAGTCAGGGTATTCAACACCTGCATCCACACCAACCGTATAGGCTCCCTGTCTTCTCCACGAAGCACCGTCCACGGGGATAATCTGGCCGTTGATGTAGCTAGAGGCATCGCTAAAAAGGAACACTGTCGCATCCGCAATGTCTTTGACTGTGCCGTATCGTCCGGAGGGAATCGTCTTTGCGAACTTGGCAATCTCCTCCGGCCTGCTGCTCGCCAGGCGGGCCATGCCCTCGGTGTCGGCGATGGGGCCGGGAGCGATGACGTTGGCGACTACACCACGGGGGCCGTACTCGAGCGCAACGTTGGCGATGAGTGAGTCCACGGCGGCTTTGGCGGCGGAGACGTGCGACTGGAAGGGCATGCCGGTGTAGTGGAAGGTTGCTGAGACGGCGATGATGCGGGGGGTCGAGCTCTGGAGGAGGTAAGGGATTGTGGCCTTGATGGTGTTGTAGGTGCCGATCACGTCAATGTCCATGACGGTCTTGAAGGCGTTGGAGCTGATTTTGTCGATGGAGGCGACAAAGTTGCCCGCCGCACCAGCACTGTTGGGCTCTGTTGTCAGTATCGCATTCGCTGTTGGGGGGAGCAGCGCACAGGAATGGCTCCTCACATTACATAGTCAATGCCTCCAAGCTCCTTGACGCATCGCGCAGCCGCGGCCTCGAGGCTCTCAATCTATTGTCGGGACCGTCGTCAGCAACTGGCTGTACATCTTGTTTGCGGTTCAAGGGCCAGATCCAATTTACCTTGCGCACGTCGCATTCTCCAATGCCAATGACCTTGGCACCCGGCCGAGCTGTTGCAATGTCCTTGGCCGCAGCCTCCGTCTTGCTGGCGTTTCGGCCTAGGATACAGGCGTTCGCTCCGAGTCGGACCATTGCTCTGGTCTGCATGCTGCAGATGGTGCCTGCGCCGCCGGTGACGAAGATGACCTTGTCCTCTGTGGGCGAGCAAACATTGGGTTAGCCACACGTGTCGCGTGTCTGTGTCATTTCCATGCGCAGGCGACTCACTGAAGATGTTGTCTCGCCATATGGCGCTCAAGTATTTGGATTCGGGGACCGACATTGTTGCGACGCGATGTCTGTGTTGTTGGGAGAGGATGAATGAAGGAACAATCGGTGTGCGGTTGGACGGGTTGGACAGAGACAGAGGAGGGAGAATCTTGGGGACTGAATCAACGAGGCAGAGCGACGGTTGATATTGATATATTTGCCTGACCGTTAGCCGTTATCCGTCGGTCCAACCGGAAAATAGTGACAGTGACAGTGACAATGGCAGACGATGCATGGCGAAATCGAGCAAGATTACAGATAGTATGGAGTCGATGTAAGCTTGAAGGATCCCCAGAATGCGCATGTGCCTCGGTAAGCCGGTATTTCGGAGTGGGGCGCCGTTAAAAGTGGCCGCGGCGAAACCGATTAGTAGTCGCAGATTCTGGGGTAAAAATTCCATGGAGGGCTTTTGGTTTGGTGCGATGGTTTTACTGTCAATGTTTCTTTTGCTTCCGAGTGGTTGAGCTTGATTTTAGTTAGGGGGTGGTTTTTTGCCACTGGCGATGCTAAAAATCCGCGGGGAATGGATGGACAGGGAAGTTCGCATTCGCATTCACATGTGGGTTGGTTCAAACGCCAACGCCAACCAGAATTGAATTGGGCCTTCTCGTATCGAATGTTCCATTTTGAACATGGTTGCAATTACACACATCTTGGCATTGTTGGGGAAGCTATTCATGCCCATATATTGTTGGTTCCTTGCTGGATTCAGAGCGGCAAGCACAACGAACATGGAGACGGAGAATCTCTTTAGCAGTACACCATTTAAAAGTTTCCATTGGCGCTTTGAGAGGAAACATCAGGCTTGGTCACATGTATCACTGCCCAGACAATACCTACACAAGGCACACCATATATCTCGTCTCACTTGATTCCCTGCTTGCTTTGGAAAGACACTCTACTCACCTGACACTGACTTGATGCTGTGAAACATTCAGTCGGGGAGCCAACATGTGGTCGATGGATGGAAAGGACACCATCTCGTCTGGCTTCAACAAGGGTTTACCTTGTTATGGCGGCTCGAGTATTTCTCATGCTTACTGCTGACTCTGTACACAGATGCCAGAGAGAGCGGTAAATCTGTTGATTTCACTCTGGATGTAGCATGGTCAGGCGATTCATCGACGTGATAGCAGCACATTGAATGGAACCTGATTCCTCATCAATTCGAGGGGACTCGAGTTGAATAAGAGTTAATAACGGGTACAGCCCTACATAGGTGGTATCACCAAGTTATTCCGTGTAACTGCTCCAAATAAGCGCACGTGCTAATCAGTACCTCGCAATTGGAATACGTAGAGATTGATACATTGGATTCAAGCATTTATCTCCCTCCTATCACGCCAGTCCCCCTCACATTCAATACTCGAATCAGCAATCGCAGCATGAAGGCATTGATCGAATAAATCAATCAATGCCAAACACACACAGAGTGCAGGGTGCCTGCATGCATTGAGTGAGCTGGCACCGCATTTTCTCCGCTTCGGAACCTAGCCCAGACAAAAAGAACACGCACGCAGCCCAGTAAAACTTGCCGCCACGCCCCAAAAATTACAGCAGCACAGGCCAATGCCAGCGTTATCCCTGCCCCCTACAAGTCCACTGCAGTCCACTACAGTCCACTACAGTCCACTACAGTCCACTAACAGTCCACCACGCCTCGCCCTGGCCCTGCTATTCGCCAGCCGGTAACAGGCTCCAGCTCCGCGTCCTGAGTGACGAACGAAACACCTCCAGCTAGCCTTGCCCATATTTCATCGTGCATGCAGCCTCTACTAGTATTCTACTCCGTACCAACATCAGCTCAGCTAATTTCACTTCAACATCCCCCACCAGCATCAAATATCGCAAAAGCTATCGACACCACTGCATCGTGTACACATGTTGGACTGAGTACCGCCTGTCGCCACTCATCCGCCCTACTCGGACGATTCCCATTGCCAGCCTTTGCGCCCGCCCAGCGCTGGGGGGTGCCCGAAGCTGCAGTCAGAAATATATAGACTAGGGAGCACCGCGGACCTTGACCTTGTCCAGCTAGGAGAGAGCTGGGGCGAAAAACAACATAACCCAGGCGATCTCGATTTCGATTTGCTGCCCGAGCACCCAACAATGCCCAACTCGCTGGACCGAGCTGTGCGATTCTCCGGCGGCAGCGACGACGACGAAGGCGTTGCATCCAACCTGCTCCTGCAGCACATGAAGCACGCCATGATCGAAGACGAGGACTCGTCTCCTGAGTCCAACGGCGCCGACCACAACACCATCGAGCGTCAGGATGAGCTGGGATCGCTCAGCAGATATGCTGACGCCCCAAACAGCATCACCGGCTCGCTGAGCTCGTTGCCGCCCGGCACGCACATCAATGGCGGCCCGCCTCCCAAGCGGCCCAGCGCGGGAGAGGCCGACGCGCCGTATACTCTTCAACGTCCCTCGGCCCCCGTGCGAATGCCCTCCAATACGTACAACCCTTCCACATCACGAAAGCCCGCTCCGCAGTCACAGGCGTCCTTCTCAGAGGGAGCCCGATCCTCGTCCAAGACGCGACCGCGGCAGAGCGACAGCCGCTTTCGGGCGCAAGAGAGAGCATACGTCCAGACACTGCGACAAGGAGGCTACACGGGCGAATATTTTAGTCAGTTCCAGACACAAACCGGAAATGAATCGGACTCGGAGGGTGAGACCCCATCCTCTGAGGGTCCCTTTGACGACCGCCTCGACCAAGAGACCATCATGTTTTACGGCAACGACGACATACAGCCGACGGAAGAAGACATCTCAATACCCGAAAACCGGGAACGGTTGGAGTGGCACGGTATGCTGGAGGCCGTATTGACGGGAGATGTCGTCCGGCAGGAGAAGAAGCGCCTGATCAATGCTACCGATACCACCACCAACAGGGCGACATACAGACAAGAGCTGTGGCTCGAGCTCCGAGCTGAATCATGTGGAAGGCGTCTTCCGGTTCAGAAGCGCATGATGGAGGATGGCCGGGCGACCGTGGATCGTCTCTTGGACGAGGTCATCAACTTCGAAGTCAAGGGAACCAACGAGGCGGGGAAGCCACCCTACGAGCAAGTCAAGGACGTGGTCAAGAAGATTGAAAAGTGCCAGAGCATGTATCCTTCTTGGACAGCTCTCGTCGCTGAGCACAAGACTGCCGTTTCCCCCCAGTTCTTGGAAGCCTACGAAGCCATCATGTCTTGGTATAACACAAACGAGATGATCAACACCGAGCTCGCCATTCTTAAGAAGTGGGTCGGAAACGATGAGTTGGACTTTTCCAGGACCAAGCAGCGTTCCCCGGCCGTCGATGGCATCACCACGGATGAGACTTCGTTCCTCGATAGGCTGATGAAGGAAGATGGTCTCCAGTCGCTGTACAACGAGAACGCAAAGGTTATCCTCAGGGGCGATTTGGTCCAGTTGGGAATGCTGGTGCCAATATCAAACGTCATCAAAAAAGCAAAGGAGACGCTGATCTACAACTCGATCCCTTTCCAGAAACGACACCTGCCGCCATACCTCGATGAGCTGCTGACCCTCATCAGCTTTCCTTCACGCCTGATTGAGGAGATTACCAAAACGCGACTGGAGTATGCTAAGAAGATGAAGGACACGGCCCAGCAAAATCCGTTGATGCAAGATCAGATGATCTCCCAGTTCCAGCTGCTCCTGCGGTTCGCCATCAGGATCAAGACTGAGTATCTCGAGATTGAGAAACCGGAACCCGGGTGGGACCTGCCTCCCTGCATTGATGAGACGTTCGATGCGGTGGTGCTGGGGGCCCTCAAATACTATTTCAAGCTGCTCAACTGGAAGCTCACCGGTAATAAAAACACCTTCAAGGAAGCCGAGCTGTTGTTTCAGGAGTGGGACTTTGCCAACCTGATTGGCGGAAACCTTCAACGCGGTAACATTGAGGTTGCAGAGCAGTTTAGTTCGCTGACGTTGAAGGCCTTTAAGCGCCTGAGCACCATGTTTGAGAGAGAGCTCTTGGAGAAGCCCAACGAGAGCGGGCCAGAGATGAGCAAGCGATACAAGGCCGCCTTGGATTCTGTGCGCGTCCGGCAGAGGATGCTTCAGCGCTTTTCGAGGAGGCTGAGCGAAAACTACGAGCACGCCTGCGACTTTAACATCTCTCTGGGGCCGGGAGAGCTGCAGGTATTTTACGACCACCTGGTGGCGTCGGGCCACTTCCAGGTGGACACGTACGGCGTGTTTGAGTCTCTGAACATCTACTTGATTGCGTCTCCAGAAATGAGGCACAGGCTTGACGATATCTCGCCCATGTTGGCCATTACCTCTGCTGATCGATTCGCCGACGATTCCGGCGATCAGTACGTCCTCATCCTCAAACCAGAGGCCCGCCTTTCATGGTTTGGCGAGGTCGTGGGCGTGCCGGTCAAGGAGCAGAATATTGAGATGAAGACCGGGCAAGTTCGGCTCTGCACCACGGGAAGCGATGCCATCGCCAACGCGCGAAGGAACTTTCTCGACGCCATCGACATGCACCTTGACCTGGCATTGGAGTCGCGGCCCAACATTCACAAGGTCCACACGAGGCTGGCCGATATTCGCAGCACGGCCTACAAGCTATCCAACGCATTCATGGAGAGCGTCGAGGTTATCAGGAAACAGACAAGAGGCAAGGATTGCCAGGAGCTCATTCAAACGTGCTTCATTTCGGCCACGGAATTTGGCCAGCGTTCACTCTTATACATGGACGCCAACCGACGACAGATGAACAACATCCAACTGACCAAGCTGGCGCTGGACTGGGTCAGCTTCATCTGCGATGACTGCGTGGCGTCGGATCGAAGAACATTCAGGTGGGCGGTGACTGCTCTCGAGTTTGCCATGGGCATGACTCGCGGGCGCCACATCTTGGGTCTGGGCCAGGAGGAGTATGAAAGGGTGCGTGCCAAGGTCGGCGGGTGCATGTCTGTCCTGATCTCGCACTTTGACATTATGGGGGCGAGATCCAGCTTGGCCGCCCAAGCCGAGAAGGAAAGAATCGAAAATCTTGTGAGTCAGTTTAGGAAGGACAAGAACAAGATGCTGGACGACGACGAGGCCACGCTGGGTGTTACCGAGCAGCGACTGGAGAAGCTCATTCGCGTGGACGAGTTTCGGCAAGATAAGGAGGCCGAGCGGCGAGCACTGGGCCGAGTGCTGGAGACGAACAACGAGGCCGACCGATCGCTAGCCTACCTATCGGCGTCGGCGACAAACGTCACGGTGCGATGGCAGCAGGGTCAGTTTGTGGGCGGAGGCACATTTGGCAACGTGTACGCAGCTATGAACTTGGACACGGGCCATCTGATGGCGGTCAAGGAGATTCGGCTCCAGGACCCCAAGCTGATCCCCACGATTGCCGAGTCGATTCGCGAGGAGATGCGGGTGCTGGAAGTGCTGGACCACCCCAACGTTGTATCATATCACGGCATCGAAGTGCACCGAGATCGCGTGTACATCTTCATGGAGTTTTGCTCTGGAGGGTCCCTGGCCAGCCTGCTGGAACACGGCCGCATCGAAGAGGAAGAGGTCATTATGGTGTATGCGCTGCAGCTGCTAGAGGGCCTCGCGTATCTACATGAGAGTGGAATAGCTCATCGAGATATTAAGCCTGAGAGTGAGTCTTTCTTAACTACAATCTGCTTTTTTTTCTGTTCTGGTCGGAAAATGCTAACATGAATCATCAGACATTCTTCTCGACCACAATGGCATTATCAAGTATGTAGACTTTGGCGCTGCCAAGCTCATTGCTCGTCAGGGGCGAACAATGGCCGCCGATCTACACGCCACAAAGCCAAACAAGTCCATGACCGGAACTCCCATGTACATGTCGCCCGAGGTGATCAAGGGCGATAACCCCGGTAAGGCTGGGTCGGTGGACATCTGGTCCCTGGGATGCGTGATTCTCGAAATGGCAACTGGACGACGGCCATGGGCCAATCTGGACAACGAATGGGCCATCATGTACAACATTGCCCAGGGCAACCCGCCGCAGCTCCCGTCGCCAGAGCAGCTCAGCCCTTCGGGCATCGACTTCCTCACCAAGTGCTTTACACGAGATCCTAAGCAGAGATCGACGGCAATAGAACTGCTGCAGCATGAGTGGATAATGACCATCAGAAACCAAGTAGTCGAGCCGGCGACGCCCAGCGATGCTAGTGGATCGTCTCTGTCGCCGTTTGTGTCGGCCACGTCGACCAGGACCAGCGTTGGGCCAGATGGATTTTACTAAGGGGCGAAACAAGGTGCAGTTTATAAACGAAAAAGGCCTTTTGCTTTTTCTTTTATTCTTTTCTCTCTTTGGTTCGTACCGGAGTGGGAATTTTGGCTTCTTCTTTTTCTTCTGCTTTGCTTCTTCTCTTCTTTTGCCGTTGACATATGCAAATGACATGGAACCATCAATAAGCGAGCATTACATGGAGGATTAACGGATTTTGCACGTCATTTACTTGTTATTTGGCTCTCTTGTTATTCCTTCCCCTTTTTTTATTTTTTTTTATTTCAGCAGCCTTTGAACAAATATGGGAGGAAAGGGTGATATTTTGCTTCGACGATACCTACACACACACAAAGATTGCATCAGGGATGAGAGTCCGGAGTTGGTATGCCAATGTTTGACACTTTACATGCAAACAAAGAAACTGGACAGCCTGGATAATTGGTGGGCGGGAAATTGACATGGAGGAAATACGGGCTATTCGAGGAGGGGATGAAAGGATATGAACTATATTTTGAGCAAACTACCTGTACCTACTGGGAGTCAGGAAAGAAGGGCGACGGAACCTTGTTTTCTTTCTCTCTTGCTTTTTTTTTTTTTCATTTTATCTACTTGTTGGTTTTTTTTTCCTCTTTTCGAGCGCAAATACATATACGAATACACGTTGTAAGAGAGCGGTAGTTGAACAAGAACTTCGTGAGAAAGGATATTCGAGGGTCAGACGGCAGAATTGGATACGCGTTTAAAGTGGACACCGATTTGCCAATAGATTACGCAGTCCGAGTACAAAGTACGTAATATGACCAAGAGATATGCCAGCTCAGCTGATAGCTGGGCGATACGATACGGCAAAGCAACCAGACGTTGTACCTCGCAACACGGCCCTTATCGTATGCAGAAGCCAGGTATCCGCGGCGTACTTGTATCTCCTCCCCCGGAACATATCTATCAGGTAGACCGCCAAGAAACCCGCCAGCGCAGCAATGCAGGCAGGTGCCGTCCGCATTCGGCGAGGAGCCAAGCCGGCGCCTGCCGTCGCTGCCATGGCACTTTCCCCCGCCTGACGCCCCGCATCTACGGCGTGTTCCGGTGGGGGGGAAGCGAGGCGCCCCCGGAATTGATAAAGTGCTGTTTTTTCTTCTCCCTTTTTTTTTCTTCTTTTTCCCTTTCTTTTTCTTTCCCCGGGCGATCTTGAGAACCCCCCTTCTGAGCATTCTGTGCAAAGGAGGTGTAATTACTATAATTTATTTGATTGACGTCTTTTGTTTTTGGATAACGAGATACGAGAAGACGAACAGTGACTGCCCCCTTATCTATCTATCCATCTTTGATATCCGAGTAAAATCTACACACACACACACAACCATGTCCACCAACCCGCCCATCCACTCCGGCGCCGACGCGGCCCAAATCGCCTCAACCTGCGCAAGTCTCAACATCACCACCACCGAGTTCGCCGAGCTGCAGCGCCGCGCCACGGCGGCAAAGGCCACCGCGTACTGCCGCTACAGCCGGTTCCGCGTGGGCGCGACGCTGCTGTGCGCCGACGACGCCGGGGAAGTTGTCTATGTGCCGGGGGCCAACGTGGAGAACGCGTCGTATCCCGTCGGGACGTGCGCCGAGAGGGTGGCCTTTGGGACGGCGGTGACGAGTGGTATTAGGAACTTTCGGGCGATTGCTGTGGCGACGGATATTAGTCCGCCGGCGAGCCCTTGCGGGATGTGCAGGCAGTTGTGAGTTCTAGTCCGGTCTATTTTTTCTTTCTTTTTCTTGTTTTTTTCTCGGTGAGGTGGTGGTGGCGATGTTTAGTGTGGCGGGTTTAGATTGGGTTATGCAAGGGAGAGAGCAGCGGGAAGGACGAAAAAGGAGAAGAAGAAGAAAGGAGCACGGGAGGATGGAGAGACAGCATCGAGATGGCTTGGCTTGGCTTTGGCAGCTGAAAACTAACCGCTTGGCTGGCAGCATCCGCGAGTTTTGCTCCCTGCAGACTCCCGTCATCATGTTTGACAAAAACTCCGACTACGTTGTCATGACAATCGAACAAGTAAGTCTATTCATTCTCCCTTGCAGCTCAGACAGACATTGTGCCTTGTTTTTTACCTTTGCTCCCGCTTTACGACATGCACATCAGCCGTCGTGGAACCAAGCTATCAAGCTAGCTACCTGTCAAACACACGGCACACAGGGCCCAACAACACCATTCATTGGCTGACATGTTTCCTCCCTTGCAGCTTCTCCCCATGTCGTTCGGCCCAGAGGCTCTCCCGCCTCCTGGCGCCTCGGGATATTGATTGACGTGTCTTTCCTTTGATGACCGTACGTTTTGACACTATTGATCTTGGTGCAGCTGCAAGGGATGTCCAGGGAAGGGGCGGATGGAACCGACAAAGTCGCAGCGGTGTCACAAGTCTAATTTAATGACAATGCATCTGAAGGGAAGTTTTTTGATATTGTGGATTTGGAAATGGATACAGTTTTTTATTTGATAGTAGAACAGGGTAATATAAGATAATGCATGTCTTGAAAGACAATTTCCGCAATGCCTTGACCGAATGCAGGGGAGGAGACGTGGGACTCATCACAATGTGCTGGATACAGGCCCTTCGTATTTTTGGTTCTGCTAAGAGGAGGAGAGAAAGTAAGGTAAGGTAAAAAAGATCCTAGTCAGGATACAGCAAGATTGGTCATGGTTTAGGGGGAACAGCGTAGAAGTACATGAAACCAATTTTGAAAGAATCGAAATAAAAAAGCAAAGTCATCCAAAGAAGTGAAATCCCCTCATTTCATCCATATCCCGCACGTTCCCATTGCCCATATCATTCTGTCCGTTGATACCAGTATTCCCGTAAGACCCTCCCTGTGCGTGTTCAAATGCTGTGCTGTACTTTGTATGTAAAATATCGTATGTATTATCTATGTATTCCAAATAGAAGTAGAAGTTGAAAAAAAGAAAAGAGACAACATAACTGGCCCAATGTCACACATCTTTGTTGCTTCTCATCAAATTGTGTTTCAATCCACTTCCAGAGCCGTGCCTTTTGTGTCTTGGCCAGCTTGATGAATGTTACATGAAATTAAACCCTCTAGCAGTCGTCATCGTCGCCGCCATTGCCAGTGTTGTTATTAGTATCGGAGGGACTGGGAGCGGCGGGAGCGGCTGATGTGCGAGACACGGTTGCAAATGTTGTGGGGACGCGGGTAGATGGGCCCTGTGTGCTAAAGGTGGTGACAGTGAGGAATGCGCCACCGGGTCTGGTAGACGAGGCTCCGGAGCCAGGGAGAGTAGGCAGAGTAGGCAGGGGAGGCAGGGGGTACTCGTTGTCGTCGCAGTCATCATCATCGCCGGGTGTGGGAGTACCAGTGGGATTAGCAGGAGTGTTCAAACCACTTGTCACAGCAATGATGGGAACAGAGACACTGATGGGAACAGTGACACTGCTGGAAGAAACATGGTCGTTGAAGGCACCTCCAGGGACAGAGAAGGAGGTAGGCACAACGGGGACAATGCTAGTTGAGCTGCCCTGACCAACTGTAGAGCTCCGAGTGATGAAAATCGGCGGGGCAAAGGTGCTGCTTGCAGAGACAGAATCCGTGGGATCACAGTCGTCGTCGTCACCATCATCAGTGGGCACGGCAGGTGTAGGGGTCGAAGCCGACGTAGGGGAGCTTGGTGTGCTGGGAGCCGACGTAGAGGAGGCTTGGGTTATAAATATGCCCCCGGAAGTGGAGCCTCCGGTGAAAGATGTCACAGCCGACGAGGCGGTAGATGAAGTGGCACCAAGTGTGGGTTCGTCTGTTGGGTCGCAGTCATCCGTGTCGGTGGGCACAGAGATGGTGGCGGAAGTAGTAGAAGAGCCACCAATGGACGCGGACGATGTCAAGAACTGACCACCAGGGGGGCCGGAGGTGGTAGAAGAGGCAGTGCCTGAGGTGGTAGAAGAAGCAGTACCTGAAGTGGAGGACTGGCTGCCAGCGGGGCCTGAGGTGGTAGAAGAGCCGCCGACGGATGTAGACGATGTCAAGAACTGACCGCCAGGGGGGCCTGAAGAGGTGGCAGAAGTGGAGGACACGGCAGAGGTAGATGAGGTGGCGCTTGGCGTGGGTTCATCTGTAGGGTCGCAGTCATCCGTGTCGGTTGGCACCGAGTTGGTGGCGGAAGCGGTAGTTGAGGAGCCGCCAATGGATGTGGACGAAGTCAAGAACTGACCACCGGGGGGACCAGAAGTGGTAGAAGAAGCAGTACCTGAAGTGGAGGACTGACCGCCAGGGGGGCCTGAGGTGGCAGAAGAGCCGCCGACGGATGTGGACGATGTCAAGAACTGACCACCGGGGGGACCAGAAGTGGTAGAAGAAGCGGTCCCAGAAGTGCCGGCTGAGCTGGTAGACTGAGTGATAAACACTCCGCCCGATGTGGTAGAGCTCACGAGGCTGCTGCTGCTGCTGGGTTCACCTGTTGGGTCACAGTCGTCCGTGTCAGTTGGCACAGAGATGGTAGCTGAAGTGGTGGAAGAGCCGCCAATGGATGTGGACGATGTCAGGAACTGGCCACCTGGGGGACCGGAAGAGGTGGTGGAAGAAGCTGTCCCAGAAGTGCTAGCCGAGCTGGTAGAAGAAGCCGTCCCAGATGTGCTTGATGAGCTGGTAGACTGAGTAATGAACACTCCACCCGATGTGGTAGACGACTGCGTAGACGATACTCCGCTGCTGCTGGGTTCACCTGTTGGGTCGCAGTCATCTGTTTCAGAGCTGGTGGCTGACGACGTGGTGGAAGACCTGCCAATAGATGTGGAAGACGTCAAAAACTGACCACCAGGGGGACCTGAAGAAGTGGTAGAAGAGGCCGTTCCAGAAGTGCTGGACTGAGTAGATGACACTCCGCTTGACGTGGTGGACGACTGCGTAGATGACACTCTGCCAGATGAGGTCGTGGACTGTGTGGATGACACTCCGCTTGACGTGTTGGAAGACTGGGTAGATGAAACTCTGCCAGATGAGGTAATGGACTGTGTGGATGACACTCCGCTGGAAGCGGTGGAAGATGAGGCACGGCTGCTGACAGTGGTAGAAGAAGTCACGAACTGGCCGCCTGGAGGTGTCGAAGACGTGCTAGAGGCAGTGCCAGAAGTAGACGACGAAGAACCAGATGCGGGCACAGACGACGAAGCAGTACGTGAGGTAGTAGACGCAGTGCTTGAGATGCTACCGGAATTGGTTGACCGAGTAGTAGACACTCTTCCTGAAGTCGTGGAAGAACCAGCAGGAGGTCCTGTCGTCGAAGACCTCACGGTGGTCGAAGACCTGACAGTGGTGGAGGCCGACGAGGTCACAAACTGACCGCCCGGGCCAGTTGAGGATGTCTTGGAAGTGGCAGAAGACTGCGAAGACGTGAAGGGGTTACTAGGTGTGCTGGAGGCCCTTGAGGTAGAGAGGCTGGGCAGGATATGAGTGGTGCTGGAGCCGCCGCCAGGAGGAGAGTAGGGTGGCACGGATGGGTGAAAAGTCACCGTTGTAGTAGACGTGACCACATTGGGAGGCGTCGAGGATGGCGGTAGCCCTTCAGTGTGGACCGTGGGAGTGACATAGATGGTCGTCTCAACAGTCAACGTGGTGGTCGTGATGATGCTGAGTGTAGCGCATGTTGGTAAGATGTAGGCCTTCTTATCCAAGAGGCCCTTGGCCATCTCATCAATAGCACGCTCTTCAGCTCCCAGCTATTCATGTCATCCATTAGTACCACGATTTACAACAGTACCACGGAAGTTTCGTGTCATCCCACATACCTTCTCGCTCTCTGCCCCTGGAGAGGCATCCACCATGGATAGCAGCCCAGTGGCTGCAAACAATGTGAGAAACCGCATGTCAACTCAGTTCTAGGCTCTCAATGCAAAACACAAAAGATTGAATTAAAAAGGGGGGTCAAAAAAGAAAATTATAAACATCAACCAGATACTTGAGGGGACAATATATAATGAGTGGACGGCCTGTCAAGAGATTATGCCGGGAGACGTTCAGGACGAGGATTCATCTCCCAGAGCACGAGATGGAAGACCCAAGTTTTATATCACAACTCCCAGCCCCTGCATGATAACAATATGAATCTGGAACCCAAATAAGACCCTCGGGATGAGCCCTTTGGAAGCAGGGAGACTATCGGATGGGGATCATCCCGTGCAATAGTGCGCTCGCGGTGTACAGGTAATCAGCCACATCTGCAGGCCAGGCGGAAAGGGAGCAAGGGAGCGACTTCGCCCTGCTTGGGCCCCCAAACAAGAAAAAACATTGATAGTCAGAGGAACGGTCAAGAGTCAATGTCAAGGGAACACAACGAGAGGAGATTCACGTGCCAAGAAATTTGAGATTTCACGAAACCAATTGATTCATTGTGCCATAGTCTGGCGTATAGCTTTTTCTGTGTTCTGAGCGTGGCTGCTCTGCTTGGAGCAGACGTGCCATTGAAAGTCCTTGTTGTAAGACGTAGATATGCAAAAGGGTATCCGGACCAGAGACACTCTCATTTTAAACGCCCGCTGCGTCTCTGGTCGCACAACAAAAACAAGAGTGGGTTTAAAGAAAATTGTCCATCAAAAAGGTGCGGGAGAAAGCAATATGCATAAGTGTGTGTATGCGCCAATTTCCGAAAAAATTTCACAATGCTCGTCTCGTGTCCCGTGCGCCTGGAAAGTCAAGTGAAACAAAGTGACCTTCCCGTGTGTACCAAACCTAGTAAAAGAGAGAAAGAAGAAAAAAACAGGAAAAACAAAAACAAGTCTGCGCACGCTCATATGCAGTGTCATTCATAATTTCAAAGTTGCCACCGGGGCATGCATTCAGTCCTCCCAGATCGTTTCCAGGTCGATGTCGCCACGCCGCTCAGCACCGCAGACGCTCCACCGCTTCCGTTTGTCTTTGGAGCCAAAAGCCATTGTGCGACCACGGGCGGGCAGGTCCAGACTGCCCCGTCCTTTTGCATCCGATGAGTCCCCTGCCTCCGTTATCTCAGCCGCAGCCTTTAGCTGGGCCTGTTTCTCAGCTTCAAGTGCCGCCTCCTCAGCATCGGGCGAGTCCGGGATAGTTTCCAAGCTCGAGATACTGGGGCTACGCGACCTCAGCGATGTCGGCGTGGAGGGTACAGAGGAAAGGGCTCCGTAACTGCTGGAGAAGGGATCATATGCCCTGTAGAGAGATGACGAGCTGGAGGTCGGTGTGCTGGGCAGGGTCGGAAGAGATCCAGTGCTGGACTGGGAAAGATTTCGAATCGGCGATGAGGGCCGGCGAACTCGTGTTAATGTGCCATTGGTTGACACGCCCATTACAGGAGAGCCGCTCCTATCAGCAGGAAGTCGGTCGTGGTCAAGAACTGATGTCCGGACGGGAGACGTCATAGGAAACGACTCATCCACTGGTTTTCGCGGCGTGCGGACTCTGCTAGGTGATTGCGCAGGACTGGCTGGACGGAAATGGGGAGAGTAGAGCAGGTGGCCCGAGCCAGTGACTCCGGGCATGGACTGCGTACGGCCCATGGGCGAGGCGCCAATGCTAGCGGCGGACCGTGAACGAACATGAGCGCTACCAGAAAGAGGGGACGTTGTCCGGGGGCGATACGGAAGGGCGACCATAGGGGTCCATGAGAAGGCGTTTGTAGATGTTGGGCTTGGGTCTGTGCTCCGCCGCAAGTTCGGTGGTTTTCTGGCCGTCTCAAAATCGAGTGTGGAAAGAGCGTGTGACCCGTTGGCGCGAGCCTTGGCTGAGGGAACGGAACGAAACTCCTCCATGCGCTCCGTCTCAGGAACGGGCTCCATCTTGAGGGCCTTGTGAGAGTTGCATACGGGGGAGGCTGCGACCAAGAAGTGACGTTGCCGGTGAAGACGAGGTTATCCGACAGCAAAGATACGGAGGCGAGTATGGCGAGAGGGAAAAGAACGCTGTGAGAGAGGGTGCTGTCGGGGTTGTCGTGACCTTTTTTTTTTCCTTTTGGCTTGAGGGTGAGGCAAAAGTATCAACTCGGTGGAGAGAAATGCG
Organism: Trichoderma camerunense; assembly: GCF_050948025.1. Taxonomy (NCBI): domain Eukaryota; kingdom Fungi; phylum Ascomycota; class Sordariomycetes; order Hypocreales; family Hypocreaceae; genus Trichoderma; species Trichoderma camerunense. Next base: position 1,160,413 of record NW_028145360.1, on the reverse strand, counting down.
GAGGGTATCAGGTAGGTGGATATGAATCAGCGCAACAGGGCTGACACAGCGTGCAACGATCTGAAAAAGAGTCGACGTCTCAAGAGCGCCCGGGCGTTTGGAGCGACAATCAAGAGTTTGCAACCGGTGAGCGCAACGGCAATGGCGGCGACCCGACCTTTTTACAGGTTGTCAAGGCCAAGCCGACATTCCTGTCTCCTGAGACTGGTTGAGGGCAGGGGGTGGACAAAATAAACAGCGGCGTCGGCGCCCTGGCAGGCCAATTCCTGAGCGCGCGAGCCGAACCGGGAAAACCGCAGGCCTGAGTCCGAGATAGCCGGGCGATGCAGGCGAAGGCGAAGGCGAAAGGACGAACTGTGGTGAAGAGCCGACGAGGATGGAGGAAGAGGAGGAGAGGAGGAAGAATAAAGAGGAAAGACGACGAAGACGAAGCTCCGAGTCGGGATTATGGAGGGGAGAGAGGGAAAAAAAGAAAGCGCCCCCTCAAGGGTCCTTCTTGTTGACGTCTGGCTGTGTGGCAGGCAAGAGCCGTCCAATTCGGCTGCCTGTATCGAGCAGGTGGGCGTCTATCGATTGCCTGTCCAGGCGGTACCGCGCCAGCCACTGGCCGTTGCAGGGCTCGCATGTCGCCTTTCCACCACATGCAATGCACTGTCGAGTGCGAGTCTAGCGGCCGGCGCTGGCGTGGCGCGGAGAAGGCGCGCCACTGGAAGCCCGCTGTTCGTTTCTGGGGCCTCTTGACGCTTCTTCCACCGAACCACGGGCGAGTCAATGCGCTGAGGGGATCATGGAAGCCCCTAAAAGGGCGCTCCCCGACATTTCGACCTGCAAAATAGCGCCTATTCAGGTCGTGCTAATGCAAGCTCCATGTACATGCCACATGCAGCCAGGTGCGTGCGTCGGCCATGTACCTCTCACGCTGCTTCTTCTTTCCCCAAACTTCTCCATGCAAAAGTTCGAAGCACGCACCGCCGAACCGAGTTGAGCCTTATCCGGCCAATCAACAGCGCCAAAGTACATGACTCGTCTCTGTATCGTCCGCAGCAAAAAGAAGACCCTGACGCTTGTTCATCTACATTAAGATGTTTGTTGTTTCGAACAATTGTAAAAAACGCCCTGGTGACATCCACGCCCATCCCGCCACCAAAAGGGCGACAAAATGGAATTTGGCTAATTCACTGGGCGAGCACAATATCCTCATCCCCCCAACCGCCAATGGCCTGAGCTAGCGATACTAGCCTGCGGCAGGATGGAACTCGACTTGACTCGCTTTGCCGGGCTGTAGACCATTGACCCATTAGGTGCTAGCAGTGTCGCTCCCTTCACCGACAAAGTGCCTGGTCTGTTGGACTAAACATGGGAAAACTGCAGCAACATCAAGTGAAAAAATCGAACCTTGAAGTTGCCACTACGGACTGCCCGGCTTCCGCACTCCGGCCCACCGCCGCACGTTGCGAGCAAATGCCCAGAAAAAACACCTTCCGAGCTTGTCGCCGCCGTCTTACTCAGCTAGCGTGACGGAGGCGTTAAGGAAAAGAAGGAAAGAATGTACATAAATGACATGGAACAAATCTGTCAAGCCCTTCGGGCGATATAGTGGCGCGCCTTTTTTTTTTTTCTCGCTCCCAACTTTATGCTAGCCTCTTCCAGGTTGTCAATTTGAGATTGTCAAAAGATGTCATCGTGCCGGTAAAAAAAAAGTCCCCTTAGCGGATCGTGGCTGCTGGAGCCGGAAAACGCTTGCATGTGTAAATCAAATGACGCGCCTTTCACAGAGCGGAGCAGAGCAGAGCATGCAGAAGATCAAGGCATGTGATGCAAAAAAAGGACCAAGGCAAAGCTTTCAAGTTGTTGTGTTAGCTCTCTGCAAGTCATTCCTACTAAATGCTAGTTGAGCTCACCAACACGCGGGGAAGTGGGCAGGAGAGCCTTGGTGGAAAATGTCACATGTAGATTATCAAACTCAACGTAAGGCGTAAAACCCCCCTTTGACACAACCAACCACATATTCAATTACAAGCACCACCAGATATACGTTACCATATCAATTCATTCACATGTCAAAGATCAACGGGTTTATCACCGCATATATATGAGTTGTGATCAACTCTCAAGCTGATAACCCGATACCGGAGAAGAAGCTACCCTGTATCTGCAAACTAAACTTGCGGGTAATATGCAAGATTCTGGCATTGAGAGACAAAATGGCGCAGCAAATTGAAAGAGCATTTACCATAAAAAGTAGTTTTGATGTAGATTGTTTGTGGCACTAAAATGCTCTCCCGTGCTGCTCTGCCGCTCTGTTGGCTGACGCCAATTTTCCAATCATCCTTCTATTAACGAAGAATTTCATGGTGATTGATGTTATCCATAAAACAGCCTTGTGCTATTTCCTACACACTCCAAGCTGAATTGAGACACGCAGAGTTAAAAGAAAACGAATAAACGCTGTAATGACATATTCTTACAAGCCAATCCATCAACTCATAGCATCCTCCAGCTTAACATCATCCTGCCGTATTGGCAACTCTCCCTGGAGCATTCCCTGACTGGGAGGCTTTGACAGTTCCCTTGTCCCGTTTCCGTTTACCTCACCAGACTGCTTGATATGCCGATACACCCTGACCGAGCCGTCCTGCCCCGCAGTCGCCATCGTCTCGCCGTGGACGTCCACCCAGAAACACACACCCTCGTGACCATGCACTCGCTGCAGCACCTCTTTGTTCTTGACATCCCAGAGTATAACATCTCCGTCCTCGCTCGCGGAGGCGATGAACGCCTCGCCATCGAGGACACCAAAACAACCACCAATAGCGAAGCTCTGATTGGTATGGCCTTGATACGTCTTTTTGACGCTACCCGAAATGTAGTCCCATAATCGAATGCAATTGTCGAGGTTGAACGCAAGGATAAATCGGCCGTTGGGAGAGAAGCAGACGTTGGTTACGGCCGGGTTGTCTTCGTGGACTAGAGTTCGTAAACACTGACCGGTCATTGTGTCCCATACACGGCTTCACAAGTATCAGTATATGCGATTTCAGGCTCGTATAAACACAGGGTACACAAAACTCACATCAATCCGTCCGTTGAGCAACTGACGACCAGAGTGCCATCTCGACAAAAGTCGATGCCTGATACCGGGTCGCTGTGGGCGGGGAGACTCCTCATCAACCGTCCAGCCCGTACGTCCCAAAGGAATACAGCTTCGTCATATGATCCACTGGCCAAAATGTTGCCTTTTGGTGAAAAGGCCAGGCAGTGAATGTAATTGTGATGTCCTCGCAACGGTGCCATCTCCTGCCCCGCTGATTTCCGAGCCGTCGTCTTCGGTCGCCCAGTGACTCGATCCCATAGCCGGATTGCCTTGTCATCAGAGCCGCTCGCCAGTGTATTGCTGTCTGGAGTCCACGCGACGCAACTTACGCCAGCCATGTGGCCAACCAATGTGTCCATATGAGCCCCCGTGGCGGCATCCCATATCTTGACAGTCGCGTCGGCTGACGCAGAAGCAATGAAGCGGCCGTTCGGAGAGATGCGAACCTGAGAAACCGCCTTGGTGTGTCCGCGTAGCACGAGGCGCGCCCTGTAATTGGGCTTGAGCGGTTCTCTAGGAGGAGTGAGCTGCTGTGGTTCTGGAGAAGAGGATTCTGATCTCGACTGGGTTGTAGACGTAGGCGAGCGTGAGCGGTGTTGCGATCGAGGGGTTCTTGAGGGAGACGGCGTTGAGTGGACAGGCGACTGCGAGCGCGTCCTCGACCCGGAACTCGACGCTGATCGCGACCGACGAGCCAACTCCGAGGGAGGCCGCGACGGCGTCTGCGACCGAGAGAAGTCGTTGAGATACTGCGCCTTGGTTGGGCTCTGGCTCAGGCCACCGCCGCGCTGCGACACTCGCCTGGGCGGGCGGAAATCATCTGGATCCCCGGCCAATACATCGGGAGAGCTCGACCGCGGAGACGGAGTATCGCCGGTCCTTCGTCGTTTGTATGGCGGAGGCGTGTCCCTCGCCAGCTCGTCGGGAGAGCTCATGGTTGAGGTGCTGCAGAGGACGAGGCTGAAGCTTGGGAAAGGCTGGCACAAGCGCAAGTAAGGCTCTGGGATTTTTTGGTGGGTCCGGTCGCGTCACAGGGATTTGCGGTTCAAACAAGCATCTGGAGTACGTACCTTTTTTACATAAGGGGGGAGCGGCACTCCCGTACGCGGAACAGGGGATAGAATTCTCTCGCCTTCTGCAGAGTGAGATGCTCCCGAGGAAATCTTCGCGTATAATTGCCCATCTACGTGCAGCTACTGTATCAAAGGGATTGTGGCGCCGTATTGTACTCGTACGTACGCATACAAGCCTGGAGCTACACTAGGTACTAAGTAATAAGGCGCAAGTATTGCCACAAATGTCAATGGCATGTGCTTGGACATTCGCCTACAAAGCGCAGCTCAAATCTTTGTTGCCCATGTCTTGGCAGATGGGTCACCATTGATCTCAGATCCTAGGCCGCATGTGACAAGAGGGTTGCAGGGTATATCGATTTGACGGCGCAGATTATGGAAAGCAGAAAATGCTTTCCCTGTGGGATGATGACGAAGCTCAGCATTGTCAAGGATGTTGTTACTGCTACCGCGTTCTGTGAAGGCGGCGTTTGCCGTGAAACAATTCCGTTGTCCTGGAGCATTCATTGGGTTTGCCCCTGACAGGACCCTGTTCATCCCAAGGTACGAGTACGTGTACCTGGGAACGCACTGTTAATATTCAATGTAAAGCGAACAACCCAGGATTATCAGGTCAGATTAATCAATATGACATCAGCCTTAGCCCAATTATTGATCAAAAAGTCCTTCCATCGGCGAGTTGTGCGACCATAAGTAATCGTGTTTATTTTAATCATATCCTGTGTGTGCCCATGAGCAAGAAGGTTATAACTTCATTGAGTGCTTTTCCGCCGTCCTCTTCACGTTCCTCGTATGGTGCTTGCATGCAATTCCAGCCCCAGAGGAGCGGATACCACTACTAATGGCATTCCGTCTAGAGGGTAGCGAGCAATTGAGCCCTTTAGTGTGCACTTGCGTGCCATGTTGCAGATGTCTCTCATCAGCTGGAGAAAGCGTTCTTTCTTGGGATGGATCCGTTGAGTCATGGAACAAAGGGCGGGAGCATCCAGGCTTCTAGAAGCAAATGAGCTACGGAGCCACGACAAGAATAAACTGCCGCCATCTTGCATTGGGGGGCTTGCAACGATCTTGGCAAATATGAGTGCCGATGAGCATCCACCTGCCTGTCTAAGGGCACCAAGAGGCTGCGAGCTGCCTTTTTCTCAAAATAAGTTACAAAACCCCCGAAGGGTGACGGGGCACAATGGTACGAATATCTCCGCCATGCTCTACTCTAAACTTCCATGGGAGTCAGCGAAACTCGTACGAGTACAACCACTGCACACCGCCCCTCCTAAATTTCGGCGAGTACCCGAAAGGCTCTGGTGATGAAATGAGGGCTCGGACGGGGATGCTGTTCCGCCACGCCGCCAGTAAAATGAAAAGCGAGGAAATGAAAAACATTTTGCGCGTTTGCTTGTGACGGCGCATGCATGCATGACTGGCCGCGCGCTCTGGCGAATCGCAGCGCGAGCTGGGCAGCGCTTGAGATGCACCTCAACGTTCTGGGCTAACGAGGGGCGTTCGATAGCCTGGGAATCGGGCATTTCCTATTTTAGCACGATGGATCAACCGGACGCGACGTGAATCCAGGCACAGGCACCGCGGCTGACAGCGGCGAATCACTCGCTGTGACCTGCGGGGGGGATGGAGCTGGCTAAAATGGCCCCGGAGAAGCCACTGATGCATTGGTCTTTAGTCTCACGAGCTTTGCTGCTTTGAAAGCGAAAAAGAGGGCACCATAACAGCTTAGTTGTAAGCATAGCCATGGGACGAGGTAGAGCTCACAGGGATCCCGCTGCGAGATGCAAGCCACAGGAGCCGCAAATTGAGTGCCAGCGCTTACTGTATTGTACTGGACTGGCCATGGATGAGCTTGAAGAGGCACGGGTTGGTGAATGAAGGAGAAAGGGCAGAGAAGCTTGGACGTGTGTGGTGTTTGCTGCATTCACGCAGTCACACCAGACTTTAATTACCAGCCGCTCCGACGACTGGGATGGCGGGATTCCGCCTCGCGAATCACGGAGTCTGGACGGACGCCACGACGGTCTGAGACAGATTCTTTAGCTGAGAGCAGCCGAGAAGCTGAGCGAAGCTGAAGGAGAGCTGAGGGAGAGAGGAGTGTAATTGAGGCTGGCTTTTCTAGGGCTTGGCGGAACAATCAGTGTCTTAACCAAGGAAGAATGGAATGAATTTGATGAAAATAGTAGCAGCTCGAGGGCTGGAGCTAGCAGCATCGCACACGGCAGGGTCTTTCTTTCATCATCATTGACGAGGGCAAATTCCTGGCTGTTATTGCGCGATATTCGATAACGGGCCGGTTCTAGCTGCGGTTGGATGGCAACGGGAATGTTCCTCTTTTCTCTTTCTTTTTTGCTGTCAGTGCGTCGACGGGTAGCCAAGGCAGCAAGCCCAGCCACATGGATGACTGTGGCCGGTCTCATGGCAACGCACGCCATTTCATCAAGAATTCACCTCAGCCCAACGACCAACAACAGCGGCACAAGCTTCAATGAGCAAAGAACCTTTGCAAGCACCCCGCGCACACACAGAGCTTCCAAGTATCGGTACAGCACTCGTACTGAAGCACGCCTACAGCAGCCAACGTGACGTTGGACGGGGAATGGAGCCCGTGCTCGTCTCGTGGCCTGGTTGGCATGGCCTGGCGATACGGAGTAATATCTTGCCAGACCGAAGCCCAAGTTACCAGTTACGAGCCGTGAAATAACCTGGCTCAGCCCTGTCTGCACCTCATCAACTAGCAGCCAATCAGCAGCGGCCCTCAACAGTGTAATTTGCTTTTTTGCCCCTGACGGCCGGCGCCCCACTTTTGCCGGCCTGGTTGCAGATACGTGGTTCGTCACTTTTTGTCGGAGGGCTCCTGCAGGAACAGAAGAAAACAGGAACAGGAAATGTACAAAGTACCCGTCCCGAGCTAGAGCGCTAGCTTCAGCAGCTTGAAGCAATGCCCCCTTGGCCCTGGTCGTGACTGTACCGTACCCTGCAAGTACTGTACTTGTGTGGCTTGGTAGAGGTAGCTCTGCTGTACGCCAATGGTCTCATTGGAGAGGCAATCTCACGATGGCTGCACGCTGGCGGCCTATCAATCAGCACGACGGTATTCAATTCCTCAACTCTGCTATACAGTATTGCCTCTTGGGCGCACAAGTGTAGGTATAATAGATCCTCAGCTTCATAGACAGAGAATACCGTATTCTATGTTTCAAACAGCAGCGGTAATCTCCTTCGTGGTTACATGTGCTATGCATGAGCCATCGTTTGCTTGTAGGGGCTCGGCCAGTCCACGCCAAAAACCCGCATCCACTTGCGCACAGCTCGCCTAACCGCGCTATTGCGTCCGCTGGGATTCAGTGGCTACCTTACGAGTCCATCCCATCATGGAGCGCCTGTCCGTCTTTACAGTAGCTCCCTGTACTCGTACCTGTACTTGTCTGAGTGTGTGCCGGGCGTCTGGCTCAGAGCTGACCGGGGGGTGTCTATTCTATTCTCTGCCTAGACCCTCATGAAACGCTCAGGTGCTCGTGCTTATTATCTCACCTCTCCCCCATTCCATCCACCTGTTTCTGTTCTTGTTTTTCCTTCACCCACACTCCAGGCTCAGCCGCATAACGCTCCTTTCAGCTTTTTGCATACCAGTCACTCTTTTGTCTTTACGACAACCACACTCTTTTTTGAACCATTTTCATTCATTCTTCCTTTTCAAAACCAAGTAACTTTTTTTGTTCAACTTCACTTCGACAAGATGCGTTTCACTCTGACTGTCCCTGCTTTCCTGGCTCTGGTCTCCGCGGCCTTTGCCCAGACTGCCGACTTCGACCCCGTCACCGTGCCTACTTCCAACCAGGAGATCGCTGCCGGCGCTCCCTTCACCGTTGAGTGGACTGTTCCCGCCAAGTACGCCGCCGACACCATCACCATTGAGCTGATTGGTGGCCCTACCCAGGCCACCCAGCAGGTCCTTGGAACGATTGCCAGTAAGTTGATGCTCTCCAGAGCCCAGATGCTCTACTCGGTTGTTAACACAGCAAACTAGCCGGTGTCAAGAACAGCGCCAAGAGCTTCGTCTGGAACGTTGATGCCACCCTGGGCACCCAGGCTTTCTACGGCCTCATCGTCCGCTCCGAGAGCGACCCCAACGTCTTCCAGTACTCCAACCCCTTCCACATCAAGACTGGAAGCGTCAAGGCCAGCTCTACTCCCGCTGGACCTGCCCACACCTCTTCTGGCAGCTACGGAAACCTCCCTCCTGCGGACACCACCACTGTCACCACCTCCACTGGTGTCAAGACCGTTACTCTGGCCACTCAGTCCACCACCCAGGCTCCTGTCTACACTCCTCCCGTCTACACTCCTCCGGCCGTCACTGATGTTACCGTCATCCTGAACGCTACCACCACTGTTCCTTGCCGCAACTCCACCATTGCTCCTCCCACCCTGAGCGCTCCCACCACTCTGCAAAGCGCCACCCGTCTGCCTCCTCCTCCTCCCAGCTCTCCCATCTACGTTCCTCCCGGTGTCCAGACCAGCGCCGTCTACGTTGCTCCCTCTGCTCCCTCTGCCTCCAACCCTGCTGTCACCGCTCCCCCCACCATCCCTACCAACGGTGGTGCTCGCGTTGGCGGCAGCGCCCTGGCTCTGGTTGCCTCCCTGGTTGCTGCTTACTTCGCTCTGTAAGCGAGAGATGTTTGAAGATTTCGGGTTTTAATCGGCTTGCGGGTTTGATGCCAATTTCTACGGGAGCCTACAGCTCTGGTTTTTACAGTTGATTGCACATATTTTTTTACTTGGAAAAGGGGAAGAAGATTGGTTCTGGTCTCGAATCTATCTAGATATACTTGCGGTACGATGTCTGTCTTTTTATGGAACCATGTCGTTTTCGATGTAGGATATTTAGCGCCTGCGTGTTAATAGATTGGTTCTTTCTTAATTGATAATGATTTTACGAGCTTGATCTGCTTCTACTGCGACTTGTGAAGTTACGAGCCCATGCGCAGTAGAGTAGGACTCTGTGTTTGTGATTCGAAGCTACCTACTCCATAGAGAAATAAGCAACGCTCATCGCAATTCTCTCGGAGCCAATGGTGGATTTCTCACCGAGGCTTGCGATACGAGTAAAGTAAGCGACGATCGCTCTCCTCCTCTCCCGGGTGATGAGACAGACATGGGGAGCGGTTGAGCGGCTATACTAGAACATGGGGCCGTCTGCTTTGGCGATGAACGACTCAACGGGGCAATTGATCTGCAGTCCGGGAGCTCTAAGACAATGACGCATGATGAAGAGACATTTTTGCCCTGCTTCCATCATAGTGTCTCAGAATTGCGACGCCATCCCTTGCTGTGTCTACAATCATCTTCATACTGCTAATAATACTACTAATACCATGACATGAGTAAGCATCCATCAAAATTCTGTAGTAAAAAACAGACGTAAGGGCGGTGCTGGGCCAAAAGGGGTTGTATGTGTGCGTGTGTGTGGTGTTTCCTAACCGACCTGCCTCAGTTGGTTTAACGCAGGACCGTCGCGCATTTGCATTGCGGCGTTAAAATGGCAGCGTCGCAGTAGCTTAGGGGTTTGAGTAGCGCTGAGCCTATTTTTGGGTTGGGCGGTACCTTGTGTCAACTAATTTTTTTTTTTTCGGTCTCAATCAAAAATCTTTTTTTGGGTGTGGCTGGCTCTAGGGTGGGAATGGGGCTGAATACACGTATGAGTCTGAGTACCTAACCGTGAGCTACAGATGCGTGTGGATATAGTCGTGTCGCTTTAGTGAGTGTTTTTTGTATGTATAAAGTGCTTATTGCAGTGCTATTATGCCTTGGTGAGATTTACCTACATAAAGGTGTGAATCTAAATTGTATAGCTTCATCTTAGGCTCAGAGGATGGCATCCCGTGACGACATCAGACGGCCGCGTCGCAGACAGCTGCATATTTTAGTGTGCTTGTCATCCGCAGCAAACATAGGCAACCCCTTCATATAATATACTTTGAGTAGCTTCACGCGACTGGGGGGTGCGTAGATGATATATGAGAAGGGCATTACTATATGTGTTGAGCTGAGAATTAGTTGAAAGGAGGAATAGATACCTGTTGTATTATGGTACTGTCTGCTTCATCTGAGCTACTGCTTATACGGAGACACAAACCACCTCAACTTACCTAGTAATTACCTATCTAGCATCCCAAATTCCCTAACCAACAAAAATCTCATAGATGGTCACTGTTTGACAATAGTAGCAGATGATACAAAAAGATGGCGACGATAGCAGGTAAATTATGGGAAAAATAAACATCAGGTAAGATGTTGGACTGGGATCGAGAGTAGGACATCGCACAAACATAAAATGTCAATACATATACTTCCTCTGCATCTCACCGTCAAGCATTTGATACTGTTGTCGCCGGACTACCAGGGATAAGTAGTTATATATACGATTTACTTCATTATTCGCCATGCTTTTCTGGAATAGAATTTAACTACCAAATAGGGAGTATCGTGTATGTAGAACAAAGCGTGTCTTACTTGCAGAGTGCAATACAATGGGGTCGCTGAGGGACTGGAATGCTGTAAGACGCCCCGCGTGTTCGTCCCCATCTTCAGCTCCAACTCCACACAATATGTACGTTGGAATGCTGAGTAGCATTTTGATTGCCTCATTGCCCGTTCTGGATGCCTCACTTTAGCTGTGCACATGTCGTACTGTCGAGTAACGCTCACGCAGAGATGAGACTACTTTGAGTCACATACTGCTTTCACACGACACTTACAATCTCCGCCAATCAAAACTGACTTGATTCAACTAGATAAGCATTGCGGTTAAACATAATCTGGAAGTCATTTATAATAGAGATGTATCTACATCAACACAGCGGAAATGCTTGTCCGGCAATCCAATCACTGATGCTTGGAGCTAAGCCATAGCCGGTAAGAGGGGCAGTGAGCGCCGGTGGACGGAGCAGAGGGGCCTCGATTTTTTTTTTCTCGCTCTCTCACATGTTGCGAGACAAAATGACAGCTTCAGCTCAATCATTTCCCTCAGAGTTGTCCCTCATCCTATGCGCCATTTGTCGCCCGTCTTGATTGAAGCGTTCACCAGATCTATTGCCTGTAAGGTTGCCTTTTTTTGTTCTTCTTTTTGCGTATAAAGGAAGTTGCGCTGATGTCATAAAGGGTCGCATTCTTTCCGCTCCGGCTTTGGTGGGGTCAAGAGTCACACTCGTCATCCTCATTTTTTTCTTCCTCTTTGCATCCAGAGGTGAGCAATTCCTTGAAAGACTGTGCAGCATCTCCGCTAATACAGCAATTGAATTGCTCTCTCTCTGCAGTCGCATCACCATGTCTTCTCAAGCTGCCCCAAAGACCTGCAAGGTCATCACGGCCGAAACAATCGCAAAGAAGCTGCTGCTCGAGGTCAAGGAAACCCTTGCCAAGATCCAGGAGACTGGTAGCAGTGCCCCGACCCTGGTAGCATTCCTTGCAAACGAGGACCCTGCCGCTATCAAATATGCCGAGTGGTCCAAGAAGACTTGCGAGGAAAAGTGAGAACACTGCCATGTTGCAATCTCTACGGCAAAAGGTACTAACTGCCTCTTCAAGTGGGTTCAACTTTGAGCTGCGCATCGTCGACAAGGATCTTCTCGAAGAGGACATTATGAAGGCCAACGAGGATGATGCCGTCGACGGAATCATCGTCTACTACCCAATCTTCCCCAAGAACCCCACCCACGACAAGTACGTCCAGGAGACGGTTGATCTTTCCAAGGATGTCGAGGGATTGCGCCACAGCTACTTGCACAACATGTACCACAACATTCGCTTCTTGGACGCTCCCGAGAACAAGAAGAAGTCTATTCTGCCCTGCACACCGCTGGCCGTGGTCAAGATTCTTGAGCACCTCCAGATCTATAACCCCATCCTCGCTTATGGCAACCGCCTGTTTGGCAAGACTATTACCGTCATCAACCGATCCGAGGTGAATGGCCGCCCTCTTGCAGCTCTGCTGGCCAATGACGGTGCCACAGTCTACTCCGTAGACATTACTGGCGTTCAGCTCTTCACTCGAGGCCAAGGTATCAAGAAGCCTCGCCATCAGGTAGAGGAGAAGGAGGGCTGGGGTCTGGAGCAGTGCCTGCCATTGAGCGACGTCATCATTGGAGGAGTGCCCGCCGAGTCATACAAGGTGCCGACAGAGCTCATCAGGGACGGTGCCGTGTGCATCAACTTTTCCTCTTTCAAGAACTTTGACGGAGACGCCGTCAAGGAGAAGGCATCCATCTATGTGCCATCCGTTGGAAAGGTCACAATTGCTATTCTGCTGAGAAATCTTGTGGTGAGTGTACTTTTACTTTTGGAACTGAAGCTTGATAAGCTAATTGAACAGCGTCTGGTTGCGAACCGTCCCTCCAAGGAGACTCTGGATAAGAGCACCATCCAGGCCCGAACCGAAGCCTTTGCCGACGATTGATTTGATTCGACGGATCCAAGACAATACACTAGTCCTTGAAGACGCAAACTTTTCTTTCTCCCTTTCTTAAAAAGACTAAAACAACGGCATATTACTGGGTGGGCCATGCAGGGGGTCTTCACTTTTGATTTTGAGCTCCGGGGGGCAGGAAAATAAAAATAAACAGAACGAAACGGCTGGTCGATCTCGGCCCGCAGCGGACGCAAGCAAGGCACGTTGATTACCTACAGTAGATGAGATGGATCGTGAAGAGGTTTGAGGGACACCTAAAACGGGAAAACAAAAAAAATCTCATAGAAGAGTTGAGGCATCTTGTACCACTCTGTAGAAAGCAGAATAGTTGGGCCAAGCGTTCTCTAGCACGGCGCGTACAAGTACCTGCGCAACCGATCCGGTGCATTTGGCTCCGTGTTACGCGGCCGAATGATTTGAAGCCATTCGAGCCGCGGAGTTCCAGTACTGTATCTGTACAAGATCTGGCGGAGTATACGGAGTAGGTACAGCACGGAGCCTTGAAGTTGGCCTCGCGAAGAGCAATAGCCATTGAGAGGGTGGAGCTAGACAATGACGCGGCTCTATAAACGAGAATGGCAAATGAAATGCTTGGATGCAAAGATCATCCACGGGTAAATAGGTTGAAAGCAGGAATTGACTACCTAAAATTACATGGAGTGTGCGTGTGAGAGACAAGAAAAAGGTGGCATGATCAGCCGTGTTTTGTTTTCCTTTTTCTGCAGCTAAAGTCGAGTATCTTGTTTCTCTTGCCTCAACTGTCATTGTGCCTTGTTTTAGGCGCATTAGCTGCTTACACTGTACCCTCGTACAGCTGAATATATGAGGTCGGAACTGGCACATACGAGTATACTAGCAGTAACAAGTAAGGTACCTGTGCTCCGTAATCAGCACGGCCTGGATACGACCCTTTTTGACGGATATTAGACCAGGCCAACGGCATCCAATCAATCGACCGAGTCCCTGTCAGGACTAGAACAGGTACCAGGCAAGTGGAGCTCAGGTACCGCCCCAGAAACGGCTTAGCAGGGCCCGGTTGAGCACGCCGCGACTTGGAGGAAAAAAAACGAAACGAAACGGAAACGGAGAGAGATTACGAGCATCGGGGTAAGATTATGCAGCCCTCCACCGCATTGACTGAGAGTAATACCAGCAGTACTTGATTTTGTTTTGATATACGAGGAGGGGGGCGATGCGACTACCTACAGTACAGGTAAGATACTCGAAACAAGCACTTGTAGAGCAGGCGGGCGACACGGATATGCCATGCACGGAGTATTATTCGTTTCATACAATATCAACTTGAAGTCACTCAGTCGCACACGGGCATGTACCTGCTTGTACTGAGGCGGGACTCGTGGTACCTTGATCATCGTATTCTCGATAGAGCCCTTTTGCGCTGTACTGTAAGGTGGTACAGGTACAGTATGGAGCCCATTTTCCGATTGGATTCTATTTCGGATATTGCGAATGAGAGCGACAGAAATGGAGTGCGGTGACTGTTGGTGGCAGCAACCCGTGCGGTCGGTTGGTGGCCTAGCAAATGTCGTGATATGGGGATTTTTTATATTAACCGGCCGCCTGCATCCAATATCACGCGCATGCATGCAGGCGTGCGTGCGGCAAGCCATTGTTGCCGTACAGTACTGGGTAGTATTTTCGTGGGTGACGAACCGTTGCATCCGTATCGAGTGCCAAAGGTCGAGGCCAATGGACGGAGTACCTGTAGGATCGAATGGCATCCCGTCCATGTGAACAGGTACCTTACATGTACCTCCCGTTCCTTTGTAACCCTCGGCGTCTCGTAACGTGATGCGCAGATCCAGCGAAACAAAACAAAATCACCTCAAAACGCACAGGTAAAAAAACACACTAACAAGGCAGCTATGCGCATCATCGCTCGTCCATGACAACAATTTCGATTTGACGCATAAAGGACGCTCCATGCTTTTTGCACTGGCCTCTCCTTAGTCAGGCGGCCGGCGCCCTGATTGGGCTGTCTGCGCTGTGCCTTAGCACCTAGAGGCTGCCATTCGCTGGGCCTCTAGCTGTCTTTGTCCCGGTCCGCCGCACTAATCGCCCTAGAAGAGGCCCTTTTGGATCATTTCTCAGGCCCCTGTCCCACCAATCTCCCTCCCTCTTTCGATTTGCGCAAAGTACTTGGATGTACCTGGAGGGCGGCCCGGGCCACGAGACCGCAGGCCAAGGCGCAATTTTTGGCGGGCGATGCTCTCCAGCTTCTCTTTTTCGCGACGGCCTCTCTTTGTCAATCCCTTCTAGTATTTTGCTTTGCCTTGTTCTTTCTATTGCTGCAACGGCGGCCTGAGCGTGCTCTGCTCGTCTGGCGTTGCTTACAGTAAACCACAGATTCGACCTCGACTCTTTTACCAAGTTCTGAAGCCTTTCCCGAGTTCTTTCGCCCGATCTACTGTCGCTCCTTTCTTGTCCCGTGGCGCGCCCGATCGATCTCTCGGAGTTTTTGAATATCTCTCCCTTTTTTCTTTTTGCAGTACTTTGCTTCGTTGTTCAAGGCACAGCAGCCCGCCAAGCCCTTAGCCACCGTCGTACAGCTCTTTTTCCGTTACCGCTACTCTGGATTCTGCTTTGTTGGGCGCTTGGACCGTAGTGTTGCCTCATCTGAATCAGTCTTAACCCCCCCAGGCTCGGAAGAATAAAGAGGACGAGGGGACCAGGCCAGACGACGAACTTCAACAGCACAACACCAACACTCGATTTGGAGAACAGTCCCAGCTAAGCTGAGCCGCCGTGACGATGCAGTCCATTGCCACGAATCGCTATGACAACCGACAGGATGCTCGCGGCACGGCGGTTCCCTATCCCCAGCCTGCGTCTCCCACCTTGACCAACCCAGACATGATCCTGCCCGACTACGATGGCCCCGATTTGTATCACAGCCAACCTAACACGGGCCCATCGCTGTGGAATAGCGGTCACCATATCGAGGATGGATTCCAGTTCACGCAGGAATTCTACTCCAACCCCGATCCCATGTCGACGCCAATCATCTACGGCAATGGAACCATGCTCTCAGACATTGGAGAGGTCACCGAGGTGGAGAGTGTCGTTGGTCCGATACCGTCTCGCAATGCGTCCAAGCGCTCAAACCATAGTTCGGGTGACGAAGGCCCGTTTCGAGCCTCGCTGGCCGGAGGAAAGAAGTTTATCCAGCAGCGGCTTCAGCAGCAGCGCCAACAGCAGGGCAAGGATCGCGAGCGGAGGATGTCGACCGAATCAACCAGCACAATCGGAACGCACGACGGCGGTGCCTTTGTCGACTTTGACGACTCCGCCAGCCAGGGAGGTGATAGCATCTTTCAGGGCGATGACGAGGAAAGCGTCGCATCTGCGTACCACGAGGGGACGCCTGTCTCGCAGCACTTACGCGCTCATGATCATATGTCTGCCCGGAGACTGAGTGACGATGGGGCTTCCCTCAGCAAGCGGGCCGAGCAGATTCTGGCCAATGCTAAAATGAGATTAACTGTAAGCCCAGCATACGGAGCGATGCTATTCTTTATGAGACGATAAGGACTGATGATAGTTTTCTTTCCCCCTTTTAGCATATGGAGGACAATCTTACCCGAGCAAGGACATTGAGCTATTCATCTGTGTCGGACGGTTCAACGCCATCACCTACCACGGCAAGAGCTCCCACATCCCTTCGCAGGCCCGGTATAACGCCATCTCCGACGAATCCCTCCAAGGGCACAAACGAGAACGGAACTGCTTTCGGAGCGACCTATGGAGCACAAAAGACGTCAGGTCATCCTCAACGTTCCGCCAGTGCTCTTGGCTCTGCCGGAGGCTATCGACGGCCCCTGCCTACATCTAGAAGTATGGACGGCTTAGGGAGCACGCCAGGCCACGGTTCTCAGCCGCACTTCCATTACTACCAACTTGACAGCACTTTGGAGAGTCTAGGTGAGGGTGGAAATGGTGCTGGCATGAACGGGAAGCAGAACGGTTCGCGGACGACCACCTTGGCAAGTCCTACGATGGGGGGCTTTAATGAGTTGGGGTTGACCCGCTCCGCCTCAGCATCGCAGATGCGTGAACTTCAGGATCAACTGAAGGGCTTGAAAGGAAAGATATCCACTCTGAAGGAGCAGGCGCGAGCAGATAGCATGAGGCGTCGCAGTCTTCAGAGCCTTCGCATGCCAAGCCCCTTTACCAACGCCACCTGGGAACCGGGTTTCGCGGAGCAGAGCGGTGACCACAGCAGCAGCAGTGACGAGAAGCTCTCAGAGGTGGAATACGTCTACGCGAACACTGGTAATAGCGATAACGACCATGAACGAAAACAAGCCGAGCATGTTGCTTCACCCATCGAAGAAGAAGAGGAGGAGCTGGAAGAGGAGGTGATGGCGCAAGAGGAAGAACCAGAGGAAGGGCAGGAGAGCGGAGACGGAGAAGGAGAGGAAGGGGGAGCTGGGGTGCATTATGAGTATCCTCAAACTCCCGAGCCCCAGGACAACTATGAAGAAAATTACGAAGAAAGCGAAACACCCAAGGGCCGAGCTCTGGCCAGTCCGTTGGAAATGAGCCAACAGGAAGTAACTGATGGCAGCCGGAGCTCTTCGCCAGCCGAGAGCGTTTCCACCGAGTACACGGAAGCTGAATCGAGCCCCGAGGCCTTCCGAGATGGCTATTCCAGCGAGAGCGAAGAGTCGCTCTATCACGAATCTGTCCAGCAGCCCATTTCCCACGAAGATCGAGAAGATGCCTTTGATTATGAGCACTTCTTTCTGCACTCCGCCATGGGCACTATGGGAGGGCGACGACTGCGCTCGGAAAGCGTGAGCTCGACGGGCTCGGTGGAAACGGCTCGTGGCCCAACACGACAGTCACATAAGCGGAGCAACAGTGCAGATTCGACAGCGTCTATCGACACGTTTGCCACGGCCGCGGAGGATCCCGCCAGTCGTAGTTCAACAGCCCAGTCGGGTTTCAGGGTCTATACTGCGGCCGATCTGTTCCAGGATGCCCGAGAGAGACACGCGAGATCATTCCGAAACTCAACCGACAGCGTTGGAACTGTTTCTAGTCAGGTGCACCAGCGGAGCAGCACCATGACGATGGCTCGACCAGTTAGCCACAGCTCAATCAAGACTATGCACCGGCCGTCATACTCGTCCTTTGAATCGGTGGGAACGAACAGGAGCTTTCCACTCGTCAACAAGGCTAAGCTGAACGGCGGTATCTTGACACCCAGCGGTTCTCCCGACCAACCACTGAAGCGGATCAGAGACTCGTTGTTGACCGATGCTTCGAGCATTTACTCTCAAGCCAGCAGCAACAGCCGAGGCGGACAATCACCCGCTCTCCAAGTCTTGTCCAAGGATGTGCAGATGACGGTGGAACGACTGGTGGCGAGTCTCGGCAAGTGTGTATTGGCATTGGGTGAAGCGGATGGAGCTCATCCTGGTGGCCATGAGTTGTACAAACGGAGGATCGAAGCAGCCCTGCGAGTTCTTGAGGGAGAAGTTGAGCTTCCCTGAACTCGCGAGAATCGGAGGATGAATTTCTCGACCTGCAGGAATATTCCTGAAGGGATTTTGGAGTATACGCGGTGTCTGGGCACATATAAGGAACTGAGAAGAGTACTGCATATTTCTGGAGATGGGGGACGTCGAGATGGGGAATGGAGTGGAGTGGACAAACTATGATTTTAATGCCGTCCGATGCCTTCTCTTGGCACGGATGGTCTACACTTTCGATACCCTTTTCTTTTTTTCTCTTTTGTCATATTACTTATTAATTTTCTTCTTCCTTTTCAAAACTTTGCAAGACTTTGTCCGTCGAGCGTTTCTGCTTTGGGAGGCGATGCTTGCTGAGACGAATTGCGATGATGACACGACGGCGGGAGGGAGGAACTTTGTCTTTTGGCGACCACCTGGGCTAGCATATAGAAAAGAATAAAAATTGAATATGTCATGCAGCTTTGATTCGAAATGATTGTGTGATGATGTGAAAATCATGGATGGAGATGCGTCAAGTGAAAAGTAGGAGTATAAAACTGCAAATGAGTACTATAGAGCAGTGAAGTCCATCTCGAGCTGGCTGAGCGTCAATAACGGTTTAGCGCCGATGCAGCATCACATGCAAACGGGGCACGTAAAGTTAGCTGGTTACCTAGCATTTTCCCACTAAAGCTCGTGGGAAGCGGGCCAGAAAAAAACCCACGGGAACAGCAAAAAAAGAGCGGGGGTGATGAGGTCTCGAACCAAATCAGGAGAGAGGTTTTTTAAGATAACATAATAATAAAACCGAACAGTTAGTTTTCTTTTTTCTTTCTAAACCAGACAGAGGAAAGGCAGACACCCAGGATTTAAACAAGACCAAAGGAGCTTGTAGAAGAAAAGATCCGAACTTGACCCGGGCCTAACGCCTGACAAAGGGAACGAGAGTTTGGAACAGTGAAAGAACGTCCTGCGGTATCTTATCACGGGATCCCTGTTCACCACGAAAGAAACTTGTTCGTTGGTGTGCCCTCTTGGGGGTATTATTTCTTCTTTGTTTGCTTTTGTCTATATCTATAGCAAACTACGACGGCAGACGGACGCGATATACCCGCGCTCATCGACGATCATCACCACTGACGAGTCACCCCACATAATAACAACAACAACAACGAAACCATCATCACAACAACAACAGAGGCCATGGACGAAACGATCGTGAAGCAGCTCCTGGCATCGTTCCTCCCCCCCAACGTCGTCGCCCTCATCGACACACACATCCTCGACCCGCGCTCCCCCATCCAAATCTTCAAGCGTCAAGCCCTCGCGCAAGCCCGCAACGGCGCCTCGGCCGTGATACCCCTCGTCCAGCCCGTCGCGGACCGCGGCATGGCGGTGCTCGCGGAGCACCAGGGCGCGCTGGACCTCCTCCTGCCGCTGGCGACCATCGTGGCGACGCTGGTGGTGCTCAACTGGATCCGGCGGCTGGTGCTGTGGTGGACGCGGCTGGCGATGCGGGCGGTGCTGTGGGCGGCCGTCGTGGCGCTGGCGGCGTGGGTGTGGAACAGGGGGGTGCTGGTGAGCGCGCGGGACGCGGCGGTGGTTGGGGCCAAGATTATGGGTTACATGGCTGTGTTGAAGAACGTTTGGCTGGATGAGTATAAGAGGTATGAAGGGCAGCAGGCGAGTGGGCGGTGGGACGAGTATTCGGCGAGGAGGAGTGGTGGGGGGATGTATGACCAGACGAGGTGAAGATGACAGCTTCTTTGTCTTGGGAGAGAGGTCACGAGCAGCGATGGGGAGGGAAGCAAATGAAAGACAACAACATGAACTTTTTTATAAGACACGAGACATGATGTATGAATGGCGATGGATGGCAAACATGGGAGAACAATATCATGGATGAGGGGGATCATACGAGAGGTTGATAACGGCAAAGGCGACAGCGCGTCTTCGATCACGGGTGTTTTTGTTATTTTTTTTTTTGGATGGATGAATTATTATCTTTTTTTGCGTTTCTTTTTTAATTTGTTTTCTCAAGATGCAGCTCAACGGGATCGATCAGTTATACCTCCTGTTTTTTGCAAACCACAAAACGCCGTCGCTATGCATTATGCTCCCAACATATGAACCTATCTAAAGCCACTTTTTGTTACCATATTGATATCCATTTTGTTTTTTACTTTTCCAATCAATGCATACATCTTAATCTGCCTCGTCGTACTCCTGCTCGTCATCGGGCTCTTTGGGGTCTTGAGCTTCGTGATACTGGATGCAATCGTCAATGTGGCTGAGGATTCCGCCCACGCTGTCTTCGTCCGTGACGTCTAGCTTGAGGTAGTTAATCATGCTAAAGCTCTCAATGAGGCCTGCAACAGCCCTGTTGAGGCGGCGGAAGCTGGCGCCCTTCATCACCTGGCTCTTCTCGTCGGGCGGGACGGACTCGTCGTCTTCGCCCTCCGGGCCTTCGGTGATCCTCCTGCTACGCTCCAAAGGGTCGTCGTCCAGGAGGGCTACGTCGGGCGTCAGGAAGCGCTTGAGATCCTTCTTCTTGACCTGGTCCTTGATCAAGTCCATCTTGGACAGGACGTTGATGTGGGGGACCTCGAGCATGAGCATGGCGCTCATGGCGCTGAGCGTGCCGGCGAAGAACTTTGCCCTGTCGACGACAAACGTCGCCTCGAGCAAATAAACAGCGGCGAGCCGGATGTCCAAGGCGCCGGACTGCGACAGGAACTTGACCAGGGTGGGCAGAATCGGGATGTGCGTGTACAGCTCGATCTGGCCGGGCATGTCGATGATGATGAGGTACTCTTCGGTGAGCGAGTCCAGCGCCTCGGTCAGCCAGTCGAGGTTCTCCATGAGGAACTCGAAGCAGTAGATGAGGCCGCCGTTGGGGCCCAGGCCCACCTCCTCCATGGCATCTTTGAGGGAGATGAGCTCCTTGATGTCGAGGTCGGGCGTGTGCTCAAAGGACTCGGCGGCGGGGTCGAGGTTGATGTAAAAGGCCGACCGGCGGTTGAGCTGTAGATGGGTGATGAGGGCGGCGCAGAAGGTGGACTAGACGAGGAGTGAAGAAAGCATCAGTTAGTGAGTGAGTCAGTGGTTTTGGAGTTCTTTTGGCAACATTGTGGTGTTTCGGTGGTATGGCATAGCATTGCATCATCGCATCGCATAGCGTCGCATAGCAGCGTCTTGCTCACTCCCACTCCCTTGCCTTATCGCAGGAAGACGGCAGAGCCCGGAGGAGGATCGGAGGGATTCCCATGTCGACACGATGGATTGCAAGCATCAGCACCAGCAACCAGCATCAGGGAGCCATCCGGGCCCCCTTCCTCTCTCTTCCTTTGTGATCAGGCGTAAGCGCGCATAAAAGGCAGAGCCAAAGCAGACAAAAGAGACAAGCCCATACCTTGCCCGCCCCCGCAGGGCCCATGACCATGGCGCCAAACTTGCTCATGATTTGCAGCTTCCGTTGGCTATATATACATGCACAGGTACTTCTTTTCCCCTGGTGTTATCTCTTCTCCTTGGTTGGCGGCGATTTTCTTTTTGGGGGAGAGGAAATGGGCTGGGCGGGTTTTCGGCGCCGAAAAAAAATAATATTCTAAGGGCCCCAGTTCAAGCTTAGTAGATCGAAGCTTTACGCATCTGGCGTGGGTTACTTTTGTTTCGGCGGATGTGGGGTTTTTGGGCGAGAGAAAAAAAAACGACCCGAATGGGGGGGCCAGCAGCAAGCACATGCACGTTGCAGCAGCTTAGCAGTCAGATTCGTCGGCGGCAAAAGGTTGAGGGAGATGAAACTTGGGCGGCGGGGTCGGCAGGAATTGGTACAGAGTACGGAGGGGGAGCTGCAGTTGTTGCGCGTGGCTGGAGGTAGCTTGTACTTGGATAAAGGACCCTGTTTGCATGTGCAGATGTACTTGGTACTAGTGCTGTGTGGTATCGCTGCACATGCTGGGGGATGGGATGGGGGATGGTGGGATCGTCCTTCGTCTTACTTGCTGCTGGGCACTATTTCGAACGAGTCACTGCAGAGCATCGATGGCTTGTTGACGTGAGATGGCGCAATTTCTGGCCTTGGGCGCACTGCTGCTAGACCGCCATAGAGGGGTACATGAGTTTGGCTGGGGGAGAAGGCTCTTCGCAGAGGTTACCTTTTAACAGACGCCATCTCAGGTACGGGTGTTGGACAATCTTTTTCTGGCTTGGCGTCGTTTTGGGTCCGAGTTCGAGTCACACCAATCCAATCCAGCGTTCCAAATTGGCACCCGGCAAGGTCTATCTCTCGTTGCAACATACATTTGCCCGTTGGGTCTCTCTGAGTACAGAATGTAGACTGCAACAATTGAGTCACCTCATCCAGAGGGATCAATGGAATAGTAGTACAGTATGTAGATAGTAAAAATTGCCAGCTATACTGCTGGTTAAACCCCCCCAATCCTAGTCCAGCTCGGCTCTCCTTTGCCAATCATGGCTGCAATGGGTTTGCGGTAATTTGTACAGAAACAAATCCATGTCCGTCCTGTCCTAGCACTAGTATTCGGATTCTTTCTGCCAGCTTCTTTTTCGAAATCCCAACATTTGCATGTGCATGGTGTTGCGAGAGCGGGGTGACTTACTGGGTACCTGCCGCCCTGCGCCAATCCCGCTGCACATCCCACGTACCCGCGGTGCGAATACGAAAGGCCAGCGGTGCATTTTACCCGCGTCGCATTTTTTCAAGACATTTCCCAGGTTATCTTATCCATGCCGTGCTTGGCCGCCCCTCTCCGACCGACCACCGGGCCTAAATAAAAATCCAGGCAAATCCGCCATTTTTTTCTTCTCCCCCTTCCTCCTCCTCAGCCATTTCTTATCATTTCCTGCCAGCTCACCTCTTTTTCTCCCCTCTCGCATTCTCTCTCCTCGAGCGATTGTCCGTCCTCTTTCCTCCTCTTCGTCTTTAGTTCTTCTCTTACTTTTTACCCCTCCTCACACACACAGACCGCCACAATGTCTACTCCCAACGGCGTTTCCAAGTCAGGAACTTTCCTGTTCACCGTAAGCAAAATCCCCCTCTAAAACACCAATTCCAGCTTGCTCGCAGCTGCTAACTCCCACCCACAGTCCGAGTCCGTCGGTGAGGGTCACCCCGACAAGATCGCCGATCAGGTCTCCGATGCCATCCTCGATGCCTGTCTCGCTGAGGACCCCCTCTCCAAGGTTGCTTGCGAGACTGCCACCAAGACTGGTATGATCATGGTCTTTGGTGAAATCACCACCCAGGCCAAGCTTGACTACCAGAAGATTGTCCGCAACACCATCAAGGACATCGGCTATGACGATTCCGAGAAGGGTTTCGACTACAAGACTCTCAACCTGCTCGTTGCCATTGAGCAGCAGTCACCCGATATTGCTCAGGGTCTCCACCTTGACCAGGCCCTTGAGAGCCTTGGTGCCGGTGACCAGGGTATCATGTTCGGTTATGCCACCGACGAGACCCCCGAGCTCTTCCCCCTCACCCTCCAGCTTGCCCACAAGCTCAACGCTGCCATGTCTGCTGCCCGCCGTGACGGCAGCCTGCCCTGGCTCCGCCCCGACACCAAGACCCAGGTCACCGTTGAGTACAAGCACGACAACGGTGCCGTTGTCCCTGTCCGCGTCGACACCGTCGTCGTCTCTGCCCAGCACTCTGCCGACATCACCACTGAGAACCTCCGCAAGGAGATCCTCGAGAAGATCATCAAGGCCACCATCCCCGCCAAGTACCTTGATGAGAAGACCATCTACCACATCCAGCCCTCTGGCCTCTTCATCATTGGTGGCCCCCAGGGTGATGCCGGTCTGACCGGCCGTAAGATCATCGTCGACACCTACGGTGGTTGGGGTGCTCACGGTGGTGGTGCTTTCTCCGGAAAGGACTTCTCCAAGGTCGACCGATCTGCCGCCTACGTCGGCCGATGGATCGCCAAGTCCCTGGTCGCTGCCGGCCTCGCCCGCCGTGCTCTCGTCCAGCTCTCATACGCCATTGGTGTTGCTGAGCCCCTCTCCATCTACGTCGACACCTACGGCACCTCTGAGAAGACCTCTGACGAGCTTGTCAAGATCATCCGTGACAACTTTGACCTCCGTCCCGGTGTCATTGTCCGTGAGCTGAACCTGACTCGCCCCATCTACCTCCAGACTGCCAAGAACGGCCACTTCGGCACCAACCAGTCTTTCACCTGGGAGCAGCCTAAGCAGCTCAAGTTCTAAGCGGTAGCTGCTACTGCACGCAGAGCATTCAACAAGCGCTCTGCAACGTGATTTACAAAATGATGTGTTTTTTTACATGTCGATTTTTCATCAGGCACATTTAAGGCGGCGTACGGTTCTCAACGAAACCTAAAGGCTTTCCCCACTGGGATTTATGGGAAAGCGAACGGTGGTTTCAGGCGTATTTTTCTTTTCCTTTGTTATCAAAAATTCACATATACCAGGGTACTATGGGGGATCAAACGGGGGGCGTCTTTCAACAAAGACAAAAGTCTGGGTTTATTTGCATAGACAGCAACAGGGTCACGTCTGCAAAACGGATACACATGCACACACTTATGAGCTACGCTAATGATGGGTATAAACAAGAACTGGCGTTTTCGGGGACCAAAAGAAGTTCAACATCTTTTTTCCCGAGTTCTCTTGACCGAGCTGCTGAACATGCAAGTCAGTCGTCGGGGTTGGAAACAGGAGAAGCCGGTTGATCGGGAACAATTTCATGGCTCGGAGAGTTTTATTTTAGACATGAGACTTGAGAATAGAGAAGCCCGATTTCAAGGCACACTTATCGTTTTTCCGAGACCCTTTGTGAACCATGTTCTGAATCCTCCCGTCCTACGCTTACAACCCCATATAGGAAGTCGGAATACGACATGCTAGCAGTGACACACGGATGGGGATCAGAGAAAAATCGCCGAATGGATGACGGCAGAAATACAGAGATCCACCCCGGAGGACCTTGCAAGTTATTATGCCAGCGTGTGCAGAGAAATGCTCGATAATTATGCAACTCGGGTGTTCCCATTGAGAACAATACGCCGAATGGCATTGTCACGATGTACGAAGGTCTTGGGATTGCGTGATGTGTCATGCTGAGATTATATATGACAATGCTAACGAGAAGAGACAATAGAGGGACACAATGAAGGCAGCGGGGGAATGGTGATTTACAATGACAGCCGTTTCGGATAATAGTTAAGCTACCCTTACTGTAGCGATGGGAGTGGGAAGACTCGTAGTCTCCGCGTCGAATAGGCGCTCGGACTCCGTGGTGCTATTCCCTTCTATTGTCACACTAATGATAGGATGAATCAAAACGAATTGTCTAACACATTGGGCGCCTATTGAGTAGCATCTGGGATTTGACGTCCATCGAGTCTCAAGATACGCACAAGAGCGAAAGGCCAGGGATGAGCAGAGAAGGGCTTACGTGAGATGTGAATCTTACTGGGTACAGCTTGCATGCATTTCACCTTCCATCTTGTCCATCTGGGCGGCAAGCACGGCGTTTTTCGGTGCAACGATCTGATAAAGCATCCCTGGTGACGTCTCGTCGGAGTTTCATATCGCCTTGACTACGTCTTTCTTTCTTTTCTTTTCTTTTGGGGGCTGAAAGGGGAGAGGGTTCCGATTGGATGGTTCGTTTAAGGCGCGTGTTGTCGATCACTTTATTTGTTATGTCTTGGCTTTTTTCCTTTCTTCTTCGTTCTGTTTGTTTTGTGTATTCAATTGATGCAATAGAGGGCGTGTGAAAACGTCAATCGGGTTATGGAGAATGGGAGATGGGGGGAGTGTAAGTGCACGGATTCGGTGTTGGGTATGATGTCAGTTCTGTCAGTCAATCTGTCTGTGCTTTTTGGAGGGCGTGGGTGTAGGTACTCGTACGAGTCTTTCGGATCTGGCCATTGCGGAAAAGTTTGTTTTCTTCTTTGGTTTTCTTTTCTTTTTCTTTTTTTGTTTCATGGTGGGTGACTTGACGTCCATAACCACGGAATGGGAGAGGCGAGAGTAGTATGATGTAAACCTAGGTGGATTCGTGAATTACAATGGCAAGCTTATATGTTATGTTGCCGATTTTCATCATAATACAACTGATTCAAAATGAAAATAACATATGCTCTACACTTCGTAGAGTTGCCATACTCGGCGAGGCTTGGGGCGGCGTTGTGTCAGATAGCCCAGCTCATTCGCGATGACTACATGGTGAAGTCCCACCGACTGGAAGATGAACGGCGCAATCTCGAACCACAACCTAACTTCAATGGCTTTCAATAGTAATTTTTTTTTCCCGAAATAAAGGAGGAGATATCCACTGCGAACGTTAAATAAGGGCAGAGCAGCCAAATTCACATCCAGCGCGGCAAAAACGGACGTATGAGATATACCAGACCCGGCTTCTACTACTACGCAAGCAAGCAAGTTTGACCAAGCTGAATATGGCATTACATTGATCATAATCTAGTCTAAAATGCAACCACGTAAAATGAAGCTACTGACTTAGAGTGGGTTATATCAGGTACCAAGATCAATCTTTGCTATTCCCTTGCGCGGTCAAAGAGAATGGTTGAGCTATTGAGCACAACCGCAGCAGTTAACCTGATAGATCAGTTACTTATGAATAGGTATAGTGCTATTGCTTTCTTATTTTGCCCTTACGTAGCCATGATAGAAATTCTTTCAAGAGGCGCCTCTTCGAACCTGTCTTAACTGTTTTGGCGACGCCTACTGATTGCTCTGCTTCGGTTGAGACGATAACTGCGTTAGTGAGTGGAATACTTGAAGTTTGACCTGACAATAGAGGTCGATTTGCTAAGGATGAAGCGTTATTTGACTCATGGTCGTTGGCGTTGCTGGACGACAGAATGCTTGACCCAAGACCACTGGACTCCAAAGTGTCCGTCATGTCCTCAGTGTTTGGGGGATCCCCATTCACGGGATCTCCGCCATCCCTCCAATGCCAGTGAATGTTCGTGTTGTGACCAAATATGACTGCGCCCCCAGTTCCTAAAGCTTGCAGCGACTTCTTTTTCGACTGTATTCTGAATTTTGTAGGAAACAAGGATTGCACTGGGTCGTGGTGCTTAACTCTCCCTCGTTTGACACAAGGGCATTCTTGGAATATGTCTTCGTCTATGTGCCAGAGCACATTATCGCAAAGCTGCCTGGGATCAGACATAGAATTGCCATTTTTTTCTATTATTTTTTTTAGATCCACCATGTGCGCCGCGAGATAGAATCTTTTGGCTGGGAGGAGTGACCAGCGAGAACATGCGGGTGCTGCTGTTGACTTGGGTCGAATTAATTCGCCGAATCCTCGACCAAAGAGAGCGACGGCATGAATGCCCCTAGCAAAATCAACCCAACCTTTACCTATTGTTTGTAGAGTACAAACGCGGCGGTAAAAAGGATCTCCATCAGCAGCTATATCTTTGAAGTCCCAGCCCTCAAGCCTGCGTCTTGGGCGGGGCTTGACGTTAATGCCATTTTGCTTTTCCATATCCGCTTGCTCATCAACCAATTTCTCCATTGTGTTGTATATGTGTTCTACTTTGTCCTGCAACTGATAATACTTCGTTTTCTTTTTCGAAATTTTCTGAGTTGTTAGCCCATCGCTTATTTCTTCGTCGTATACTTCAATTTTATCCACGTAAAGGTTTAAATCGCGGTTTCTCTGATCTTTCAGCACATCCATAGCTGTATTTGGCGGCATTTGAGTACATGTATCGGTCAGGCTGGTCGGATCCAAGAGAAATGCAGATCCGAAAATGCTTTTGCTATGCTCAAGTGAAGCACGAAATAAATGAAGTAAAGCAGTAGCTCCGTCAACCAGCCAGCCTCTGTGGTCAGCTTCGTCCCACATAATGAAGTATTTGGAAGATATCCATTGCATCTTATTTAAATAGCCTTCCCGAGATATATGGGTAGGCTTCTCATTGTCACCAAGTTTGAATTTTGCCGTGCCTGTGACAATATGCCCCGCTGTGATTTGGAACTTCTCTAGAGTGACTTCGCTTTTCGAATCAGGGAGGCCAGAATTCTTGATGGAATACGTTGACCCCAGAGTACCTTAGTATTATATCAGCTTAATACAATATTGGACATCCATCACAGAATTATACATACCAGCAATAATAACTGCCTCTGAGCACCACCCAACAACATGCCGAATGGACTCGAGCTCGGCCATATTGATATTTGCGTGCTCGATATTACAGTCTAGGTATGAAATACGATCGTTTGGATATTTGCTGTGGAGTAAATGCCAAATAAGAACGTCATCAGTTCTTTTTGTTGGCACCAGCATAGCAGAGAAGCCTTTGATAAACACCTTAGACCTGAATGTGTTGATAAATGGCGTTCTTAACAGGGCTACCATCATGTTGAGCGGCATCTCTAGACCTATAGCAGTCTCTGACCTTGTCCGAATCGGGAATCCTTGAGCAATGACTGGCCTCAAGAACATATCGTGCCAACACTGTCCATTGGAGCTGGCGAAGGGTTTTTCGCACTTCTCGAATCTGAACTTGATTCTGCATTGAAGAGCTAGAACAGGTCCACTAGAATCACTATTGTCGCAGTTGGCGGACGATATGTTGTCGATGAATGGGGTACAATAAACTATTCCAGTGGTGTAAGGGGATGACTGTAATGCGGCACCCAGCCAAGCTAGTTGCTCTCCTATTTCTACCACAAGGTTTGGAACACCGTAGGCCTCTACAACCAGTTTGGAGTCTTCAATAGAAGCCTCCAAAGTTAAACCACTCAAAACGTTACCTCGGATATGTTAGTCTTCGTCAAATAACATCATCAATATTACTAAGAAAATTGGACTTACATTTAGCCTTACTGGAATTTTTGGTAAACATAAGCTTTTGTATGAGACTGAGTGTGTGTGGCCCTGTTTGTGGCCAAGTCTGAGCTAGATACTCTTCACAGCGGAGAGCTTGTGCATCTAGGCTGGATCCTGTCAGTGTGATGACATCGGAGAATGTGAAAGTTCTCAAATCATCATAACACTGCGCGTGGAAGAAAGCTAGAGGGTCCCAATCCATCAGATAGCTAATTTTATTTCCCTGGGATGAATTCTTTTTGCTGATGTAACGTGTGACTGGTAGAGCGCGGCTAATTTTCTCTCTCAGACTCTCCATAATGTCTTGTTTCGGCTTCGTGAGCAACAACTCCCGTCGTAGTCGATCTAATAGCCACGTGAAGCCGGGATCGCCAAAAATTAGTTTCTTATACTCTTCCAGTGCTGGAATCTTCCCTTGGTCAAATTCTCTCTCTTGGTCCAATTCTTCGATGGATCCGTGACTGCTTGAGACTTCCACTTGATCGTTGTGGTCTACAGGGTCTGCTTCTGGAGGACCGTTCGACTCCCACTCTTCTGGAGCTGTACGCCATCTATCCATAATTTCTGTCGAAGGTACGTCCATAATATCCTTTGACTGATGCTCCGAACCCGAGTCTACCATTTCGATGCAGTTCAATTTGAAGGATTCCGTTATATCCCTAGTGCAGCAATCAGTATTTTACGTATACAAACCCGACGCCACTTTCTAGTCATCTACTCACTCTCTGTTCTTATGAATAAAGAACATCACATCGCGGTGCATCTGAGATGGAGCTTCATAGCCAAGCTGGAGCGCAAAAGTTTTCAAGAGTCTTGGAAGAACATTTGACATTCTTTGTGCGGTCTGATTATCCAGAGTTTTTAAAGTAAGCTGCTCGAAAAGTGCGTCAGCGAGAGCAGCCACATAACTGTTGTATCTTGTTTCAGAAAATTCAGTGGAATCTGAATAGACGGTCTGTGTATCATCCAATCCATCAATAGCCGGATCAGAAGGTTCCTGCAAGTCGGGAGTTGCACCAAGATAGTTGACGTGTGGAATCTTGGTATTCATTGACGTAGAGTCCCGGCTGTTGACTGTGCCGTATCCTGAGTCTGAGAATGGGGGCAAATTGTATGTAATTTGGGCGGTTTCGTCGATAACCATGGAATGGGGTGCCTCAGATTTTGACAAATCGTTAGTCTGGTTAATATTAGTCTCTCCTATCTGTACAACATTAAAAATAAAATGATCAAAGCTCATTATATTGCCTTCCCAAGATGTCTTTGCTATAGATTCCATGCTCAAAGTTTGATCTATGGTACCATGTATCCCGTGGGCATCGTTCCGCTGCTGCTGCCCAACGATAGGTCTCATGATTGTAAGTGATTCAAATTCGGTTCCGTGAGTAGTTAAGTCTTTCGAGGAATTAGCTGTGGGTTTGTCAATACTCATCACATCAATTACTTCGCACAAAATATGAAACACTAACCTTCAAACAGGTCAATAACGCTTTCCTCTGCCACCGCTTGCCTGGCGATAAGATGGTGTAACAAGGCTTTTGAATATGCTGCCGCCGTCATTGCTGCATACCCGTGCCATTTGTCGTTCTTGTGCGAATCTGAGTAATCACAAATGCCCCGAATAACAAGACATGGGAAACGATTTATCATTCCTGCAGCTCCCATATCAAAACACAAAACGTCCCTTTCCATGGCGAATTCATCGCGGATTAGGGCATCTTTCATGATTTGATTCCCAGAAGCAATCAGTCCGTAATGTATGGCTGGACTATTATCTTCATCGCGTGGATCGCGCTGTTCTAGATGAGATGGGTCGCTGCCACATAATTGGCAATCGTTCGACGAGGTGGAATGTACAAAAGTCGATTTGTATAACTGATCATCGATGTTCGGACGACGAAATGCCCTCCTCAATTTCGGTTCAGTCTGAATAACTTCTTCTACATCGTTCATAAGAGTATGTCCTTTTAGCTCATAACTAGCCCTTAGGGATGCTACTGCCATCCGTAACACGGTTGGGGGTCGGTCTAAGAAACCTAATCGGACAAATCCCTTTGTCTGTATCGATTTGCCGAGATCGTATTCGATGACCCCAGAATGGTCGTTATCTGGCGTCCCTACAACAATATCGCCAAGTCGAATATCATGCCGCTTCGATGGGGCTCCCCCACCAGTCCCCACAGTCAAGCCAACCCTGACATTGGGAAAGCTTCGTACCATGTTGATGGCAACCGCCGCGGCGGAAGCTGTGCCATGATCCCCGTTGGGCAGACAAGTCATAACAATGTTATGACCAGACATTTTACCCAGTACGTAGTCATTTGAATCGTTCGGGTCTTGCTCTAGACTCGGATGTCGTTCGTCAAGAAAGGCTTGCGCCGCGACGAATTCATAGCCAAACGCACATATCCAACCAACAGTATACTTGGATCGATCCATTTTATGCCTTTTGCGGAATGAGCGCAATGTAAAGAGAACATGAAGTAGTGAAGGTGAGAACATAGATACGAGGGAGTATTTCAACACTTTATATGTTACCTACTGTAACACAATGGATGCCTTATTGCAACCCAACAGGCTACGGAATATAATAACGAGCCTATTATATCGCAGCCTGATATTGGGCTGCAGACGGAGCGGAGTATATTAATCCCTACCAGCTAATCAAAACGCAAGAAGTACAACTTTTTGTAGCTATGTATTATACAGAGAGCTGCTTGGTACTATTCACAATTTCAATAGGTTCTAGCGGTTGCTGTTCAGCTTTTTACCCAAGGAGCTTACTATAGGGAAATACATCTGTGGCGCAGAATGCTTTTACGTCCTTATAGTTGCTATTCGAGTTTGCGCCTCAACCCAATTGGTTAACTGTGTTTCTGATAAAAAGCATTATTATTGTTGTTAATTACCACTTTAAATTTCACAGTCTTTGAAAGCTAGAATCTCTACTCGTGAAGGACGGTGGGAGCAACTCCTCGCGCCATTAAAAGTGCTATTGCTGACTGAATGCTACACCATTAACAACTGATGCTGCTGACTGAGTGCTATTGCTTTCATTGTTAAAACACACCCTTGTTTCTCTCTGAGACTAAGAATATGTCTAATATCGCATCTGTTGTAAAAGGGGGCGCCATACTATCCAGCCCAGCAGGCAAATTGACCCGACAGAAAGGCACCGACCCCAGTCTTGGTTCCCCCGCCGTCTTAATGGCGAGCTTCTCCTGCTATTTCCAATCTATATCCAGCAGCCAACAACTACACGAATCTTTAGTTCCAATAACTCATAGAGCTGGCTGAAGAGGGCGTAAGACTTACTATTTACAGACATCAATCAATGGCCCATTGTGCCATGCCCAGATCCCCGGGACACACGCATCGAACGTGGCGCCGGCGTTTGGCAAGACGCAGACTAAAGATATAGCTTGACAGGACTAGCACTTCCCAGAGACATGGTAGGGGATGTAGGGTATACACATAAAAAGGAGGGGGAGCTATCAACAAGGGGGAGGGACTATCACGAAGGGGAGATGGCGTCTTTCACTATCACGAAGAGGAGATGGCGTCTTTCACTATCACGAAGGGGGACATGGCGTATTTGTTCGTCTTGAGCGTCTTTATTCGTCCCCAAGCCATCGGAAAGACGTCCGGCCGCTGGAACGAGATGCAATTGGGGGGCGCGCTCTACGGAGTACGGGGGAGGAAAGACGCGAGAAGGCCGAGGGTGGCTGTCAGTGTTTGATGCTAAGTTGATAGCTGCAGATCTG
The DNA here is from genome assembly GCF_050948025.1 of Trichoderma camerunense. Lineage (NCBI taxonomy): Eukaryota > Fungi > Ascomycota > Sordariomycetes > Hypocreales > Hypocreaceae > Trichoderma > Trichoderma camerunense. Next base: position 1,127,662 of record NW_028145360.1, on the reverse strand, counting down.
CGGAACTTGAATGAAGCTATCTCGGTTCGCCGAAAATAACAATACCAACGCCATGGTTTAGTTAAAGCCCGACAAAGAGCAAGTCTGCATAAGTGTCTCGCTCGGCCAATGCGGCTATTGCGGATTCGAAACATTCTCCGCTGGTTGTGTTTCTTTAGACGGACCGGTCATCGTACTAGAGTGAATCGTGCCAGAGTGAGTGGTATGATGCCTGTCTGTCTGCGTCTCCGTTAAGCGTATCTGAATGGGCCTGCATCATGCAATCTCCATTTCAACATGTAGTTGGTTTTGAATCTATTCATAATGGCCTCTGTCAATCACAAAGTTCGCTTACGAGGCTATTCAATTACCTCACATGAAGAATGCCCGCACACTTGCATGCATTAGACTCAGCTTAGGATTCTTCAGCTGGAAAGCATCCCCATTCTGCCTGCTGTGCGTGCCCAGTAGTTTACCACGTAACTAGCCAAAGCACCATGCCATATTTCTTTGTATACGAGTATTAGCTTGAAGCCAAGGGGATTAAGCTGATATCTGGTGTCTTCGAAATCCCACAGCTCTGGTTGACGGCGTTCTGTAGGGCGCCAGTGTTCAGCCTTCTCCCTTGGGCCTGTCTCTGTCATCCATGGAAGGCGAAGATGTGGTTGTTTCACGCCCTCTACGGGCAGACACCCCCTTTTCGGCTCCGTTTCTCTCGTTTCGTTTTTCTTATTTCCATCAAGCCACATCGTTGGCGGCAGACTAAGGTCAGACCAGCGCTGAACCAACGGCGTTGGTGCGTGTCCCTTACCGTGGCAGCGGTGCTGGGAGGGGCGTTAAACATAACCAATTGCTGCAATTAGTTTAGCTAGCAGACAGACACCATGATTGAATCAATGGATGAATGGATGGTTGACTGGGCTAGGCTGGGTTACAAAGCTGCAGAAACTGAGATCTAAGATGACGAAAGTTTACTTGCCACACTTGTTACTTGTCGATGTCGATGATGATCTGTCTTGATTATCGATCCAGAGCAGATTGTCTGGCAATAGCTTCGCATTCTGATTGACCCCGATCCGCCGGGCCGGCAAATACGATGCTCGGGCCCAGCAGCTGGGATCAGACGACGCCGTCATGGTCAGTGCATGGGCCTTTTTTTTTCTTTTCTTTTTCTATTTCTTTTCTTTTTTTTTTTTTTTTTTTTTGACCCATTGATGATGTAAAGGAGGCCAATAAGACGTAGCGAGCTTGAAGGAGTGGTTTGATGGGGTGCTATCCGAACGCAACGATCAGTGAGAGGGTCGAGAGATGAGAGTCGACAGAGGGCGTGTGAGTACTAGCATGACTGAGAAGAATACCAAGAGCTATTTGCGATTAGATCCGAGAGCGGCTATGCACGCACTGATTGATGTCTATGAGTATGGAGATCTCATTGTTGCAAAGAGGAGCCGGAGTTGAAGTTGTAAAGATCGAGTTGAGGCCTATAATATGTTACTCATTGCATCAAGTCTATGGAATACAACTGAGGATTAGTTATTTTGATCTTGAAATGTGGCAATGTTCGCATATAGAACAGATAATTCGCACCTACTTACCCGCAACTTGGCAATTACTCAGTCATGAGATTCTCTTTATCATCGCCCCCGTTGAGATTGACACGTTTGCCGCTGTATTATTGTGACTCTTTCATATATGGCCCATTCTCATTGCTATTCATGACAACACGCTGAGGCCATGCTTGATCCAACAAGATCAAGATGAAAGTAGCCACTGGGCAAGCCTCGCACAATGGCCATCTCTTTGCTTTCACATAGTGGACAATACAACCCACAGCGCAAAAGATCTCTGGGAAGAAGGAAATTCCTGGGACAAACAGTCACCACTGTCGCTTGGCAGTTTGCATACCATATCCACATCGTTCACTCACCAGGGCATTCATTAATTGCGAAAAGAAAAAAGGAAGAAAACCCCAGTGGCGGTGGAGAATATCACGGCGGGGCATATATCTTGCATCGCAAGATCTTTCATATTCATTGTCAAGAACGCACAAGATGCACACACTGAATGGAGAGGTTACTTCATTTGTCGCATTGCTGACCCAGGCCAAAGCGTGCCACGCGACCACGTCAATGACCGTGAATCTCGGATCTCTTATTCTTTCACATCGGACTCCACAGGTCACGGAGCACATAGACGGCCTTCCCCCTGTGCGCGTGTTTGCGTTGTCCCGTGCTTTCTGTTGTGGAAGAGAACGTAATTATGGGCATATGTATCGACTGATGTGTTTGACTCAGTCCTCGTAACAATAGCGAGGGCAAGAAGAAAAAAGAAAAAAGCACAAATTTCATCGCAAATACGACATTGACGGCGGTGGAGGTCTTGGCGGTTCTGGTAATTTGATGCGTAAACAAACAACGTATGCGCTGTGTGGATATTCTCTGCTTTCCTACTCCGCAACGCACTCAGACGAAGAAAGGCTCACATTCGATTTCGATACGCAAACCTGCGATAGGCACAGCGTCACTCTAGGCCAAGTCTAACTTGGATTGGCAGGACGAGGATGGCCAAGCTTTTCCAACTGGCTGGTAATCAAACGGGCATGCATTAGTCGAGAGAAGCCCCGAGGAAGAGAGAAAAAGCAAAAGCAAATAAGATGGCGGAAAAGGCCTTTCCTAGCCCAAGATGAAGTAGTCTGGCCTACGCCGGCTCTTCGGCCTGTCTGGCGGCTTCCGACCGCACTGGGAAGCGAGCGACAGGAGCTGAAAGTCCCCGGGATGGTGGCTGGAAAGTGTTGCGATTATTTCCTTTTCAGTATAGTGTTAGTGCAGTGTAGGCCGGATAGCGCTGTGAATGGGGTGGGCGTAACGGTTTTGCGGCTATTGATGACGAAGGAGGGAGGATGAATTCATTTCTTGGATAGAGGGATCCATTCGATTTCGATTCGGGTTGTGGGAGAGAAGAAGTTGGCGGTGGAATGAATGATGAGGTAAGGTTGAAGATGATGGTGGGAATAAGCTTGGCGCAGTAGGAAATAAGATTACATATGATTGCGTGGAGAAGCTGAAAAGGGAATATTTCGAGAGAATCACACAATGTAGGGGAAGAAGAAATGATAAGAAAGTGAAATAGCTTTGACGACTCAACATGTACGTGTAATGTTAGATCTGTTATCATTATAACTTGAGTATTGCAGTATTGAGGTGAATAAATGGCAAGTAACAAAGTCCTTTACGAGTCAAGGCAAGAGGAAAAGGAGTCAAGCAGGATGCAAGCAGGATGCAAGCGAGGCTCGGGAAGAGGAAGAGGAAGGCATCCCGGGTCTAGAACATGCCACGATACGGCAGCATCCTCAAGCAATTTCGCCTTTAGACGTTTATCCTCGTGCTTTGTCGGGCCTTCCTGCCGTGTTGCGATGCCGAACCTTACTGCAACGAGTAATGTCAACGCCCAGCCGCTTCCTTTCATCTGCCGCTGCGCTCCTTCTCTCTGCAGTACGGAGTAGACTCTCAAGATACCTCCTTGTCCAAGCCGCGCCTGCTGCAGCTACAGAGTAGTGGTACAGTAGTGGTACAGTAGTGTTACTGCAGAAATGGCCCAGGGAAGGAGAGATCGCCCGCATCGGCGACTCGCCCCGCAATGTCCGGGTCCCGGGACGGCGGGCGCTAAACCGCTTCGGCACGACAATACGGACAACAATAGCAAGAGACAATAGCAAGACAAAAGCCGGCTAAGACATCCAATCCGCACCCCCTCAATTTCTTGCCTCACCACACACAAAGCCTTTCACGCGATACACACGCCTATTGAATCTGTCGCGCCACAATACCCAGACAATACGCTGGGCCGGCCAAGTGCATGCCGCAGCCAGCAATTCACCCGCCGCTGGTAGTTGGCCGACAGCGTACAGTTATTCGCCGAATGCTTTGCTTGGTGCTTGCTGCTTGGGACAGGCAACTTGTGAACTTGTACCAGGTCTGTGTTCTGGACGGATGGATCATTCAATGGACCTCGCTCGCTCGATTGCCGTGACAAACCTTGCACATTCTAGCTTGGCTCTCACATTCCATTCCGCCATGACATGACGGCACGACAGCCGGCCGCCCCCTCCACCCACAAACGCAGCTTCTCCCTTGCAGACAGCTAATCCAATAGTGGCATCTTAGATGCATCTTTGTCAGTCTCGTGCATACAACATACAGCTCTGCGATCCAGTTCCTTGGCAATGGGAGCCGCTTCCAAGTACTTTCCAGGGAACCACGTGTGCAACTCCTATCCTACCAACGCCTTGCTGTTGTTGCTGCGATTGTTGTCTCGTGGCATTCCTCCCAACCGTCGACCGATATCCGTCGACAGACAATATGATACGTTGCAACAGCCGCCCATGTCAAACACACAAAGATACTTTGTACAAGGGGGGAGAAAAAAAGGGCTTGTTCAGAGTATCGTGAGAGACAATCCGAACCCCGAATGCGCCAGAAGCGGCCCCCTTCTTCCAGCAACCCATTCAAACCGGAGGTTCAGATCCGCAAGAAAAAATCAAACAGTGAAAAAAGAATTGTGCGTACAGCAACGGAGCTCAGCCGACATGGTGACAACCTGCCAAGAGCTGTGCTGGACACTTGTAGATCACACACCCCTCCATACCAGACCGTCGGACAGAATCAAAACGGGGGGCGTGTAGCTTTTGGGCTTTTGCTGTGTGGTGTACCACCGGCCTGGGTGCGCTACGCGGCATTTGCGCTCGGGTCGGGGGCAGCAAGCAGGGATAAACGCTTCTCGGTTGACTTGATCCAGGATTGCATTTGACGTTGATTGTGCTCTGTGGTCACGGCCCTGTGCAAGCGGATGCCGTTTTCTCTGTGTGTGAGTGAGTTGTGTGTATCTGTGCGCTCCCATCTAAGGCATATGTCCGTCCCTCTTTTTACCTAATTCCTCCCAACAGCGGAGACGGGACGCAGCAGTGGGTGCGTGTAAGTTGACGGCGGAGCCACGAGTAACCAAAAGGGCAATGATATTGTTGCTAGCGGAAGATTACATGGCAAGCGAGGCGTCGTGAGCCAAGGCCACCAGACAAGCCACTTGCAAAAAGGCGCACGGCCTAGGGGGGTGTGTGGCCTGATTGCTGCATGAATCAATCACGTCTCAATCATTCAGTTGAATCATGTTGACGGGCTTTAGATTGACCGCGCTGGGGTGGTCGCCAAACGGCAACGGACATGTTCCATCTTTGGCTTTTCTTCAATCAAGGGGGACACGGGTTGACTTAGGGGGTGGGTGGGCCAAAGAGGTTCATACACAAGACTGACAGCCGGGCTGTTTCCTCAAAAGGGGTATATATCTCTTCTCTTGCCTTGGCCCCTCGATCTGTTTCTTCGCTGTTAATGATATTGATCTTGTTACAACTCTTGTCCTATCCTATACTGTCATAATCATTATTGCCATCACCAGGCTCTATCAGGCATCCACATTCCTGTGCTTCTCCCTTGGCTGTTGGTTTATACCATACACTCTCGCACTTCGGGCATTTACATTGCCGCTCTGTCCTCACACGGCTTACATACTCTACCAACCGCATTGATACCGACCCTCCATCTCGGAAACATACAGGAAGAATAGACTTTCTTCAACTTATCACCTTGAACGTTGGTTTTGGACAAAGCAGGGAGAAGAGAGAAGAAAAACTCTTCACCCAAATTTAGAGTGTAGTTGTTTCGACCAACTCTCATTTCCACAGTCTGAAACGCAAAGCGAATAGGCGACTTGGTGGGACTCACACTTTGATTCACTGCCAAGGAAATATATCAGCAACTCACTGTCTCCTTTCATTACACTCTTCAACTGGGCTCATTTACGACACCTTAAGCATCGACTATAAAAGTTCTGTTCATCCATCCTCTTTTATTCTTGTCTTAACACACCATACATACACCATGAATACATCATCATCGACCGCTACTGCTACTGCAGCCATCCCACAACACAGCCACATCAACGGCCCCAAAGACTCTTCACATCAAACATCTTTGACCTCTCCACCTCCCGCCTACACACCACACACCGCACCAGACCTTGCTCAACTGCGGCAAATGCGCCAACAATTCGTCTTGGGCCGTCCAACCATGGCTGAAGCCATCATGTCAGCCATGACCACTGAAGATGAGGATGACCAGGAGGAAGAGAACATCTCTCCTATCAGTCTCCGCATCAACACTTCCGTCCTCATCTCCAAGAACAACAACCTCGTGTGCCTTACCGATACACCAGCCAGCCATGCCAACGCCATTGCCAGAGCCGTCGTCAAGGCCATCCAGGAGAACAGCTCCGGCCAGTGTGGCATCCCCATGATCGACGAAGATGGCCGGCCTCGCCCCATCAAGATTGAGGTTGACGCTGGCATCACGGTTGAGGGCTCTGGGAACATCGTTGGTAACGAAGATATTGTGAACCAGGTCCTTCAGCAGCGTGGGCTTACACGCAAGAGGGGCGCTGATGAGGATGAGAATGATTTGTCTACTCCGCCAACGAAGCAACGCCGCGCAAGCAGCAGCAATTCTCCTTGAAGCTGCTAAGCCTTAAGAGACATTCTGCGTTTATCATCTCATACATCAACGCAGAGTATCATCACATCTTCACCCTCAACTCTACACACATCAAGGTCATTTGTTGCGTTGCGTTACTTGGCGTTTAGGCATCTTCATCATTATATACCCAAAAGGCAGAGCCTTTTTCTTTTCATGTTCAGGAATTACATTCACTACACTGAAAAAGGTGTTTCATGTATTTTTTATTTTTATTTTCGTGCGGGGGATATTATAGCATGGGAAAGGAGGTGATGGGCTATCAGCAGGAGTTTCGAGTTGGAGAAAAAGTTGACTGCTTCGGCACACGGAGCATACGATTAGATGCAGCCAATAATGAATACTTGACAAACAACTCATGTCTCATACGCCCTGTGAATTTGATCAATGATGTTCACGTGCTATACCGTAGAGCCAAGGCAGGACTGCTTTGTTGCAGTTGTGCAGTTGGTTGGCGGACATCACATGAAAGGAAGAACCTTGACCCCCCACGACTATGAGATCACGACATCCCTTTGTTGTTGGGCCTGGACATTTCTGAAACCTCGCATCGTCATTTTCTACAACGTCCTCGTATAATGAAGCGTCATCGCCGGCATTTGATTCGATGTTGTCTGTTGCTTCCCCCTCATCCCGTCACCCTGTGATCTAGATCTTCTTTCAGCCCAAGCAAGGGAGGGAGGGGTGTCTAGTAGGTATGCTGATACAAACAACATCAACAACATCAACTTTCCCATTTTACCTGTGCCTATGCTATTAATAAGCCAACTTCCAGTAACAACTTTTCGAGTTCACAAAGATGTTGTTGGACCTAGCAAAGATGTTCCGCCACACCTTTTTGCCGGGAGCTGCCCACTCGGTTGGGCCATCCGCTGAGCCACACCCGGGAGTCTATGACGAGCACGGAAGGGATACAAACACCACAGCTGGGTTTGAGATGTGCTGTTTTTGGACTTTGGAGTTAGTTGTCAGATGGTCTCCTTGATACAAAGCTCATTTTGCGTCTCCCTTGCTTGACTTGGAATAAACGACTGTGTTTGTTTTACTTCGCCACTCAACTAAAGTTGCTGATGTAGGTTATGATAGGCACAGAGTTTAGCCCCACCAACTAATGGTCTTGGCCATTGGGCTGAGTTCCGTGTTGTCGTTTGTTGACGTTTGACGTGATTTGCCTTGTCCCTGTTCCTCCCTTGAACAAATCAATCAATTGTTGGCCTCTCACTCACTCATTCAATCACCATCTCATCTCATCCAACTCCATCTCACATCTCCCTTGTTGTTGGCTCTCTCATCCTCATACACTCATACACTCACTCACTCATACACACACCCCGCGATGGCCGACCTCACTATCCGCAACCTCACCATCACGCCCCTGGAGCTCGTCTCCGTCCAGCGCTTCCAGGGCGAGAAGAAGCGCACCGGCAACGTCGTGTCCAACGTCACCGGCGCAATCTCCGGCTTCATCAACGCCACCGACTTCTCCGCCCACCACATCCTGCCCAAGGGCGACTCGCACGACGCCCGCGATGTCTCCTTCCACCTGGACCCCTTCCGCACCGTCCGCACCGACGTCCGCTCCGCCGATCCCGCCGGCCGCGAGGTCCTCCGGCTGACCTTCCGGGCCGGTGACCGGCGTTATGAGACGGACGTTCCGAGTCCTTCGCGCAAGTCGGCGGTGATGAAGAGGATTGATGGGGATGATGATGGGGATGATGCTCTGGATCTTACTGTTGTCTATGTTCCTACGGGTGCCTTTCTTGCCATCTTCTCCTCGGCTAAGCTCCATGCTTGGATGAAGCAGCTGGATGATGCCTGGCCGCTGCCTATGCTCTCCATCCCTGGCACTCACAACTCGCCAACATGCCACACTGCCCTGCCCTCAGTCCGCTGCCAGTCTGTTGGTGTCCCTGAACAGCTCCAGAACGGCGTTCGATTCCTCGACATTCGCGTCTCCGTCAACACAGACAACGACACCCTAGCCCTCGTCCACTCCGTCTTTCCGGTGTCCCTCACCAGCATCAAATACTTCCCCGACATGGTGGACGACATCTACCGCTTTCTCGACGCCAACCCCAGCGAGACCATCCTCATGAGCATCAAGCGCGAGGGCGCCGGCCGCGGCACCGACCAGCACCTCAGCCGCTACCTCAAGGCCGGCTACGTGGACAAGCACCCGGACCGCTGGTGGACCGAGCCCCGGATCCCGAGCCTAGGCCAGGCAAGAGGCCGCATCATCATCGTCCGCCGCTTCGGCCTCGACGAGGAAATTGCGCGCACGTCCTGGGATGGGCGCGGCTGGGGCATCGACGGCCAGCACTGGCCGGATAACTGCGAGGACGGGACCTGCGAGGGCGGGCACATCCGCGTGCAGGATTTCTACGACGTCACTGAGAGCCAGAACATTGAGCGGAAGATTGACTACAGCCGCGGCCAGCTGGAGCGCTCTGCCGAGCGAGAGTTTCACGTCATTGGGCCTGACCATGATCATAATCCGGATGCTGCGCTGCTTCCCATTTTTGTCAACTTCCTGAGCGGCAGCAACTTCTTCAATGCGACGTGCTGGCCTGAGAGAATTGCGGCCAAGGTGAATCCTGCCATTGTTGAGTATCTCTGCATTCGCCACGGCGAGGACGGCAAGGGGCCTAAGCAGCTCAAGGTCGGCGCGGCGAGCACTGGTATTGTTGTCACGGATTGGGTGGGTGCGAATGGCGATTGGGATCTTATCAGGTGTATTGTTGGTTGGAATGCGAGGTTACAGCTTCCTTGAAGATGATACATTGTGGTTATTTTTTGTGTTACGAGCTTCACATGTAGCAGGATATGGAAGTGGCAAGAGAAGAGTTCAAGTCACACGAACGAACAAGCGAATAGACTAAATAGTTCAAAGTTGGGTAAATTATTATTATTATTATGTATATGCTACGCCAGTGTGACACCATAAGATTCTATGACCAGCATAAACTGGAATAGACACGTATGATATCCCGGCATCATAGCATGTTTGCGGGCAAACAAACGACACCATAGCTCATATAAACATCTCGCAGCTTTATAATGGTATCTAAAGTAGTAAAGTCAGCCACTACTCTACTATCCTTTTGTTTCAAGAAAATGATGATTATGAAACCATATCAGTTCTCCAAGGTGAAACTTTTTTTCGTCACGTGGAACTCGGCCAATGTAGATAATAATGAAAGTCATCATGATGGTAGGGCGTGAAAGTGAACAGAAGAAAAGAGACAAAATACATACCATTTGATCAACCATGCAAGACATCGATGCGTCTCACCTAGGTTACTTGATACAATGTCAGCTTCGGTCCAGCGACAGTACAGCAAGCACAGCAAAACATTGACATGGTTCTTCTATCCACTGGTTAGCTACGTGTACGGACAATCGACAGTGTGCAAGCTGCACTTACTTATCAGAAGGTGTAGGTTTGTTCATATCCAACGACTCCCGAAGGTGTCGCGGAAATCAGACAGTGTGAATACAAAATAATAACATTTCATCACAGAGATACAGCAAAGTAAAGAGAAAGCTTTGTATAATAAGTACCTATCAGTATACGAGTTAGCTGACATGTACAATCCCAGCTTGAACAAGGAACCGATTCCTATGAACCACGATCAGGTGACGAGATCTCATCCTGAGTTCTCACCCCCCTTCACCACAAGGATTGTACGTCCTCGCTTTCTCAGGGATGAAGAGTAGCAAGGCTCGATATGTCCGCCCGTTCGTTCAAATTTTCATCATGTGGGATAGGCTGAGATATGAGAGAATATGGAATTACCTATTAACAGTCTGAGTTAGCAAAACAGCTTTGACAACAAAAGACGGCAACAGTAAAAAATGTAAATAGTTCTGATCAGACAAGGCTGAAACTTATCAAACACGGTATCCACATCGTATATTAAGCATGAGGAATCCCTGAGGTGTCAATTGTTCATCACACAGAACAAGCTAGTCGACAATAGCTGAAGCAAAATAGAAAGAAAAAATCACCAACCTTTTGAAAATGCAGAGAATCGTGGGTGGATCGAGGGGGTATTAGCCCTACTTCCTGGACATCTGGGACGCGTTAGCAGAGCTCGCCAATAGCAAAGAGTCTGAAAAAGATGCGATCCAAAGCTCGTTCAGGTAATTGTAAAAAATTACAGAGTCACCATGGTCTGGTATGAATTGGATTGTTCATGAAAATAAAGCATCATGTAAGGCGCGTGCAAAGGGAGAAGGGTATAGCTTACCGTGAAAACGAGTCCAACCACCAGAGCTCGTATCCAAGAGTGCACTTGCAGCTCCGGAATAGAGCTTCTGGTGGTTTGTGAAGTAAAGAAAGAAAGAAGAAAAAAATGGTGGAAAATTTCTCGACGGAAGAAAAGTAGAAAATAAAGAAGCCCGCGCTAGTCCTGGTTTGGCACTAGGCGGCCTCAGCCCCGCATCTGTGGCGCAGATCTAATCTGTGGCGGTGTTGCCAACGCATTAGCGCGCTGCATGCTTGCGTGGCGAATGTCATTGCCGAACTTATATACGGAGTAGAGAGTCCGTCACTTCCCGTCATCTCTCCTGGAGTTTCATCTTCAACCTCTTTCAACCACCTTTTGGTGAAGGAAAACAAAGAATTTCAACATGGCGTCCGCGGGGGCGATATGGGGCCCAGATGCCCTGCGTCTCCTCCGAGTCGCCGTGTCTAGGACCACTGCGGTGGTCCGGGACAAACTCGCCAATGCGGCGAGGCCGTTTCAGAACCAAGCAGTTCAACCAATTCCTGTGTCGGCCAAAGGCGGTCGACAAGCCATTCACCCAGCGAATCTCGTCAAGCAACAGGCACGAGGTGCCAGAGGCTTCTCCACCAACGCGGCGAAGAATGCCCACAAGGTTGTCCGACGATACCTCAGCTCCGAGAGCAGTGCTCCTCGACTAGATCGATCCAAGCTCCCGAGCTCCAACACTTCCCGCCGAGTTGCTCAATTTTCCGGCCGAGCACCTTTCGCGAGTGCTCTGCGACCCAATTTGACGGGCGGAGCTATGCCCCGAACTGCCGGTGGCTATAGCTTGGGTGGAGGTGCTCGATACTTCTCTCATACTCCCACGGCCCCTGCCCAGGTCGTACAGAACGTCTCTCAGGCAATGAGGGCCTTTTTCCTTTCGGGACAACGCATCCGATATGATGGAACAGGACCACGGGGCGAGGCTCAGTACCGGGCCGTCTCCGTGCTCGAGGATGAGGCTATGCGTAAGCTGGCTGCCATCCCCAAGTTTGCTCCCGGTGCCTATGTCGACTTCCAGCTGAGCCCAACCATCACGGCTATGAGCCCTCTTGCTGCCGCCCTTGTCCAGGCTTCCACCGCCTCTGGCTTCCAGGCTGAGGCTGCTATTCCAAGCCTCAACACCGAGGGATTCCTCGATGTCCTGTCAGCGGATTTCGGCCGTGCTTTGAAAGACTTGACGGCCATTTATGCCGATCTTGAGCGTCTTTCATCCTTGGGCGATTTGCCGATATCCCTAGAATCCGGCAATCTGCTCAGAGTTCGATTTCCAGGCGTTGATGTTGAAACAGTCGAGCGACTGTGCGATGACATTGGCATTCAAAGGGGCATTGTCAGCCAAGACATTGGTTTCGAGAGTGTCACTGGCGTTAGAACGGCACTCAAATTTCCTTTCGCACCAGACACTGAAAAGGCCTTGACGTCCCCCGGAGGGTCGGAGAGGTCCTTAGAAGGGCATGAGTTGGATGATATTTCCTCACTCGGCGATGAGTCTTTCGTTCATGAAGCATTCGCGTACGAAAATTCGGAGGATCCCTGGTGTTCAGAGACGGATGGATATGAAAGCATGTCGCCTCCGACTAAGTCGGAGCAGCACTCTGAGGAGTATGAGGGCCTGGAAGGCATCTATCGGTTTCTCGAAGAATGCGACAAGGCCAAGGGTAGACTGGGTTGACGCTGATGCGCCCATCTGCATGCAACAGGACGGAACAACACAGCGTATGATGTTATGAAATTCGGACAACCACACTCTTTTTGCATTCTTCTTTGTATTATCAACCATTTAGCATACCTAGCTTACTTCGGCAAGAATGAAGATTTTCTTTTGTGCACTCACTTTTCCATCATATACATTAGAGACATTGAACTAAATAGTGACTGTCGTGAAGCTAGAATTCTAGGCGAATACTGTCATGATGTCGTATTTTTGAACGCCTGCCTTTTCGAGGCGTTGCAAGCAGGGCCAGGGGGATACGGTGGACCCTTTAGCAGATTGGTATTGGTCGAAATATGCTGCAGGAATATGCCAAACGAGAAGAGGTAGGCACAGGAAAGGTCGCAGCTGATTTCATGCACAGAGACGGGTTCCATGGTTTCCTATTGGAGGTGGGATGCGAATGCGCTGTATCGCGTGACTGACTGGCCAGAATTGCAACTCTACAGTACTGGCTGTCTGTGTGATTCTTATCGCTTATCGCTTATCGATAGTCACATGTATGGCTTCTTCATCCAATTGGCGCCTTACGTTAGCAGCCACATGCTAAGGTACCAGCTAATGTATCTCCCGCTATCTAAGCTCATGTACAACGACGAATTATAAGAGTCAGGACCTCGAATTATATCCTTTGTATGGCCAAACATCTCAGTAGAGCCGTAGAAAAAATTCTGCAAGATTATCAGATCATCTAATCTCTGCAGCGCCACCCGGAGATGAGTTCGCGGGGTTGCTCGGCTGCCGATCTCGTTTTCCCGGCTGGAGCTTTTCCCCACAGGCGTTGCCTCGGCTTGAAGTTGAGTGACCGAGACTCACCTTACCTTGTCCATTCCATCATTTAAGTCGACCGACATTCCCAATCTTTTTTCCACCTGCATTTGCATCTGTATCCGCTTCCTCTAAACTTCAATTCGGCCTTTTTGTTCAAAAGCATTCACAATGTCTGGACCTGGTGTCGGCTTCGAGTACCCTCCTCAGTCCGTTTCTTGGCTGAAGCGCGATGTGCTGCTCTTCGCAAACTCTATCGGCGCTACTGCTGACGAGCTTCACTTCCTCTACGTAAGTTGCTGATTTCGAAGGGAAAAAGAAGAAAGCCACAATTGACAATCCCGTCCACAGGAACTCCACCCCAACTTTGCCGTCTTCCCTACTTACCCTGTCATCCTGCGTAAGTGGCCCATTGCTGGCATCATCCCTTGACCGACAGTCGCCTGACCTTGCGCAAGAGCTGACCAATGGGCGAAACAGCGTTCAAGGGCGACACACAGGAAGTGATTGACTTCTACGCCTCCCAGAAGAAGATCAAGGTCCCCGGCGTTCCCGACTTCGACTCCCGCCGCGTCGTCGACGGCCAGCGAAAGATTGAGTTCCTCAAGCCCCTGCCCGTTTCATCCGAGGGCCACAAGTTCGAGATCCGCCAAAAGGTCCTCGGCGTCTACGACAAGGGCCGCCCCGGCTCCGTCGTCGACACCCAGCTCGAGCTTGTCGATGCCAACACCAACGAAGTCTACACTCGTCTCTTCGGCAGCGCTTTCTACGTGGCCCAGGGCAACTGGGGCGGCCCCAAAGGCCCTGCCTCCGAGAACTTCCCTCCTCCCAAGGACAAGAAGCCCGACTGGGTGCTGGAGAACCAGATCTCTAGGGAGGCTGCTCACCTGTACCGTCTGAATGGCGACTACAACCCCCTGCACGCCACCCCCGAGCCTGGTGTCAAGATGGGCTTCCCAGGCGCCATCATGCACGGTCTGTATTCGTGGAACTCTACCGCTCATGCCATCCTCAAGGCTGTAGGCGGCAGCGATCCTGCCAACCTCAAGGAGTACCAGGCCCGTTTTGCCAGCCCCGTGCTGCCCGGTGACAAGCTCATCACCCAGGTTTGGAGGACAGGAGAGAAGAAGGGAGAGTTTGAAGAGATTCGGTTTGTTGTTGCTGTCGAGGGCGGAAAGGTGTGCTTGAGCAACGGCCGTGCCTTGGTCAAAATTCTGGGAGACATCAAGGGAAAGCTGTAAATTGTATAATAATGTGCCATTTTGATGACTGATTTTACAGAGACCCCGCGATGGGTCCTTTAGCGAAACAATGAATTTAACACGCTTCTGCGTAGCCTTGAAGGGAAAATGGCTGTATGATGAATTCAATTGTCTGATTAGTGAACCAATTGATGTAAAAAAGGAGAAAATTATATAAAAATCTGTGCAAATGATTGTTGCCTCAATGTGGATGTCGGAGAGCAATAATAGCTGCCTGCGTCAGGTTGGCCAAATTCTGCTGCCTGACTTGACCGTCTGCTTTTTTTCTCCTTTATATCCCACCTCATCTTCATCTCACAACCAGACATGCCTTCACCGACACTCATCTCATAACATAAAAAAAATGAGCGAAACTCATCATATTGGCCAGCGGATTTCTTACGATGGCGCAGCTTGCACGGTGCGCTTCATCGGCGGGGTTGCGGGCACGACGGGCAGCTGGTTAGGCGTCGAGTGGGATGATGCCGCACGAGGCAAACACGATGGCTCTCACAAGGGCACTCGCTACTTTACATGTACTGCATCTATTCCTCTTATGAAAGCTTGAGATTCTATATATTTCATTCGACTGACGCGACGAGACGCAGGCAAATCAAAATCCCCCACCGCCGCTTCATTTGTCCGGCCAACTCGTCCGGCAGACAGCCCCCAGAGCTTCCTCGCCGCCCTCAATGAGCGGTACGTCATGGATGCGCCGGGGGCGGTCAAGGGCAAGTCCAAGATCGAGATTGTCATCTCGGGCAAGGTCGCCCAGGAGATGGGCTTTGACAAGATCTGGCGGCGACAGTCGCGGCTGCGGGAGACCAAGATTGTGATTCTCGACAGCCTGCGGGTTGCCGTGGCGAGGACGGAGGGGGACGTCAACGAGGAGGGCATCGCGGCGACGATTGCTGAGACGGCTCCCAAGATTGTGGAGTTGGATTTGAGCAGGAACTTGTTTGAGCGGTTTGGGCCGGTGCTGGACATATGTCGAGATTTGAAGGATCTGCAGAAGCTTAGCATCAAGTAAGTTTTGGCTACATGTGATGTCTGCTACACTATTACTGCCATGCTGACATATGATTTTTTCTTCACTCTTATAGTGGAAACAGATTTTTAGATATCCTCGCCGATGATTCTCTCAATGGTGCAGAGTCGGTTCTAGGCGGAGTAATCGAGCTGCAGCTAGGAGAGACGTTGATGAGCTGGCAAGAGTCGTGTTTGGTGGCAAGCAAATGCCCTTCCTTGGCCACACTTCTCGTGGGATCGAACCAGCTGTCAACTTTACCAACCATAGTCCAAGACGGTCTACCATCAACTCTGACATCGATCAATTTGGAGTACAATGATTTCACGAGCTTGTCAGACATTGCCAGCCTTGCAACTCTCAACAACCTTCGCTATCTACAGCTCAAGGGAAACAACATTTCAGCTATAACATCTTCTTCCGGCCCTAACGATGTCGTTTTCCCTCCATCAGTACAATACATCGATCTCTCCTACAACAAAATAGACAGCTGGGAGTTTGTCGACAAACTGCCGGCCGTGTTCCCCGGCATGATAGGGCTTCGCATCACCCACAATCCCATCTATTACTCCATGGACGCCGATTCCAATGCGCAGTCTTCGGATGAATCATTCATGTTTACCGTTGCCCGCATTGCTCAGCTCAAGACGCTCAACTTTACACACATTACCACCACGGACCGCACCAATGCCGAAATGTTCTACCTATCGCGCATCGCGAAGCAGCTGGCTACGGTACCCGAAGCTGCAGAAGATTCCATCAAAGTCCTACACCCGCGGTACAATGAGCTGTGTGAAGCATATGGCGAGCCCGACGTGATTCGTCGTGAGGAAATCAACCCCAACTTCCTCGAAGCTCGCCTCGTCACTACGGAGTTTCATTATGAGGGAGCTTCCGAAGAGGGAAAGAAGACGAGAATCACTAGGATCCCAAAGTCCTTTGACATTTACGCCGTCAAGGGCATCGTGGGCAAGATGTACGGCGTAGCGCCCCTTAAAGTAAGGCTGATTTGGGAGACTGGGGAGTGGGATCCCGTAGCTGGATATGACGAACAGGATGGCGACGATGACAGCGACGATGAGGACGACGCCCTCCCGGAGACGGATCCGGACAGTCAGGAAGCAAGCGGTGAAGAAGACAAGGCAGGCAGGTGGGTGAAGAGAGAGGTCGAGCTTACGGATGGTCCAAAGCAGCTGGGGTATTGTGTCGACGGGTTAAGAGCGAGGATCAGAGTAGAGGCATCAAGCAGCTGACAAGCTTTCACTGTAAATGGCAGTAGTATGTTACTCTTTCGGTTTTCTTTTTTCCCTCCAATGGTTTCACCCAATTTGTTTCCCCAGTGCCAAGCAACAGCGGGCATCAGGTCAAATTCTCGTTGGACGAGGAAAGACAGCTCTCATGCAGGTCCTCCCTTCCAACCCCGAGAATGGCATCATCTTTCTTCCCAATTCAACCGGATCGGTTGACAATCTGCGCTGGGAGGTTGTAGCTGTAAGGCGTAGCGACGGGTGAGTTCCGAAAGCGATATTCCCCGAGTTAGTTCTGCAACGTAAAATTTATGCTCAATTGATGGGAATCGAGTGTCCAGGCCGCCCCGCACAGCAGGGATGTCTAGCTGTTATTCGTCATTGGAGCTTTCATGCAGCTTGGCAAGAGCTGAACAAGATGAGAAACGCTGTGGTAGCATAGAAGTGTGGGGATGTAACAACTAGATGTCAGTGATGCATATATGTGGTGTAACCAAAAGCTGTATATATATATAGGGACAAAGTATACTCAGGGTCGGACGAATGGATCAATAAACAGCAGCGTAAGACACAGACACTTTCTCCTTACGAGCAAGTGGTCTCAAAGCCGCGATACTCACCAGCTTATACTCGCCTCTCTCACACAAACCACAACAATGCTCTTCACCAACATCGCATGGCTCCTCGCCGGCTCGGCCTCCGCCTCAGCCTCAACGCCAAGCTTTAAATGGCATTGGCTCAACAACCCCGGCGTCGAACCCGTATCACCAATCGGCCGCTCAATCACCATCCAAGTGCCCCCCGACACCGACATCTGGCGTCCCGCCCTCTCCAAGCACAACTTCACAGCTCCCTACCTCTACACCACCGTCCCCGCCGCGCACTTCCAGAGCGTCCAAGTAACCGTCACAGGGCCCTGGAAGACGCTCTACGACCAGGGCGGCCTCGTCGTGACGTTCCCCAACCGGCACAACCCCAACGCCACGCGCTTCATCAAGGCCGGCATCGAGTTCAACGACGGCACGCCCGCGCTCGGCGTCGTGGCCACGGACATTCTCTCCGACTGGAGCTTGAGTCCCATCACGGAGAAGCAGACGGGCAACGCAAAGGCCACGATCCTGGTGGAGAGGGACGGTACCGATGCGTGGGTGTATGTTGTAGAGGGTCAGGGCAAGACGAGGCGCGCCCTGAGACAGGTGACTTGGGCGTTTAACGAAGATGATGGTCAGGGCCTTGCCAAGGAGATTCAAGTCGGCATCTATGGCGCGAAGCCGACGGAGGAGTCGGGCGAGGGCCACGCGAGGGACAAGATTGCCGTGTCGTTTTCTGGCTTTTCGCTCAAGACTGTGTAAAGGCCGTTTAACGCCTGTATTTGGAACCCATCTTTCTTTTCAGTAGTTAATTGAAAATCATATTCATTGTTGTGTCCTCGCGCATTTCGCAAAATAACTCCGCAGCCCAAAGACCATTTGCGGGTGTCTCCCGCGGCCCTCCGCGGCGGGTTTAATGACGCCGGAGTCGCGACACCACAAAAACTCCAGTGGGATGTCCGCAAGCCACGCCATGATATGCATCTCGGATCGGACCAGATCAGGTCAGCTGGGATAAGAGTGTCATAATCAATTGGCGATAACTAATATTCACAAGTTACCGCAATCGCGAAACAGCGAGATTGCTAAGCAGATCTCGGATGCAATCGAACCAAAGCCGATGGGCAATCTGGAGATAGCTAAACCCGGGAACATCACCATTCAGGTACCAAAAACTCAAAGAGCGAGAAGACACTTGGAAAGGCGAAGAAAACAAAGTTTAGCGCCAACCTGCCACAAGAGACAGTGTTCGTGCTTTCGCCTTTGAGTTCGGAGATCGGGACGCTAAAGGACGGGTTTGTGTTGTCGGAATAAGTGAGTCGAAATAGACTCGTTATTTCCGATTGCCCAAAGAGGAAATTTCCTACAGTTACATCATTGCCTCGAAAATCTCGAACATGCTGCGGGGCCAGAATTTGATATATAGAGGTTGAGATATCGAGTTGATGAATTGTTTTTTCGAAAAGAGCATTAGCTCAAACAAAGCTTTAATACAACTCTTTGCACAAGGATTCAATCCCTGACAATATCTGCTTCATTTCATACTATTCCTGCGATTGCACACATACATCTGAACAACATGGCTACTGTTATCAACAAGAGCGTCGGTCCTATTGGCTACGGCCTCATGGGTAAGTTTGCTCAAAACTCTCCATTTACTAAACAGCAGTGTATACTGATACCTCATTTTAGGATTCACTTGGCGACCAGAGCGTCCTCCTCTGGACCAGGCACTGGCTGCCTTAAAGGCAGCTGTTGAAAACGGCATGACTCTCTGGAACGGCGGCGAGTTCTACGGCACACCTGAGTGGAACTCTATGACTTTACTCAAGGCGTACTTCACCAAGTATCCAGAAGATGCCGACAAGATTACGCTCATCATCAAGGGTGGCGCGGATCTTACTACGCACAAGCTCGACGCTTCTCCAGAGGGCATTCGACGCTCACTCGACAACATCATCAACCAGCTAGGAGGAACTAAGAAGCTTGACCTCTTCAGCTGCACAAGAAGAGACCCCAACGTTCCTCTGGAAGTGACTTTTGGAGTCATCCAGAAGGAGTACATCGACACTGGAAAGCTTGGCGCCATTGCACTCTCTGAATGCAACGCCGATACTATTCGGGAGGCGGCCAAGATTGCCAAGATCGGCACCGTCGAGGTCGAGTTGAGCATGTTTACCCCGGATATTCTTACCAACGGTGTTGCTGCGGCCTGTGCCGAGAACAACATCCCCATCACTGCCTATTCTCCTATTGGACGAGGAGTAAGTTCAACCCCAAGAGAACTGAACCCCACTCGCACCATCTAGTACATAAGCTGACTCTAGAAATCACAGATGCTCACCGGTAGATTCAAGGACGTATCAGAGGTCCAGGGCTTTGGATTCATCTCCAAGTTCCCCCGTTTCGAAAAGGCCGCCTTTGACCACAACCTCCAGTTGGTCGCTCAGGTTGAGGCCCTCGCCAAGGAAAAGGGTTGCACACCGGCTCAGCTCGCCATCGGCTGGGTGCACAGCCAGAGCAACCGCCCAGGACGACCAACCATCATCCCCATCCCCGGCGCAACAACAGCAGAACGAGTGAAGGAGAACTCCAAGTTGATCAAGTTGACGGAAGAGGAGGCGAAGAAGATTGACACCCTCGTCGAGTCATTTGAAGTTGCTGGCAACCGATACCCTGCTGGCGTCCCGCACAACACCTAGATACAGGCGAGCTGAGGCGTTGCTTTATCCCAGAAGAGTTTCTGGTTCGTGATTTGTTAGAACTAGCATAATGACTTGCAATTTACAAGCGATTTGACATGTTATGATATTGAGACTCAGGGGTGAAATTGTCCTCATCCGGTCAAGTTGGCTTGAAGCCAAGATGACCTTGAGCATTGCAGAATTCATCGAAATGAATACATCATAGTGCGAATAATCAAAAGGGATGTTTTAATTTGTTGTCTTTAAAACTTACCATTCTCGTATTGTAGCTCTGTCAATCGATTCAATCGACGACTGCACGAATAGACATTTCATGCCGTGTAATCAAGAATAAAGATCAAAATTATTCTGAGCAAGAATCGCGTCGGCAAAAATAATCTTCTTCTCTATGGGTTTTCACGTGACGCTAAGAGTGCGGGTACCTGAGCTTACCGACCACCAAGGTACAAACCTGAAGTACCCCTCCATCACAACCCCTGCCCAACTCTGAGTACTCCGTCAAGACAAAAGAAATGGCAGAGAAAGCGTACAACTAATACTATATAGACATTGACGTTTAAAACGACAGTCCATTGCCATTACCGATTTTTTCTACCTCACACTTGTCTAGGGGTATACATATATAAGCTCACCTTCATTAATCATTGCACAGGTTAGGATTCCAAGAAAAATTAAGGTGCCATGCGTGCCAGTAAACAAAAAGAAAGGAAAATGCTAAACCATCATTGCCCCATTCATGCCCACGGCTTCCACCCGGTTGACAAGTTTCTTCACATTTGCCCATTCCTCATTCTTGAGTCCTTCCTTGCCGCCCAAGCCACTAGCCACTTCGAAGACGGTCAGAGAACCGTCGATGCCACCGGTTGCGATGCGTTTGCCATCATTGGGCTCCCAAGCCAGCTTGTTCAAGCTCCTGGATAGCATTGTCCTTCCATCCTGTCGGCTGCTCGGTGTTATTCTCGACACCGGCTCCTCCGTGTCGATAGCAATGTCCCAGAATTCTAGCCAGCCAGCTCCATCTACGAGGGCAAAGACACTGGGCTTCACGGGCGACCATCTTGCATCGTAGACGACGTCCTCGCGGACAAAATCGATCAATGGCGAAATAGCACCATCTCCAGCACCAATCGTCGAGGTGGCCGCGGGAGCACGAATCTTCCAGAGCTTGACACTCCAGTCGAGAGAGGACGAAATGGCCAAGTCACCGAGATCCACAGGGCCCCTGGCTGGATGGAAGTCAACTGACATGACGGGTGCCGCATGTCCCTTGTAGCTAATCTTCTTGTCGACGCCGGCCTTGGCACCAGCGCGGTCATATCTGTGGCAGGGGAATATTGTTCCCTCTTCGCTTCCAACGAGGAAGAACGTCGGGTCCGTCTGAGGGAATGATAGGGATGTAGGGCTGACGTCCTCAACCGCCACCTTGGCCTGGCTTGGATTCTTCAACTCAAGCAGCTCTTGGGGCTGCGCAAACACATCCATGCTCCAGCCGCAGACAACGCCATCTGTAGAACATGATATAATATTGTTGGCATTTTGCGTGCCTACAATGTCCACCGAGTAGATTGGGTGGGCATGGCCGTAGCCCGTCAATGGCGTCTTCTGGACCGGTGCAGATTTTGCTCGAGTATCCCATAGCAAGACTTGGCCGCTGTATGAGCCGCCAATGATGAGATTTGGGTGGTAGGGTGAGAATTTCGCTGTGAGGATGTCGGACTGAGCGGTGAAGACATATTCCGGCCGATTGTGCATGTGAATGTTCCAGACCTGGACGAGCCCATCTGGTTCGTGGGGTGCTGTCGGGTTCTTAGTGTAGGATGCCAGCACCAGTTCATTGAACTTGGGTGAGAAGTCTATCCCGCTAATCATTCGCTTTTTAGACCAACGATCGTCGAAGAATTGCACCACCTCCTTGACTCTATGCCCTCCTTTTCCTCCCGTGTTGCCGCTTTCTTCATCTTTGTCTTCGAGGTCCTTGCCATGTAGGGCATAGTCGGTAAGGATATCATAGGTCTCTTGGTCCAAGGCTCTTTCAATAACTTTTGTCGACTGCTCTAGGAAATCCACAAATTCGTCTGAGTGAGTGACAGCTTCTAGTTCTTCGGCAGTAAGTTCTCTAATAGGATAGTTGGTTGAGGAAAAGTTTTGTGCCGCGGTACCACCCTCGGCTAAAAGCTCTTTGGTTGCTCGTAGCTCTTCCTCCACCTCGAATCTAATCTTTTGGCGCAGTTCCTCCTCTCGGTCACGCTCCTTCCTGCTTAACCTCTTGTTTGCCGTTGAAGTCGGACTCATGAAGTCATCTGCATCGGACGCCATCGATTGAGCCCTTGTCCTAGTAGGAGTAGCCCATTCATCTGTAGTCTGTACACCTTTGCTGTAGGAAAAGACTTCCTTAACAGGACTCGGCGGGCATTCGTAAACGGTTGTCAGGGGGACTGTCGTAAGGCTCAGCGTCACAGGTGTAGGCCCTGGTGTAGCTTGTCCACCTTGTCCAGTCAAGGAAGCTGTCCATTCAGAAGTCACATTGCTGATTTCACCGCCACTGAGTACACTATTCGGCCTGCTTCCACGATGCGCAGGCGATCCAGGGGGTCCCGTCCCAATCGAGCTGGGCCTGCTACTACCGACCAAGCTGTCAATGAGGGTTTCGATCTCGCGGCGGCTATCTCCTCGTGGTGTCGGTGATACTAGCTGTAACAGAACAGATCATCAGCGGACGCGAAAGTGGGTGGCAGACGGAGAGAGAACAAACCTCGCTGGGCGAGCTCATGCCAGTGCGATTGTACGGCGTCTGGCTGGTCGCCCGAAGCTCCCTCTGGCGCTTAAGCTCTGCGAGCTTCGCCTTTTTGGCAAGAATCTCATCTCGACGTTGCTGCATGGTGATTGTCCCAAAGTCCCATGGCGGGACTCGCCAGTACAGTAGGTGAGGTCGAATGCGAAGGGACAAGGAGGGAGGGAGGTCAAGCCACGGCGCCACTCAGCGAGACGGCGATTCACGAGGGCGAGGGCGGGGTTCAAAAAGACAGGCCTATAGTAGTTGAAGGAAGAGAAGGAAACGGTCAAGTTAAAATCAGGACAGGGGATGGCGCTCTGGTCGGCCACTCTGCCCACTCCTTTTCATCCTCTAATGAATACTCCGTACACCGTAATATTAATGGCACTGGTCTGTATCGGCAGCTAAAGGCGATTGCCATGAGCTTATCAGCGTGGAGCGCCAGCACCAGCACCAGGCGCTGGCTGCACGTGACCGCAGCAATGGCACAGGCCTAGAGACAGCCGGACCAGCTGCGGCCGTCCGGGCCTGGAAAAACTGCGACTTTTCCCGAGGACATTTTCAAATCTTCATCCCAGCCGACGCAACAATTCCCTCGAGCCACTCCTCGACAGGGTTCATCGACGGCCATTGTCGACCCCCCAGATCCTCCCTCACTCCCCGATTCCTGCCTGAAGCAGCCGCGCGACGTGCGATTTTCACCATGTCGTCAACAGGAGTCAACGTACGTTGCAGTCTTATCCTCGCAGTGCCCAACCGCAGCCTTCCCGCATCGGCCTCGATCCTGCGATGCTCGCGTGCAATTGGCCCTCGTTTGGCGACACAAGTCTGATTGATCAACTTCCAGGTCCTCCGGTGGTCCGCCCTCGCCTTTGGCGTGTTCTACGGCTTCTCCCACCAGCGCACCATCACCACCACACAGCGAGCTCAGCACGCGCAGCACGAGTACGAGCAGAAGCAGAAGCTGATAGACCAGGCCAAGGCCGAGTACGCAAAGAAGAACAGCCCAGTCACGGCAGCAGCAAACGATGGTACGCATGATCCGAGAGACTATGCAGCATGGCATCTCGTCCCCTTTCTCCAGCGGGGTTATTATAGCAACGCAGGGAATGGAGGGGAAACATGGAGGCGCATTTTGGGATTTTGTCAGCAAAGCTAACTCTGGGACAGCCGCTACCGATGTCAACAGCCCTGAATTTGACCTCGAGAAGTACCTGCTGAAGATCGCCAAGGAGAGCCCTTAACGCAACCAAAACGTGGACTGATGGAGGGGTGAGGAGCAAGGGAGCGATGTTGAAAAAAAAAAATGAGAGAGATGCTGGCGGGCGAAGAAGATGCGGCCGTCATGAAGACCCAAAAAAAGCCCTGCGAGGCATAATGAGACACCACAGACTGCAAAGGCAGTGTATATTTTGAAACTACACATGGCGCCGCTGCATAGAGGTTTCCTGGGGTCATTTGTTTGGTGAACTGTACTATGTAAAAATATGCGCAATTAGACGATTCAAAGCTAAAAGAAAAGTTTACAAGAGTATCAACAACGTTGTGAGGAATAAATCAATGCTTGAACGGCTTCCAATTGCATAACACGTGTGAACGATACACTGCGGTTACAAAATTGAGGTTTCTCATGGCTGGTGTTTACATGCGCAGTTATGAGGTGGAACGGTAATCCGCACCAACGGATGTGGTTCTTTTTCCTTTTTTGCACTTTTGTGCTTTCACAGAGAGGAACAGTAACACTCATGGTCAAGGGTGCCAGTAGTAATACTCCGCAAAAGAATAGCACATTATATCGCAGGTTCAAATACACTCGTTTTCAACAGCTTCATCGTTGATTCAGACTCGTTCCCACTTTTTCAATTGTCGCATGAAGCTTGAGATACATCCTTACAGTACCTATCTTGTGTGATTGCGATGCTCCCTCGGGAAAACACCGGCGCCCGCGGCAGCCCCACAATGTCTTGACATACGTAGCACCTTAAGCTCCAAGCTGTCCTCAGCAGTCTGAGCGCGGCTTCAAGCAGGTACGAAGAATCTCCAACAACGCCTCCGGAGATTCATCTTCCACACCAGTAGCCACAATGGCGGCAAAAACCCAAGGGCCCGCCGTAGGCTACACTACGGAAAGCACTCGGACGCTGCTTCGGGTTGTCATTCTCTGCTTCATTGCAGCGGCTGCCATCTCGAGCCGTCTCTTCTCTGTTATACGTAAGCCAGTTGAACCACTCGTCCAGTTGCGATGGATGCTGCGATGGCGATGCTGCGATGCTGCAGCCATTGCTACATCCAATTGCAGTTGTGGCGTTATATATCAGAAGAAACAGTCTAACTAACTCGCTATCTTTAGGATTTGAAAGTATCATCCACGAATGTTAGTCTATTAAACTCTATGCACTCTCCACGCAGAGCGCACGACTCGCCCCAATCAATGCCACTTACTCTACTAACAACAATCGTCTAGTTGATCCCTGGTTCAACTTCCGAGCAACCAAGTACCTCGTCGCCAATGGCTTCCACAAGTTCTGGGATTGGTTTGACGACCGAACATGGCACCCTCTCGGTCGAGTTACTGGAGGCACACTGTACCCTGGCCTGATGGTCACCAGCGGCGCCATCTACCACGCTCTCAGAACCCTCACAATCCCAGTCGACATCCGCAACATTTGTGTCCTGCTTGCGCCCGCCTGCTCTGGACTGACTGCGTTTGCCACCTATCTTCTCACCAATGAAATGACTACGTCGCCATCTGCTGGTCTCTTGGCTGCCGTCTTCATGGGAATTGCGCCGGGTTACATCTCCAGATCCGTCGCTGGCAGCTACGATAACGAGGCCATTGCCATCTTCCTCCTTGTCTTTACCTTTTACCTGTGGATCAAGGCCCTGAAGCTGGGTTCCATGCTGTGGGGAGCTCTCTGCGCGCTCTTCTACGGATACATGGTGGCCTCTTGGGGTGGATACGCTTTCATTACCTGCTTGCTGCCTGTGCATGCGCTGGTCCTGATCGCCATGGGCCGATACAGCACTCGCCTCTACGTCAGCTACACCACCTGGTATGCCCTGGGAACATTGGCCAGCATGCAGATTCCTTTTGTCGGTTTCCTGCCTATCAAAACTAGCGAGCATATGCCCGCCCTGGGTATGAATATCCTTCGTCTATGACAAAACACACCTCACCTTAACATGAATCGCTAACATCATTTATATAGGTATCTTCGGTTTCATCCAGCTCATTGGCTTCATCCAGTATGTGCGATCTGCTATTTCTGGTCGTCAATTCCAAACCTTCCTTGTCACCATCCTCGTGGCGACGTTTGGCTTGGGTCTGCTGGGTCTCGTCGCCCTTACTTCTCTGGGCTACGTTGCTCCCTGGAGCGGACGTTTCTACTCTCTGTGGGATACCGGCTATGCCAAGATTCACATTCCCATCATTGCCTCCGTCTCTGAGCACCAGCCTACCGCCTGGCCTTCCTTTTTCTTCGACCTGAACTTCCTCATCTGGCTCTTCCCCGCTGGTGTCTATCTGTGCTTCCAGGATCTCAAGGATGAGCACGTCTTTGTCGTTGTGTATGCCCTCTTCGGAAGTTACTTCGCCGGTGTCATGGTGCGTCTGATGCTTACACTGACCCCCGTCGTCTGTGTTGCCGCCGCCATGGCTGCCTCTCAGATTCTCGACACCTACCTCTCATGGAAATCAGCTACTCCTGTCGAGGAGCAAGAAGCCCCCAAGAAGGTCAAGGGTGGTCTCCGCGGCAGCGACAAGCCTAATGTTGGAATCTACAGCAACCTCACCAAGGTCATGGTGTCCGGATCCATGCTTGTCTACCTCTTGATGTTTGTCTCTCACTGCACTTGGGTTACGTCCAACGCCTACTCCTCGCCTTCAGTGGTCCTTGCCAGCCGTATGCCGGATGGAAGCCAGCACATTATTGATGATTACCGAGAGGCTTACCAGTGGCTGCGCCAAAACACCAAGGAGGACGCCAAGGTTATGTCCTGGTGGGATTACGGCTACCAGATTGGTGGCATGGCCGACCGACCTACCTTGGTTGACAACAACACCTGGAACAACACCCACATTGCTACCGTTGGCAAGGCCATGAGCTCCAGGGAGGAAGTCAGCTACCCCATCATGAGACAGCACGAAGTTGACTATGTTCTCGTCGTGTTCGGTGCCCTCCTGGGCTACTCCGGTGATGATATCAACAAGTTCTTGTGGATGGTCCGAATCGCCGAAGGTATTTGGCCTGATGAGGTCAAGGAGCGAGACTTCTTTACCCCTCAAGGAGAGTATCGCGTTGATGAAGGTGCCACTGAGACCATGAAGAACAGCTTAATGTAAGTGTGAGAAAGGAAATAGAGTGAAGCCATTGATTTCTAACAAGAAGTACAGGTACAAGATGTCGTACTACAACTACGCCTCTCTGTTCCCCGCGGGACAGGCCGCTGATAGAGTCCGAGGGGTCCGAATTCCCGACCAGGGACCTGTTCTCAACACGCTCGAGGAGGCCTTTACCAGCGAGAACTGGATTATCCGTATCTACAAGGTCAAGGATTTGGATAACATTGGTCGTGATCATGCTAATGCTGCTGCCTTTGAGCGCGGCCAGAAGAAGAAGAAGCCCACCAAGAAGAGGGGCGCTCGTGTGCTTCGCGTGGATTAGAAAGATAAAATGTGTTATCATGGAGAGATATTTAAGGGGGGCTAACAGAAGCCAACAAAAAGAATCATGGCTTGGGTGCTCCTATATATCTAGGCAAAGATGGTCTAGAATGTACATCAATTTCATTGTTTGCAAAGAAATCATGCCAGTCTTTTCGGAGCGATTGCTAATTAGCTATGTTTGTTTGCTTGATGTAAACTGTATCGAATGAAATAGCAGCAGTTACTGTATGGTGTATGTGATTTGCCACCATTTAACAGAGTCAAACCAAGATGGATGTCTACCAAGTTGTTAACAGATGGCAGACATTGGATGCACAACTTTGACGAGGCACTGTAATGTCTTCCAAATTGGTTCATTCAATCATCAGCTACATAGTCCTCGAAGCTCTCCCGATCATGCCTTCAGATTCGCATAGTTTCGGCTACCAATGTTGGCAGCTGCGGGAGCAATGGGCTTGCCAGCTGGCAAACATTGTTGCTGCAGCGCATCTTCAAGGCAAAACGCGTTTTCGTCCCAAGTCACGCCCGCTATTTCACTTTTCACTTCACCCTCACTTTTTCTTCCATCCACTCTCCTTTTCTCTCTTCCCTTCGCCAACTTTCCTGTACTTTCTCTTCTCCCAACTTCTTTCTCAACCGAACACCTCCATCACTTCGATTCAGTCGCTTCTTTGTTTTCCAGATCACGTTTTCTCTTTGAATCTTCCTTGTCTCACTCTCAGATTCTGGCACGATGGGCGGTAGCAAGAAGAATCGGCGCAAGAACCCAGCTGATGACAGCGGCGTTGATCTTCTCAGCCTTGCTTTCAACTTGCCCACGCGCCGCGATTTTGAACGTGCAGACAGAGTAGCGGACCAAAACCAGATCCACAAGCAGAGCATCAGGATTCAATATGACGCTGGCGAAGACGAATCCAGTGAGGCCGAGTCCTCGACTGTATCTCAAGCAGAGAGCAAAAGATCAGACACTCAAGATGCTGATGAGACGCCAAAAGCTCGAAAATCATCCAAGCCTCGCCAGCAGCAGCAACAGCAGCAGCAGAAGCAGGTCAAAGAAAAGAAGAGTGACCGACGAGCTCCTTCTCCGAAAGATGATCAGAAAGTACCTGACCAGGCCAAATTGCCATTACTTACACGTCGACTTTCGAAACGGGACACTTCCAAGCCCCCCAAGCCTCGTGGGAGGTCGTCCTCAAGCCCAGCTTCCATGAGAGCTTCTTCTCCTGCTTTTTCCATACCCTCTTCAGCTACCTTTCCCCGTGCCACGTCTAAGCACTCTCAAAAAGCTGCTAATCTCACTGCTTCGGACGCCTCTGCCAGGCCTCTTCAGCTTCACATTGGTGGAGGAGCTCAACCGCAGCAATTCTATCAACCCATGTTTGCTTTTCCCACAGCCTCTGTGTACCCCCAGACACAATATTACTCTACTGTTGGCAATGATTCTACTTTTGGCTGTAATCAATATATACCTTTTCCTATGAGCACACTGCCCTCTACCAATACCACGACATCACCACAGCCGCGCAACCTAATTTCTCAGCAAGTTCAACATATTCAAAGCGAATTCGACGAAGTAGTGATGAAGCTTTCGCAAAACCCCGAGGATGCTACCTTAAAGAGTAATCTGTCAGCTCTGCAGACCGAACTCAACACTCGGTTGAACTCTTTATTGGGTACGGAACGCCAGAAGGAACCCAAAGCCTCGGATGCCTCCAAACCTCATGACTTGACAATGATGTCCTCCATGTCTCAACTCACGACCTTTCAGCAGGAGAGGAGCCCTAAAAGGAAAATTCGCCATCACTTGTGTACGGGCTGCGGCAAGGTCCGCTCTTCCGACTATCACAGCAAGCGCCCTGTCATTCCAGGAAACAGGCCTTCCAAGAACTACTGTGAAGACTGCTTTGAAGAAAACGTCGAGAAAGGAATTTTGGAACATTATTTTTGTTACGGCTGCGGCACTGTCAGATCCAAAGACTTCCATCAGAATCACCCGATCTCGAAGGAGGATAAGCCCTTTCCCAACTATTGCTCGATATGTGTTGAAGAGATCCGATCAGCTGAGACCGTCGCAGACTTCTCTGTAGTTGATTTTGTAAGTATTTTGGCCAGCTATTCATAAAGACATCGGTTTAAGACGAAAATATTAACCAATTACAGGCTCCAGAAAATCGTTCCTCTTTGAACTACGCACACTCGGTTGCTGCCCGTGGTCAATTTCAGAATTACAAACAGGTTGATCCGTTTAGATCAAGGGAAGGATTGAGCAACAAAGATGACCAATCCAATATCTTGTTGAACTCGGCTCGTGGCGATAATAATGACAAGATTGATTCTTATGGAAGAAAGAAGATGCCACACACGCTAAAGATTTCCACAAGCGGCCCCCAGCTGAGCTCCTCCAACTCTTCACCAGACTCCCCATATTATCCAGTTCGCCATACTGGAGCATCCCAAAGGCGCGCACAGAGAAGCCCTCTGGCTAGCCCAGGAAGTCAATATTGCAGCTCTCCTGATACTCCGACTACACCAAGATATCAATCCCCTTATGTGGAAGATGTTATTTCGCCCATCCAGGAAGCAAAGAAGCCGGATGGGGAGCACCAATTTCATTCAACGGCACCTAGTGGGCGAGATTCTCAGAGTGGTTGTCTTCATCGCTCTGCAGAAGATCACAGCTCTGATATCTCTCAAGAGGTGTCCGACGATTCTACGGAAGGGCACGCTTCCACCGACGACTCAGCACAATCTACCGGGAGCAAGTCTGTGAAATTTAGGCCGAAGGTTGATATTCGACTCTCAGATTCTCGAACATCAAGCAATGCCTCATCGCATGTCAAGATTCTTGAAGAAGATATCAAGCCCGACGATGATACCATACCAAGTCGGGTGGGTATATATGGAACTTCGCCAGTGAAATCCCAAAACGGGTATTACCCAAGAGCACTAGGTTCTCACAAGGTGCCTTCCACTGCTGCTGTTGAGGACGGATACGTGGAAACCATACCAGAGAGAAGCTACAGGGGAGCTTTTTCCAAGGACAGCCCTGCAAGTTCGTGGCTGCCCCCCACGTCCAATGCTGGAGGAGATTATTGGTATGCAAGGCCCTCCACATATCATTCTACCACAACTCCCAGTCCTACCACGGAAGGTTTCAAAGGATTCCGGCCAGGTGGCCACTCAACTTTCAATTATGGTTCCAAGAGCGGAAATGGGAATGAAAATGGCGCTCCACCGCCTCGCACCACTGGCGATACAATCAACCCGACAAATGCCGACACCACGAAGGAACGAGAATCGCAAAAGACTCCCCTTTCACCAACCTCTGGCTCCCAATCTCAAGCTCCCCCAGAATCGTCCGGGAGTAGTTGGAGGTACTATACGTCTCCATTTGGAGGAGATCAAAAAGCAGAGTCTACATTCAAAAAGCCGTCCCCCTGGAGCAATTTCTCTTCTCGGTCTGACCCTGAGTGCCACACAATGCAAGACGATTCTTCGTTCAGTCAGAGTGCGTTTAGTGATTACTCTCAGCCCAGCAGTAATCCTTACTATGAACCTCGCAAACGAGCCTTTCCTGATATAAATGATTATTGCTTCTTTGGCACACGGACCCATCGCACTCCTGGCAAGTGGGCAAAGGACTATCAAAGTGCAACAAAATTGCCTAAGCCGACGCCATACTGGATTCCTGAACCTATCATAGAGGAACCAGATTCCCCAGAGAGCTCACCAGGGAAAAAGTCCAACATGCTTGGTAAGTTGGTAACCTCACGTCACTTGTATCAAGATTTCATTCTTAACCATTCACAGAGTTTGACGACCTCGACATCTCTCCTGCATCTGTCAGCAATCTTGCCACTAACTCATCGCCTGATTCAGCAGAGGGTAAAGCTGATCTCGCTGGACCCGGAATCAAGTTGGACGACGAGTCTGATAAGGAGAACGCTCCCGGCAAAAACAGCGATGATGAGCCATCTTCCGAGTAGATTTGTAAGTGATTTACAAAGTTGGGGTAGGTGGGTAATTTACATTTGCTGTTCAACGTTTATTTCTTTTTTGATGATCGCCATTGTTGCTGTGGACGAACCACGTCTGATTTGTATGGACTTTTTTCCTTTCTCATGGCTTCTACACGATGTTTTTGACACGCCCAAGTTGCTATTGCGTTGTTATTTCTTTTTCTTATTTTCTGAAACTTGGCACACATGTATGGACGTCGTTGCTCGCTGTCATGGCCAAGGAAAGAGCGGTATGCTAGTGATTGTCAGGGGGTGAAGGACGGACATTATGGGAAGCGATATAGCTAGGCGAAGATTGATACTCTCATCTGAGTGCGACTAGCATTAAATTTACTGACCAGAAAGGGGACTCGGAAGAGTTTGTTGGTATCAACACCAAAGGTGAATGAGGTAGCGAAATCTCGATTTGAAGTTGAGATTGCATTAGCTAAATGGTCTAATTATACTGGGATTTGCAACGCCGATATAGCAAGATGCCCATGTTATGCATGAATACGCGCATGGCAATCAATAAAAAAAGTCAATGCAGCCTGCGCCGCGAGAATGTTCCCTCCGACAAGTTTCCTAAGCTCCCCCTTCCGTCCAGCCCGTCCCAGCCCATCCAACTCATACGTCCTTTTTTTACTCATCTAAAAAAGAAGAAAAAGGAACCCAAATTCATTTCCACGTGAGTACAGACAGCTTTTTCCCAAGACAGAGAGATGTAAAGCACCAGATGACAAAAGAAAAGAAAAGAGGAAAACTGAAAAGGAGATGGAAAGACATGATGCTTGCTCACGCGTTGCTTACATGGCTTTTTGGTTGATATACATCGCAAACACAAAAGGAGATGGTAATGAAGAGTAAGGAAAATGGTGAAGCAAATGGCAAAGAAATAGTAACATTATGCTGGCCACAATGAAAACTAGGCGCTCATCGAACCGACCGCAGGGTATCCTTCTCCGGACTCAGCCGAATCATGGTCGACTGCAGCCTATTCGAATGATACATAGTCGTCGGCGTCACCACGCTACCAGGCGAGCCTTTTCTCGACGAGCTGCCCTGCCTCGAGGCCAGCAGCTCAATGGCCTCAAGCCGGTTCTGCTCAAAGGCGTGGCTCCTCTCGCGCTCAAAGTCGAGCCGCCGGACGCGCTCCCTGTCCTCGGCCTTTGCGTCGTTGATCCTGCTGCGCTTCTCGGCGAGCTTATCACTAACATCACGAATGCGCTTCTCCGTGCGCAGGCAGGCGGCGTCGAGCTTCTCTGCTAAGGAAGCGTCCGCAAACTCGAGATTCTGCTGGTCCGCTGGGCGTTGTTGAGCCGAGCCACCCCAGAAGCAGCGGAAGACGAACTTCGTCTGGAGTTGAGTGTCCGGGGTGCCCCATACGAGGAGGGTGTCTCCGGCGTAGAGCTTGGCCCAGTGTACTGAGGCTGATGCAGGGTTCTTTACGTCGGAGGACGGGAGGGCATGTCCGTTTATATGGATCCCATTGGTGGCTTTGGATGAAATCCAGCAGAAGTAGGAGTCTTTGTCTGGTGTAGAGTCCTTGGCCCAGGGAGGAGGCGTCTTGGTCGTGTCCCTGGCGGGATCATAGCCCTCTTTCCATAGTAGAATCTTGAAGGCCCACTTCGGCACTCTTGTGTCGGTCCTTTCCTCGTAGACGATGGTGTTTTCCAGGCCCCGGCCAAACGATACTAGTGAATCTGTCATGGGACATGAAATCCCCTGAATGCAGGAGCTCTTGTCAGGTTCTATCAGGCCGATAGCTCTAGCCTGTGTTTCTTTCTGCACAGGAACCACAAGATTCTGTGAATCTGGGATGAAAGGCTCGGCGTCCTCATCAGGCTGTACGGCGGTTGGAGGGAAATCCATGGCCACGTCCTCGTCGGGAGACTGGCCCACAATCGGCGAGTTGATTTGGCCATTCTGCTTCTCTGCCGGGCCAACAGGCGGAAAGTACTTCATCGCCAAGTTCCACAGAGGCGTCTTGCCCGGGCTAAACTGTTCGCCCCTGTCGCGCGCAGCCTGGACAAACGCCTGGTACTGGAGTTGCGTCATCTCAGGATAGTTGAGGTGCCACGTCTTGCGGTCCTGCTCCCAAAAAAGCTGCTTGCTTACCGGCCCGTCGATCTGGCGACCAGATCCCGATCTCTGAATCGGCGGCATTCGGGCCAGCAGCTTGCACTCCTCGACGGCCTCCTCGGAAAGGTCGTCGGTGTAGACCTCGGACTTTAGCCTCTTGATGGTTGGTTTCCCGGTAGGCGTGCTATCAAACTCGTCGCTAGCTTCAACCGACGGGGGTTTGCGCTTGCTCGTGTTAAAGTCCATCGATGCTGCAGTCAAGTAGAGTGACGACGATTCCACGTGTCTTATCACCGATCCGGTGCCATTCAGGTTTTGCGAAGCGACGTCTTCCACCAGACTTTGTAACTGGTCAGCAGACTGGTGGGGGGCAATGGACACGCTTGTGTCTTGTCGGAAGATACGGCGGTGCTTAACGAGAGTTGCGGCAGAATCCCCAGAATCGTAAGCTTCGTCTACTTGGCTTTCGAAGTTGCTGCTGCTGCCACCACTGCTGCCGCTCACTCCGTTCCTATTTGTGACGGGCAGGTTGAGATGCTGTTCTGGTACGGTCCCAGAGTTGACAAAGGCGGAAGCCCCAACTTCTCCAAAGAGGCGAGGTTGTGTACCTCTGCCAAAGGTATAGTTGCCGTTCTCCTTTCCTTTTCCCTTTTCATTGCCCCCCTCGTCTTCTTCCTCTTCTCCCATGGAATCGCTCACTCGGTCATCTTCATCCGGATGTTCGTGTGTCTGGTACTGAAGCAGCGGATCTAAGTAGTCTTCGTCGTCGGTAATTTCATCAAACGACTGCGAGGCTTCAATAGTTGTACCGGCCAGCCATGGATGGTCATCAAGCTCTTCTACTGTCGCACGGTTCTCCGGTCTTCTCTGAAGCATGCGGCAGAGAAAATCGATACCGCTTGATGAAATGGAATATTGATCCAACGGTCGAATGTCCAGCATCTCCGTCATGATTTTATGCAGCAGCTCGGAATAGCTAATGCCGCTTTTGACTGGATATGGAGGTTGCCCCGTCATCGAATAAAAGAGGACGCCACCTAGAGACCAAATGTCCACGGCATGGTTGTACCTTTGGCCCGGTACGCGGCGAGCCTTTTTCCCTCTGCTCCTGATACCATTGTCATCGTACTCCACATACTCGGTATAAACCTCTGGCGCACAGTAAAGCAGTGTGCCGCAAAAGGTCCTGAGGAATGTCTGCTCAGTGTCCACCATCTTTGAAAGGCCAAAATCGGTGAGCTTGACGTCCAGCGGCTGAAGCGTATTGATCAATATGTTGTCTGGCTTGACGTCTCTATGAGTAATGTTATTCCGATGTAAGTAGGCGAGGGCGCTCAGCAGTTGCTGGGCCATTGTCCTTGAATCATCTTCATTAAATGGGCCATAATCTACGATGTGTTTTCCAAGATCCCCTCCAGGCACAAACTCCATAATGATGATGAGTAGTCGGTCGTCCCAGTCAAAGTTTTCCATGTATCGCACAATGTTGGGCTTTTCAAGGGATGTAACGTCAGCCAACCATAGCCATGATGAATGATTTAATAAAGCACGACTTACATGATGCACCTTGCGCATAATCTTCATCTCATTCTCCACCTTTTGGTCCAGCACTCCATTCTTAATGAAGCGGCGTTTCTCGAGTTCCTTGGCAGCGTACGGCTTTCCGTCATACTTGGATGTGACTTTGTAAACGACCGCAAAGGCTCCCTTGCCAATCATGCCTATCCTGTTGTATTTGCCGGATCCAGTCCACTCTCGTCGCACAGCTCGGGTATCTTTGGGCTTTGAAGGGGAACGCTGGTCAGACGGCTGCCGCTCCAGGCGCCGCGGCGTGGCCTGCTGCTGCTGCTGCTGAGCCGTCTTGAACAAATCAACATGACCTCCGGGGCCCGTGGTGATGGTCTCTACCTGCAAAGCGTGGCGAGCAAAGTACTCCTCCACCTGTCGCGCGTATGCCCTCTCGTATTCGCCGTCGCGGCGCGGGATTCGGACTCGAAAGGAAAGATCGTTCGTGTGATTATGTAGAAAGATGCAGATAATGGACCCCGAGCTCAACGTCCACCTCGTAATGGGCGGCTTGCCCAGCTCCTTGGGGCGAGAAGTGAGGAGGTTGTCGTCGACAAAGGTGCCATTGGTAGACTTGTCCTCGATCATGACGATGCCGTACTCGTTGACGTATATGCGGAAATGGATGTTGCTGATCCTGCGCAGCGGGTCATTGACGAAGACGACGTCGCACCTAGCATTGTTCCTCCCAAAGACGAAGCCGTTCGCAGGGTTCTTGGCCTGGCTCGACAGCCGCAGCAGGATGGCGTAGTTGCCATGGTTGGTCGGGTCGGACTCGAAGCGGCTCGGGTGGTCCTCGAGTTCGTAGTCGGGCTCGACGCCGTCGGCCTCGTCCTTGCCGATGATGAAGGGCGACCCGATCCTGGCCAGCTGCTGGACCTCGTTGCGGGCGCACTCCGAGTGCGGATACAGCACGCAGACAATGTCCGAGATGTCTTCGTCCGAGAAGCCCGAGTTCTGCTTGCCCACCCTGCGCGGGTCGAGGACGTTTTGCGTCGCTGCGAGAAGGAAGAAGTGTCAGCGTTTCGTTTCGTTTCCAGTCGAGCGCCGTGAACGGCTCCGTCGTCATCTTACCCTGCGTTGGCTCTTCGCCGTCCATTGGGAGCGACCCGGCGAGGCTACGGCGTGCAAAGAGTCCAGGTTGCCGCGTCCAATGCGAAGAGCGTGCGCTCGCTATGCGTATAAGTCAAGGAGAAGAGCAGTAAAGCCAACCCAAAGCCCGGTTTGTGAAGCCACCAGAGGGGAGGGTCGCTTTTTATCACAGACGGCGGAAGCCTGGACGTTCGATTTATTAGTTGAAGGGAGCTACCAGCCCGCACCGTGCCGCAGTATTAGGTGGTATTTGATAGCTAAGCAGCGGCCGCCCTTTTCTTTGCGCCACCGGGGAACGATCGTTGCGCTACGAGCACAAGCACAAGCACCAACTTCAATCCCGACGTCGTACGTGGGGAATATGAAGAAATTATATTCAAGTTGAGTTTAAAGTAAAAATGAGAATCCGGGGGAGAGGCAGGGAAGTTTGGCGTTGGCGGAAGAATAAATATGTAGGCAGCCCGTACTTTTGAGCAGAAACAGCGTCCCGTCCCACGGCAGTGATGGCACTTATAGTTCCCCGCTAGAAGACAGCGGCAGCTTAGCGATGGCGGGGTTGACAGTGGCTTACAGGGCGCTTTTCGTGTTAATTAACATGAACCACTGGAAACAGAGAGTCAAGGCATCCAGAGCGCGGTCCGGAGGGGAAGAAGAAGCAGAAAAAAGCAAAGAAGGCGGGAAAGTTCAGTCAGAAAAAGAAAAGAAAAGAAACGGGACGAAACAAAAACCGCGGAAACAGCAATCCATCCGTCCGCCTGAACCGATCAGCGACCACCCCCCGTGTCCCGTCATTCACTCATGTCCATTTCGCGCCAAAATACAAGAAAAAACGCTTGAAACCAAAAAACACCCTGCATAGACAAGAGGGCCAAAAAGAAAGAACAAAAAGCACCAGACAGTCAACACCGCTAAGATGGGAGAGAGCGTGTACCGTGTCCGCGTGCCGCCAGGTCAAACTACCACCAAAAACGCCCTCCAAGTCACGCGAAAGACACCAGACCAGCACCGCGCGCGTACTTTTCGCTCTCTCTACGCCTCTTCTTCCATCAAACACGTCGCCCTATCAACTAATTTCTTTTCTTTTCTTCTTTTTGGCGTTTCTTTATAAGCTTTCCTCGTATCATATCAACAATTCCCCGCCACACACACCCCCCTGCCACACTTTCGCGCGTCTATCAAGTCACCAGATCGTGCAAAGGTCGCCTCGTCTCATCCCCATCTATCTATCTCAGGCTGTCCTCCTCAATCGCCAAACACACACACCCCCTGCACGTCATTGCCGTTGCCACAGGTTCCGAGATCTCGCAGCACGCGCCAGGCCCCAATCGATTCCCACAGCAGCCCAATGACATATTGTTGTTTTGTTTTTTTTCGGTTTAATGTTTCCCTCCCATTTCTGTCTTTCCTGCTTCGTAATGCCAGAACCTTCAATGTTTTGAGTATCAGCCCACTCCAGCTATATTTCTCTAGCGTCTACTCCTATGTCTATATTTCTTTAGTACCTGCTGTTATGTCTGTGCCGTTTCAGTATCTATCAGTTTTCTACTAAATTTACATTTGAGAACGAGTTTCTTGGATAGTCACCGCGAAGAGGGCCGGTGGGTACCAACGCAAGGCACGCAGCGAATGATGCGCGAATCCAATCCAGTGGTCTTGTACATATGCAAGCCTCACGTTAATGCCGCCCATCGACTGCAACCACCCAAGGAGACACAACTCCGTCTTAGTGCCAAAAAGCCTAATTGCTGAATTATTAATTCATTGTAAACCCGACAGTCGTGCGATGTTTCTTCGATGCGAGGCCGACTGGCGTCAAGTCATCTTGACATGTGAAACAGCAGCTGTTGCGCGTCCAGCGTCCAAGCAATCACATGCCCTGCTCATCCGCCCAAACAAGCCTCACTCGCTCCTACAAAGAAACAACTCCCTACAAAAAAGTCACGCGAACAATGTTTTTTGTGAATCAGCCCAGTAGTCATGAACAAGAAAATAATCCTCGTTTGCTTGGTAGTATTCCATCTGTATAAAAAATAAATCTACCTGATATCAAGAATGATGTTCTCCCATCGTTTATTATCGTGCCCGCTGGCACAATGTATGGCATTTCCGTAAACAAAGGAAACACAAACGCCACGAATGCACATCTTAGAGCAAGTATCGACAATTGCTCAGATATACTCCCAATATATATATGATTGCTCCCAACCCCAACGCCTACCATGCATACTGCATCCAAAGTTGCATATACATCACTGTCGCCTAACAAGGGTATCTATCACAAGATAGAAAAGACATGTACAAAAGGACAGGGGAAAAAACCACACATGATATAAAACCAAAAAGGAGAGGGAAAACAAGGCAAGGAAACAATGCATGCAAGGAGGGTATGGTGTGATCAGCCGTTGATTTTTGTACTTCAAAGCAACGAAAGAAAAAGATATGTCGTTTTAATATTGCTGCGTGCTCTGTAGTGGCTGTTGGTATGCGCCAGGCTGTGTCGGCTGCACAATGGTGCCGTACACGGGCTGCGGCGACATGCTTCGCGCCGAGTGGCCGCCTAGAGAGTTGGCTGAGAGAGTTCTCCCGTGTCCGTACGGTGCTGAGGCAATGGAAGCACGTTGCTGAACATATTGCTGGGGAGTGAGGCGGAAAGATCGCTGGGAACCGGGCGACGTGGGCGCGGCGGGCTGCCATGGCACAGACTGCTGTCTACTGTGGCCGGGCCTTGGCTCCGTTGGTGTCTTGGGTGCCTTTGGCACAGGGGACTCCGCGGAACGGGGTGCGGGCTTGCGAATCACCGCAGGGGCGCCGTAGTTGACTGTTGGGCCAAAGTTGACGTCTGGGATCGCGAATCCTGAGTTGTAGTGTGCGTCCGGATCAGCGCCGCCAGTCGTCTTCAAAACACCATTGCGGGGCCGGTCAACGAAAGGCTGCTGCAGTTCGTCGCCAAACTCCAAGTGCATCGGGGGCTGAGGAGGTAGGAAGCCGTCGTACTGAGCTCGAGACTGGGTAGTGTAATGATCAATGATGTCGTTGGGAGTGATGCTCTGGTGCTTGTTGTTGTAAGGGGCATCTGGCCTCGTGGGGAGGGGCTTCCGGTGTGGATGTTGGCCATATCCGGGAGAGCCACCGGGGCTGTAGGAAGCATACTGATCATTCGAGTACGATGATCCGTGGACCGGCGGAGGCGGAGGCTGAGCAAAGTATGGAGAGTGAGGAGGCTCATCGTAGGGCGTTCTTGGCCCATAGGGAGATGGCTGCCTCTGTTGCGATCGGTGAGAGTGGTGAGAGATGTTAGAGCGGTGAGAGTGGTTAGTAGGAGGGCGATCGCTGTGATGGCTCGGCGGAGGGTTCAGAGACTGAGCTGACCGGTTCTCACCGGCGTAGAAACCACCACCACCGTGCATGGGAACCGGCGGCGGGGCATCAAAGAACTCCTCATCCTCGTCGTCATCAGGGATGTCAGGAACCCCGGGCAGAGCAATGCCGCCAGCCTTGGCCATTTGAGCCAGAGTGCCGTTGGACAGGCGATTGTTGGCCCGGCGGAGTTCTTCCGAGTTGTAAGGGGCGCCGGATGGGCGATTGTGAGAATCGCGCGCAACCATCGGGGGTCGGACAACAGGCTCAGGCGTGCGAATGGCTCCCATACTAGTCTCGATGGGTTCGACATAGGCATTTGGCGTAACAGCACGGCCCTCATCCGAGCTAGAGCTTCCTACTCGCCCGGCCATCTCAAGAGGCGACATGTCATTTGGCGAAGAGTTTGAGCCCATCGAGATGGGGCTGTTGGATTCAGAAGAATGGCGATCGCCAGCGAAACCAACTCTGGGCTTTTGTTGGAAGCTTATTCTGTTGCTGGCTCTGTTGGAGGCTGGTGAATAAGAGCGGCTTCCGTCCTCAATCGAATTCATCCGCGTGCCGGTGGCCTCCTTGAGCCGCTTTCGCCACTCCCTCTCGTTCCAGGTTGAGCTCTTGCTGTCCAGTAAGAGCGTATTGACGTCTTCGAGGTCCAGGTAGCCGTATTTCTTACTTCTGGGCATGGCAAACATGAGCGACCTGGCATCCAAAATGCTGGCAACAAGTCTGCCCGGACGGCCGTACAGGCCAAAGGTGTCCCACGTCGGGAACAAGAAGCGGAGCATCGTCTCGAACCCGCTGACGGCAGGGCGCGTCTCGGGCATGATGAAAACAAAGCCCTCCGAAGATGACGCTGGAGTAGAGTGAATGGCAATGTTGCCTTCGATCTTGATGAGAGTCGAAGCGTCCACCAGAGACTTGGCCTGAGGATAGATGGCATATGCAGAGTAGGCTTCACTGATGGAAGCAACGGGCTTTGTCCTCTTTTGCTTCTTGCCCTCGGTCTTGACATCATAAAACTTGATGTCTCCTCTGACCACGCGAGCGGCAGATCGGTCGTAGGGAGACTTCTTCTTCAACTCCTTTTGAAGCTTGGCGTACTCCTTCTCATCAGGCGGCGTGATGACACACCAGCAGCGCCTCCATGGGACACCAGCTCCAAATCGGACCCTGACCCACGCCTCAATCTTAAACTTGGACCTCTCCATCATAACGCTGATGTTATTGAGATATTTGGCCCTGCCGGCAATCAGGGCGCCAGTGTACGCCTCCTGAAGAGCTACATACTCGTACATGGCTAGCCGAACGGCGGACGTCCATTCAATCAGCGACTCATGAGAAGTAAAATGCAGCAAGTAGCGGTTTCTGCCAGCGGTGGACAGGCTAAGAATGTTCTGTAGTGGCTGCTCGTCGCTTGAACGGGTAGGCAAAGACTCAATCTGTGAAGACAAGTTAGTTAGACTTAAAGGTCCACGGTGAAGCACGTGAGGTTCGCCATACCACTTTGATGGAAGCATCTGTGAGGTTGATGAATTTAGGAAGAACCATGCCATCTTCACCAGCTGCATCCAGTTCTGCGGCATCCCACAAGGAGAGCACGGTCCCGACAAGCTGTGCAAAGCATTCAGACCACGTTCTATCGGGGTTTGGTTTGCCCTCTATAACGGTGTTGGGGTTAGCAAGCGCTCAGACAGCACCATTGCGGGGGGGGTTTTGCAAGACCACATACGGGTGTTTTGATCATCCAGCTTCAAAAAGTAGCCTTCGTGATAAAGCTTGTTGGAATGGCTATTAAGCAGCGAGAAAATGGGCTGCAGCTCCGGGATGGTGTCCTCGTTGACCTCCATGACGGGAGGTTGATACGTCTGGATGATGGACAAGGGTCGTGCACTATTCCGCGAGCTACTTCGGTTGCGTCGGATTGGGGCGTCGATGTTTACCGGCGTGCCATAGTCAGACTGCGGCGAAGGCGTAGAATCTGGAGGGCTGTTGCGCAGGTCGATGTGCGCAAGCGAGTGCCGCTTCTTAACCTTGAATTTGGAGGAAAAGGGAGCTTCGTCTGAGGGCGGTGATGAAGGTGATGATGTTGGTGTCTTGCGCCCAGAGGAAAAATGGGACATGAACGAGACCACTAGACATTTGACACGCGCGCCCGGTTAGCAACCTCTACTTCTCGTACTACCTTGCAGGCACCTGCAAAAAAGAGCCCGTAAAGGGAACATCGAGCCCCCTAGCCCAGCATTCAATGGATTCGGCGGCAGGGCACATGCCCATTGCAGAAGGGCTACATGGAAACCATCCATGCTGGCGGTACCTGTACCTGAGTGCTAGCAGCAGCATCTCCGCAGCAACAGATACGAGTACCGCGCATGCACCGCTGGCGCTTGTACCTGTACGGCCAAGAGGCTGCCAAGTCTGGAGGCACAAGCAGCGGCCACAGGTTGCGTGAGCGCCAATGATGCCACCGTTTCTTGCGCAATGCTGGGGTCTAGCGGCAGCCCAGGGGGGGGGAGAAGAAAAAAAAGGGCTTGGAGGCGATGGAACATGGAAGGGGGTTGGCTGGCTTCTGGGGAGGGTCCAACATTGAGCCCAACTAGGGGTCCTGCTGGGGTCCTGCTGGGGTCTGCTGGAGCCCTGGTGACGAATGCGAAAAATGACGGTGCGGACAAGAACAGGAATGGAGCTACGAACCTCGATTGCGACCCATGGTGCGATGTGATGTGCGCCTGGGCTGGGCGGGCGATCTGGAAAAAAGGCGGAAGAAAAACGAAAAGGTCGTCGAATTATCGAAATTGCGATATCATGAGCTGAAAATCGATTTCTTTTTGTTTTTTCGTATGTCGTCAGCTCCGGGGCGACGTAATGGAATAATCGATAATCGAGAAACTCTGATGAAGCCAAAAATAAAATAGGAGCAGCGAGTGGCGGGGCCGGCGTCCGGCGGCGGCGATGCTGAGTTAAAAACGAGGGAAGCCTTTTCTGCAGTAAAATGCGATCAGATGGCAGTTAAGCCAAAAGACGCAGGTCGGACTTTTTAAATCCAGTCGCGAGAGATGCAAAGCTGGGCCCTCGTATCGTATGTGTCGGCTCGGGGAGACTGCTAGTGACGAGCCCCGTGAGACAAGCACGCGACGTTGGCCGATATGATGTCCTCGTATCGTGTTGCCTTTAGGCGGGCTGCAGTAGGCGCTTCGGTGTGCTTGGTTGCTTGGTGCTTTGCTTTGGTGCAGCTCAAGTTTGCAAATGTCTTCCCACTCTGGGAGAATCGGAAAGGGCGACAAATCAAGGCCAGGCTGAACGAGTGTGTTGCACGGCTACTATTTATCTATTAATTGCCTCCTTCACTCAAACGGCTTGTTCTATCTGGGGCGAGCGGATATGCCGGAGCCATCAAGCCAGATTGGCATGACAGCATGACTAGGAAGACCAAGACCCAAGGGAAGAAAAAAAAGCCAAGCCAAGCAAAGGGCTCCGCTCTCCATCTCAGGAGGTTTCTTGCTTTTCCTGCTTGCTGAGCTTTGGCGGCCCAACTCGCCCGGGCGGGAATGTCGCAGCCATGCCGTGCAAGTTTGCGCCGCTCGTTGGTGGGTTTTGCGCCGAACCAAGAGCGGCGAGCCACGGCTACGGCACGACGGTACGGAGACGCTGGGACATGGATGGTTTGAAGTCTTACTTACAGTGCGCGTATTGTACTCGCAAGTGCCGGAACTCTGTCGGTACCTCACTTTGCTGTTGTTTTTGTTCTTCTTTTTCTTTTTGAATTCTCCCTGTTGTTTCTCCGTATGAGGCGCAGTCGTTAAATCCAGTTCTTGTTTCTCTTCTGTCTCTCTTCGTATATGGTGTGTGAGTGTGAGCCAATATTCGTATCGGGATGCCGTTGGTACCTCTAGACCGGGCTTGCCAAGGGGCCTAGATAAAGTCCCCAGCAATGGTTGCAGTCACCAGGCCAGAAGCAGCAACAACTCAAGCAAGCCCCCTTCGGTTTTCTTCTGGTGCGATCTTCCGTCCTCTCTTCACTGACTCTCTCTCCTCCACGTAAGTCTGCCAAGACCCAGCTGCAACAAAAAGTATGCCGTCAGACTAGATGATTGTC
This sequence comes from Trichoderma camerunense, assembly GCF_050948025.1. Classification (NCBI taxonomy): domain Eukaryota; kingdom Fungi; phylum Ascomycota; class Sordariomycetes; order Hypocreales; family Hypocreaceae; genus Trichoderma; species Trichoderma camerunense. The sequence goes on along the minus strand of NW_028145360.1, from coordinate 1,083,915 downwards.
AAAAACACGGGAAGCATGCATGCTCGACGTCACTGGCAGAGTGGCAGCTGAGGCGGCGCACTAACCAAGGCGATCGCTAACGCCAGCAAACGTTAAACCCGGAGATGGATGAGAGACAAGATCGTCACAACGACGTCGAAGAGCTGAAGCCACAGATTTCCCCCAGACAAGGAAAGGAAAAACAAGAGGGAGGCTACTATTTAAGCATGGCAGAAATAGATTAACCCAGACCCTTTTTTTTCGTTCGTTTTGTTTGATTTGCCCATGCCCGGGCTCTTTATTACGGATACGGAGCTTGTCTTTGTCCACGGTGATAACGCCAGTGTTCTCCATATTGCACGCAAATACGGGGGGATGCCAAGTTCCATCCCATACCTAGCGAGGTAGCTGGGCGCCTATAAGAACAAACAAAGGTACATAACAATGCACCAAGCCCATGTCTTCCAGCGGTGATTGCTACTGCGCACTTTGATCTCGTAACGAGATACTGGGCGTTTCTTCTTTGCAATTCTGCGCCCGCAGGGGTCTGGGCCAAGCAACTTTGGTACCACTGCTAGACAAAGAGACAGTCCGTAAATTTGAGCGACTATCGCCAGGTAGCTCCGGATGCCCCGTAGAAGGTAGGTGGCTGGTGGGGCGCGCAAGCCCCCTATCGACTCTTAGTGAGCTTTGCCCGCACTTTTATACTGGAATTTCCAGCTGCACAAGGCTTCTAGATGGGCTCGCCTTTTGCGCCATAATCGGCGGGTTCCAGAATAAAGTCCCAAATTATATTGCGTGTTCCGCTTTGGGATGTACATACATGCCATCATTGATTGCCAAACCGGGTCCATGTGCGTTGGTGTGGTGTGGCGTGCGTGAGTTCTTGAGCAAGTATACTCGCACTTGTAGGTATCCATGTACTCGAAGATGAAAGATGGAGTTGAAGCCCTTTTCATTCAACCGCCCAGCAAGGGCCACGGCGCTTTTGCCGCCAAAAACAACACGCAGCCCTCCCCCAACCAATCTAGCGGGGCTCTTCCATCTAGGGGCTCAGGTTGCGCTCGTAATATTGATGGAATCCATCGAAACGTTTTTCGTACGTTCACGTTGCCCTGCTGCAGGCACGGTTTCGTTGCTCTCCTAGCCGCCCTTGACCACTGGCTGAGAGTGCATACCGCCTTTGACGTGGGAATGCACAATCCACGAGGTATCCATTGTCATGCATCATGTCACACCACTAAAGGCGCCATCATGCAGGAACTTGTAGCGCACTTTGTTCTCTCTTTTTGTTTGGGAGTGGCTACAGGTATCTAGCACCCCAAGTTGGCTATCCAGCAATCCCGTGTCTCAAATTTAACGTTACCCAGTAGTGACATTATCAGATGCTAGAGAAATAGCAGATGCAAGAATAAAGGTAGATGCATCTAGTCTGTACAAGCTAGTACTGAAATAGACGCTCCCTTTTGTTTCGTCTTCTTCTTTGATATTCAATCTTCTTTTATTTCTTGCGGTTTCCATCTCTCTATTCAGTTGACACAAGCTTTCCATCTCAAAGCCCCCCTTGTGCTCGCTTAGCTCTCCTCCGAATCCCAGCTTTGTACCTTGTACAGGCCATGTATCTGCCGTTGTAATTCTAACCTCATTGAACACAACTTCCAGTCCATCTCCGAGCTGCCGAGCCACTCCGGGCGATGCTAACCCAGCGCCAGACGCCGCATCTGGCCTAGATAAGCGGAGAGGTGCTACTGCAGAAGCATGGCAGTTCTTGCTGTACAATCTTCCAATAGCCTGTTAGTTACACCGAGCAGCAAAGACTCTGGTATGAATCAAACGACTCGGGTACAACTCCCACGCCGTCAGCCGAAACTCTCAGAATTCGCGGCGCAGCCTGCCAAGCAGAATCCGCAATCCTCGTCCACCAATGGGCTGTCGAGGAAGCTGAAAGTTAAGTCGTGTCAAAGCCTCATCACCAAACGCGGCTTTTCTGAGACAAGATTGTGACACGACGGGCCTCTCCAGCGCATACGAGAACACGGAAGTTGTCAGCGCTTATTGCTAGTGCTGCGCGGACGGGACGGCAATCCGCTGTTACAGTACCTAGCCATTTGGAATAATACGCCGCTGAGATACACGAAGCCCAATCTGGGGCATTCAACTGCCAAGGTTCATTGCTACCCTCACCGCATAACACTAAAATGATTTGCGCGAATGTGGAAACATTTTTTTTGTCTTACTCCGGACAAGTCATAGTACGAGGCGTCGTTTTGGAATGCTCGTCAGCTCGAACATGGGTCTGGCTGGTCTTGAAATCGCTATCAGGCTTTGATGCTCCCAACGCAGCCTGACGTCATATAAGGCCCCCTAAAAGAATGATCAACTCCAGATGCTCGATCTCGCAGCCGCTTTGTGTGAATCATGATGCTTCGCAAATCACAGCTTGTCTCACAATGAATCCATTTACCGTCGGTCGCACCAAGTAGACTCACATTAACATCAATCACCGATCATACGCGTCACAATAAGCCTAAGCCTTGCTGAGGCGATGCCGTGCAACCGTCATGCCGGTTTACCAGGCCAATCCTTCCGAGCTGTGCACCTTCAAGTCGGTTCCACCATCCGATCACCCGTCTTGGCCGCATAGAGTATACGTCAATGAAATCGATTGGCAGTGAATCCATCGTCATGTATGTATGTGGCTATTCTTGGGTATTGGAGATCGCCCCCCTTGGATGATGCATGAGGGCTCTCGTACTACGGTGTACTCTGCTGCTCCGCCTTCCTAGTGGGCGTACACTTGCATTGCGCCAGTGCCTAGCTGTCTGTGCTCCTGTGTCAGTAGCAAAACCCGAATACTGAACATGTCTTGCGTGTCTTGCTGTAGTATCGCCCCGATCTCCCAAGATTAACCGCCCGATTCTGTTGATCCGCTTGCTAGGGCCATATATTTGATAGTCGGTGTGTTGATCGAGGGCTCCGTGACAATTCATTGACGCGGGTTCCGTAATTTCTAGAGGGCTGCGGGATATTCGGGTTGCCGGATTCCTTCATTCATCTAGAAGCCCTCCTCTCATTTCCGTGAAATTGGACGCGATGATATTTTCCGGTGCAATTTGGTGGCATCGGCTTATTGCAACAGCGACATTGTTCAACGAGAATGCTCAGGCGAAGCCGAGTCGGAGCATTACAAATTCACATATGCTAAGCGATATTAGCCAGTCAGTCAGGCGGACAAAGGGCTCAAGCTAAGAATGATATTATACTAGCGACATTGAAACGAAAAAGCCACGATGTGAAATTGATGCTGCAGGGTAGGTCGTGGAAATGGTGAACTGGAAGCTTTTGATGCGGTATAGTACATGCCGCAGGTACTGGTAGCTCGCTCGCTCACCTCCGGATACGGACCTTTACCAATCACACCATCACGTGCGGCTAATTACCTTATTCTTGATACCTTCGTAAGCTCCGATCCAGGCAATGACAATCTCCCGATAGCATCCGCAACGGCCGTGGTCAGCGACCCGACAGGTCGTAGCTTGCTGTACATGGTTGGAATGCGCACATTATCATCTCCAACGTTGGCGACTTTCCTGACATCTACATCTCCATCGCGTCTGAAGCTCTTCGCTGACCCGCTATGGCGGGGTCGGTGTCAGCGAAGCCTCGTCTCTGTAGCGTCGCAACAATCGCAATCACCATCGCAGTATGGGAAACCGCCCTTTCGCTTTGAGACGGGCATCGGGCTGTTTGCAAAGCGGTCGCCTCGGCCGTTCCCGCCGCCCTTCTTGTCCCCTCCATCTGTATCCTTCTCAGACCCCCTAAGCACCCACCACCAGAGCCGGGACCGTCGAGCTCGCGCCTTTGTGAATGGAGAACTCATTAAAGGACTTACGAATGGTGACGATGCCGTGTATGCTAGCGACTATTTCATATGTGCAAACGATGGCGTAGGCGCGTGGGCAGCTCGCCCCAGAGGTCATGCTGGGTAATATATCCCTCCCGTGACTTGGAAACGCATGCTGTAGGAATGCGTCCCTGACGTGAGCAACAGGTTGTGGTCGCGACTGATATTGCACTTCTGGGCGACGGCCATCGAAGAAGAGTCGGCGCAGAACCTATTCCAGCAAAAAGCCTACCAGCCCGACCCCATTGCATCTCTGCAGACGGCATTTGAGCAAACGCAAGAGGCAACCGGTGCTCATAACTGGCAGGGAACAACGACGGCGTGCGGTGCTCAACTCCATTATAAAATGGTGATGGATGCGGGGCGTCAAGTTGCGGCGCCAGTTCTCTATGTGACCAACCTGGGTGACTGCCAAGTTCTCGTCCTCCGCCCACGGGATCAGGGAGTCGTATTCAAAACCACAGAGCAGTGGCATTGGTTTGACTGCCCCCGTCAGCTTGGCACAAACAGTCCCGATACCCCGAGGGAGAACGCCGTGGTTGATGTGGTCGACCTAGAAGAAGGCGATGTGGTACTTGCAATGAGTGACGGCGTTATCGACAACCTTTGGGGACACGAAATCGCGACTCGAGTGTTTCAAAGCATCAAGGAGTGGGAGGCCGGGAAAGGGAAAGGCGCTGATGGCGATGCAGATCGAGCCGGCGGCCGCAACGGCGGGATGTCTGTTGTGGCCCAGGATCTAGTAGCGGCTGCAAAAGTGATAGCTCTCGATCCATATGCAGAGAGCCCATTCATGGAACACGCCATAGAGGAGGGTCTGGCCAGTGAAGGAGGTTTGTCTATTCTCATCCCCGGTCCGTGTGGTAATATGTGCTTAACTCGTTTACAGGGAAACTGGACGACATTAGTGTTGTTGCCGCATTATGCGTTAGAGATATGGAACGGTAACACTAAAGATTTAGATGGTGCCTGGTGTTTATACATCAATGGCGTCTTGTCTTTGGAACTAAGACTGAGCAATTGTCTTTTCCAATATGGCTTGAGTTTAATGATAATCGATTTCAATAGCAATAGGACGGTTATGGTGGGTATGATACAAAGTCGGCATGGTATACTTTATTACCCTGCTTTTTTTAGATGTGCAAAAAAATTTAGCTGTATATCTGATAGCAATGTTAATATAATATCTAAAATTTCAAGTTTCAGATTTCCAAAAAAGAATCGCTCTTCTTGGACGAGCTTGGTATAGAGAGCATCCCATATTAGTAGTGATACTGATGGATCCAATGAGTTTACAGTAGGCCGGCGCTGGAGCGGGGCGTAGTGTAGATGACCCACTTTTATGAACTTCCAATTCTTTATCGCACGTGCTCCACTGTAAAGCGATAAGAAATTTATTTTCAAGCTTGCTCTGAGCTTGGATGGTAATCTATTGATCCCGCGACGACTGGTTTTTCTCCTTCTCAAGTTGTGCAAATCATTCCAAGCCGACCTAGGTCAAGCGTCCAAGATGAGAGGGAAACGTTCAAAGCAATATCGCAAGCTCATGGAGCAATTCTCCATGACGTTTGGCTTTCGCGAACCATATCAAATTCTAGGTTCGTCTGCATAATGACTGGAAAATTGCTGCGAAATGGTCGTGACTGACAGTTTTTCAATCACAGTGGACGCAGAAATGATTAAAGATGCGAATCGATGCACTATGGATCTAGAGGCCAGGTTACAGAGCACAGTTCACGGCAAAGTGAAGCCATGTGAGTTTGGCGACAACGATACTCAAGATCGCTGCTTACGATGTTCATAGTGATTACCCAATGCGAGATCCGAAAACTCTACGCTGAGAAAGACCAGCCTGGCGTCAACGCGGCAATTGAATTGGCCAAGACATTCGAACGAAGACGCTGTGGCCACCACCCCAACGAGTATCCCAAACCTCTCGAGACCATGGAGTGCATGCGGTCTGTCGTGGATCCCAAGTCAACGGGCGAGAATAAGCACCGCTACGTTGTCGCAAGCCAGAGTGTGGATGTACGAAGAATGCTACGAGGAATTAGAGGAGTGCCGTTGATATACATCAAGCGGAGCGTCATGATCCTGGAACCGATGGCGGACCAGAGTGTGCAAATTCGAGAGCGAGAAGAGAAGCGAAAGTTTAGAGCGGAGCTGAAGAATACCCTGGGCAAGAGGAAACGCGAGGAAAAGGAAGACCGAAATGGTGGCGAGGGTGAGGGTGACGATGATGGAAGCGAAAGCGACGACGACGTGAAGCAAGGCAAAGCGGCACAAGAATCTACGTCAGAGAAGAAGCCCAAGAAAAACAGAGGCCCCAAAGGGGTGAATCCACTAGCCATGAAAAAGAAGAAGCCTCAGCAACCACCGAAGAAGGAGGCCGGCAAGAAACCAGAGGATGTATCAGATGCACCAGCCAAGCGGAAGCGAAGGAAGAAGACCAAATCAGAGAACGGGGCAACGTCCGGCGGCCCAGAGCCGAGCACAGTGGCTCCGAGCAATGCTGGGGAGGAGAATTAAAGTGCGAATCCCATGAAAAAAGTGGTAACGTGGGCTGGATTCGTCCTAGGTGGTATCTTATCAAGGGCAATGAGAACTGCCCCAGGTTTTGAAAAGGAGTTATAATACTATGAGATTTCGGAGTACAGGTAGAAGCGATTGTACATATTAACTTGTCAGAATATTACGCGCAATTACTAGTAGCTCAGTGACGGTTTCGGGTGTCTCTCTTACGGGTATTTTCCTGGTTTTGTGAATGGCATGGAATGCAGGGTGAAACATCTCAATGCGGCAAAGGAGGGCAGTGCGTGTGGGATGCTGTCAGATCATTCTGTCTCGTTTCAGTGTCTCGTTAGATCGTGATAAGATAGATAACCTTTATGGTAATCCCCGTCGTCTTACGACAACACTAAGCGGCATCCCCTCCATTGCCCAGACAAAATACGAATGCGAGCCACTGCCACTCTGGAAATTGCATCACCAACACCGCTGAAGGAATTGCTCCCGTCATCACTGCCCGCTCGAAACAACGAAGTCTTTCCCCTGAATTTACACCTATTGTCTTCTTGTCCCAATCCAGCTGAGACAGGGACCAAAACAAAACACTTGCTATTGCTGCTACTCCGTAATTCTCTTGGCTTATTCCGCGTTGGGTGGCAGTGAGCGCCGGATTTGCAGCCCGAAAGCAGCACACGTTTCTCCCTCCCGCTAGCCGGGGGGGCCGCTAAATTTAATTTAACGACGTAACCACCACTTTTGCGACACCGCCCTCTTTAACGGCCTCCAGCGTCGACGGCAGAAGAAGAAATACCAGAGACACGACTTGTTCTTCTTCTTCTGCTTCTTCTCGGAGTCCCGAATCTCCACCACCGCCGTCACGTCCCATCCATGCCCGCGCGTGCCAACCAGGTGGATGTGGACGTGGACGTGATCTTCAACCCCTCCTCCCAGATCCTGAGGCTGTGACAATGGCTGCCCAGGATGCAGAGCCCAAGGCGGCCGCCGAGAATGCGACCGCAGCGCCACAGACGAGCACAGCGCCGACTGCCGTGGCCGAGTTTGATGACTTTGGTCTGCCCATAAAGAAGTTCATCGCACCGGCGGAACCCCCGGACTCGGACGCCCAAGATGCGACACACGATGCGGATACGAAGAGCGAGACACAGAATGGCCACCACGATTCCAAAGAAGAACATCAAGAGACACCAGAACCTACGGGAAGCAAGAATGGGCACACGCCGAGCAGCGATTCTGGGGATGCCGGTCCTAAGGATGTTCAACCAACACAAGAGAACATACCTGCAGTTGCATCACCAATACAGCAGCAGCAGGAGCCCAAGACAGAGACAGAGACTGGCCCCAAAGAGCCGTTGACTCCCCCGGCAAATAATAACCCGTGGCCTCCCGCATCTCCATCCCCGATCAGAGAAACTCGTGCGATTGAAGCGCCTTCCACTCCAAAGACCCCTAACAGGGGCACCGACCCGAACGAAAAGTATCTCTCTCCCGGAGGATTCAGCCAGACGCAGAAACGAGACCGAAGCTTCTCTAGTCCTATGAGTACCAATGGCGTCTCAGAATTCTCGCATCAGCATGTCTTGCAGCGCCAAGAGGTAAAGGAGGAAAAGAAAGAAGACGACGATGGCGGCTGGCAAGAGATGCCATCTTATGCTAGGTATGACATGTATGACGACGACGACCGCCTAATCGCCAAGGAACATGATGCAGAGGAAGATGAGACATATGGTTATGCAGGGCTGGGTGGTGCCGGAAAAGGATATACACGAGTTATTATGGATGAAGATGCCGAGTCGGCGACGAGCATGGACGAGCACACGCAATATCTATTCAAGAACCCAAATGGAACTTCCATAGGCGAAGATGACGAGGCTAGAGATGCCGTATCCCAGATGCAGGCTACAAAGGACCTTCTTACCGAGGGGCAGAGGATTGCATACGTCGGCGTTGTCCGCCTGGAGATCGTGAACATGGTCAAGGAGGCCGAAAAGCTTACACTCAACACAAAGTCTGCTAAGAAGCAGGTCATCATGGGCGCTGAAGCAGTCAAGATGTGGGGTCAGAAGATGATGATTCGAATCTACCATCACATGGACATTAGTGATGCGGAACAGATCATGATTGAACAACTCGCAGATCACGGCGTCATGGCACAGGACCTCACACCAGCCCTCCTTGCTAATTCTCGGGTTCAGAATCCTATGGCTGAAGAGAAAAAGCCGGGGACGCCCAGGTCTAGCCGTTATCCGCCGCCCTATGAGGAGGAGAAGCCTGCTGAGATGCCGCCTCCTTATGAGACACACAGTGGCGAGGAGCTGCCCGAGGTTAAGACGCCTTCGCAGATGCCGACGACGCAAAAGATCGACATCGACTTGCGATGGACAGTGCTCTGTGACTTGTTCCTGATACTCATTGCAGACTCAATATATGATGCTCGTTCAAGAGTCCTGCTGGAACGAGTTGGCAAGAGCCTAGATATTACATGGATAGACATTTGCAAGTTTGAAAAGAGGGTTACGGATGCATTGGAGATGCAGCAAGCAGCTGAGAAAGAAAATTGGAATGAAGAAGAGCACATGGAGAACCGGAGAAAGATGGCCTTGAAGAAGAGATACATCATGATGGGCCTCGCTACCGTGGGCGGTGGTCTTGTCATTGGGCTTTCGGCTGGTCTGCTTGCCCCCGTCATTGGAGCTGGCCTGGCTGCCGGGTTCACGACCATTGGTGTGACGGGCACAAGCAGTTTCTTGGCTGGAGCGGGAGGAGCCGCCATCATCACCTCCAGCGCGGCGGCCTCAGGGGGCGTCATTGGTGGCAGGGCTGCCGGCCGCCGAACCGGCGCTGTCAAGACCTTTGAGTACCGACCTCTCCACAATAACAAGCGTGTCAATCTTATCGTCACAGTGTCGGGCTGGTTGACAGGAAAAGTTGATGACGTCCGCTTGCCGTACAGTACGGTTGACCCCATCATGGGCGACATTTACTCTGTGTTGTGGGAACCAGAAATGCTCCGGAGTATGGGCGATACCATCAATATTCTGGCTACCGAGGTAAGCTTTATATATCGAATTTTGATTGGGATTTTTGCTGCAGAGGCTAACACAACGGAACCTCTCCCTCTAGGCACTTACTCAAGGTCTGCAGCAGGTTTTGGGCAGCACCATTCTTGTCAGTTTGATGGCTGCCATTCAGCTGCCTGTAGTCCTGACAAAGCTTTCCTACCTGATCGACAACCCCTGGGCGGTGTCTCTAGATCGTGCAACGTCTGCTGGTCTTATTCTGGCCGACTCGCTCATAGAACGTAGCTTGGGTACGCGGCCCATCACTCTCGTCGGGTACTCGCTCGGCGCTCGAGTCATCTTTTCTTGTCTAAAGGAGCTGGCGAAGAAGGGTGCGTTTGGGCTCATTCAAAACGTGTACATGTTTGGATCGCCCATTGTTGCCAAACGAGAGGATTTTCTCAAAGCCCGATCTGTGGTTTCCGGCCGCTTCGTAAATGGATATAATCGCAATGACTGGATTCTCGGCTATCTTTTCCGACTGACCAACGGCGGGATCAGACGAGTTGCCGGCTTAGGTGCCCTGGACGATTGCCCATGGATAGAAAACGTTGATGTAACGGATCTCGTGGCTGGTCATATGGAGTACCGCAAGGCCATGCCTTCACTCCTCATGAGATGCGGATGGCTTGTCACTAGCGAGGAGTTCTCCGAAATCGAAGACCCTGACCCAGATGACCACCAGGGGCGACAACGAGAACTTATAAACGAAATCGAAGAAGCACGTAGAGAACTAGAGAAGGAGGGCAAGGCGGCCAAGAGAACAAGCAAGTTCGGATTGTTTGGGCGACGCAACAAGGGAGAGCGACAAGAGTGGGAGATTTACGAAGATTCGGGCAAAGATTCACCCAAGGGCGGGAAGAAGGTTGAGGACAAAGACGGCAACAATTACGGTGTGCTGTTCGACATTGATGCTATCCGGGCTGAATTGGCCAAGGAGGCTGAGAACGATGGCACAGAAGAAATACAGGTCAAGGAGATTAAGTCGACGCTTCCGCCAATGAAGCTCGACTATTCACCGGTGTCATCACCCCAAACGCCCGCCCGAAACTCCGGCCTAGCGCCTCGAGAATCATGGCAGGCATCAAAAAGTGCAGAGGTGCTGCCGATGCGGCCTGCAAACGACAGCTTTAGTCCTCGAGATCTGCCAGCTACTACGATGGGCACTCCTACGACTCGCCCTTCTCCGTCGCCGTACCTCTACGAGCCCAGTCATGATGAAGATGAGATTCAAATGACGTTTGATACATCTTTCCATGAGCCCCCTCGCCGCCACTCCGCATTCGACGGAGAATCTAGCAGACCGGAGATTAAGACGGCCAAGACGGTACCCAACATGACGCTGGCCGACCCATGGAACGATCCGGACGACGACGACTTTGGCAAAGAACAGGAGATTTCCATGACATTTGCGTAAAGGCACAGTCAACCTTTTGTCCTTTTTTCTCTCACCTTTACTTGCATTATCTCTGCACATTTTTGGAGTTGGGTAACGCTTTTCACCTGTTTGATTCGGTCGTCAGCTCTTGCCCCCCCTTTTGCTAGATATCTGGGGCTTAATTGAACGAATGGATGGGATTTTTTTTCTTTGCTGATGAACTTTGACGTTATGTATAGGAGAGGATTGTTTCTGTTGCTGCATTACCAGCGTTGGGGGGGATAATGTGTCGCATGTACGTTTGTGGCTGTATGATGGGCCGGAGATGAGACGGTGTATGGATGATGGTATGTCTAGAGCGAAAGAATCAGAGTTAAAAAAGAGAGAAGATATTCATTTAATAGAAGGAAGAGAGAGTTTGTACCACGTCCAGCCAATGGATATAACAAATGATACTCAGCTTGTGTGTTTATCTGTTTGTGTCTTGATATGGCATGGGATATGGTGATACGTTGATCCTTTTGCATTTTGCCTGATACTCTTCGATCGCCACCCAACGGACCAACTACCCCGTACTATGGCTACTAAATTGGTAGGCGATGTCCTATGAAATGCTCAGCTTGGTTTCAGCTGCCAGAGTCTTAAGCATAAGTGCATCATGTGTGTGAAACGGGCTATTCCCAAGCCACATGCAATAACGCATTCGCTTGTGCCAATAGGTTTGGGCATGGACGGGACAGTGGCCAATGGATGCTGGCTAGCCGCATGGACCTGGAGTTTGCTGCTCCTGTACCTGTGTTGCAAGGCAAAGTGCTACGCTGGCATCAAGTACCCTTTTGTCAACACCTGGTACTACCTGTCACTTGATACCTGAGGCGTCAATCTGTACTACCCAGTACCTCCGATATTCAACGTCGTCGGCTCCGACCTCCAACTTCAACACCGACATCACATAACAATCGCTGCTCCCTTCAATGCAACAGCAAGGCAGATCCCAAGCCACTCTTTGACAAGTTTCCAGTCCACCAAAATTCTTTCCCCCATGTCAAATGTCCGCCCTAGTCAGCCGCAGTGGAGACCCTTCAGCCTCACCCGGCACTCCATAGGCTGTCTAAATGGTACGCCACTCCGTTTTATCCATTAATAAATCGGCCTACTGGTGCATGGAGAGCAACGGGAATCCTAGTCCAATCCATCGGCAGCTTTGTCTAGAGGGGGAGGGGCTTGGCAACTTGGCCAGCTCCTTTTTGTTCGTTGGGTTACAACCGCGTCGGCTGTTGCTTGGGCCTGTGTCTTTCGTTGCATTGCTTTTGAGCTTCTCGAGGTCTATGCAGATGTTCGAGTAAGTACGAGAGGGTAGATACAGGAAGACAAATTTGAACAAGAGACTCAGACTAACATACGAAAACAGATGAGATTGGCACGACCCCGGTCATTTACCTGTCAGCATCGTGCCCGTCGTAAGCGACCGAACCCGATTTCATCTCCATCTCACCTTGTACCTATATATACATGCGGTGTACGGAGACGACCAAGCATGCCATTTTTAGACAGCCTCATGTAGCCCCATCCATCCATCTGCCCAAGCCAAACCCACTCCAACCCACTCGCCCATCACCATCTTTTTTTGGTCTTTTATTCAGAATGGACGCCAAACGTACAAGGGCAGGGCAGGGGGGTGAGTGGGTTTGATCTGGCGCTGCCCAGGCTTGTCAGGCCAACGCAACGCAACGCAGGCAGAGCAAGGGAAGGGCCAAAAAACGACACAAGGCATTGGGCATGAGATGGCTTGCAGCAGAGACCCCGTCGTGAGTGGTTGGAGAGATGCAAACGAACGATGGAATCATGCTCAAGCGAGGGAAGGAATCGACAGGCCTTGCAGCTAGTCCTGCGATTCTATACGCGGCCGCTATTCCCCCCGGTCTGACATCTCACATCTCGTGCGGCTTGCGCCTCTTTGCCATTATCGAGTCTGACGAGCCCACTACTCACATTGACTTACACCTCCTACACCCCCTGTAGATTCTCTCTTCGTCTCTCTCTTTTCGCTTTTCCCTTTTTCTTCTTCTTCTTTCTGCTCCCCTCCTGCTTTGCTCCTCGTTCCGAATATCTGGTTCTCGTGCCGTCGGATGTTGGTGTCAGGCACTATCTGGTTTGGGCAATACTGCTAGTTACACACTCGTTCAACGCCCTCCAAGCCGTTCCTCATGGCGGGCGTAGTGCCTTCCAGCAGCATTTCAATACTGCCGTCTCAAGATCCCGATCCCAATCCTGATCCCAATCCCAATCCTAACAATGGTGCAGGCGTCGGTGGCGGCACTGGGGGGTCTGGAAGCACCGCAAACAGCTCGCCAACGCCAACACCTTCGATGAACATTCTGCCTCCGGCATCTTCACCTACAAGCACTTTCACTGCCCTCCCATCACCCACGGTCATTATATTCAACGATGCCGCCAATTTCGGGACCCTGCCTGCAGGGCGAGTCTTTTTCACCAGCAACCGAACCAAAACCTTTTCGTGGAGAGTCGGCAACAGCACGACGACGCCCTTGGATATTTCCTGGTATGGAATGCCTTTTGCTTCGGGAGAGCCTTTCGATATTTCTCAGGCAAAAGTCATTACTCGTGCCAAATTTGGCGATTCTAAGCCCGGAAACGAGATTCTTAGCCGTATGTTGCTTTTCTTTGTTTACAACATATCGTGGCGCTGTGGTCTCATTGACTTATATGATGGAAATGCTAACAACGACCGCAGTGAGCTCTTCAAGTGCAACACTTAACCTCACAGGCTCCGATTTAGTTTCAGGCGACTGGTACCAGAAGGGCATGGTTATCAAAATCGATTGGAAAACAAAAAACGGAAACCTGGGTTTCACACAATCAGGTGTCTTTACCGTTGCGAATTCAACCTCCTCGATCGACATAAACACTTTCAACAGGGATGAGGCAACCGATAATGAACAAGATCGCCGAGGCGGCGAGGCTGTTACTTCGTCTGTCAACAACCCGACTCTGCCCACCAGCGGGCCTTCTAACCCTTCTGACGGCAACGGCATCGGAGGCAGCAGCAGCGGAGACAGTAGTGGGGGAGGCGGCCACGGGCTCAGCACGGGCGCCATCGCCGGTATTGCCGTGGCGTGCTCCGTCGTTGGCATCCTCCTCATCGGCGGTCTCGCGTGGTTCCTCCTTCGCCGCCGCCGGAGACGCCATTTCGACCAGGGCTACAATGCTGCCGGCCAGACTACCAACTCTTTCGTCGCAACCAAAGAAGTTCAGGCTTCAGTCGCCGAGTCGCCCATCATCTCCCCCTTTTCCGACGACGGCACCCGTACCGGCTCCACCAATGCAATGCTACCTCTTCAGACGACCATCGCAGGAACGAGCGCTGCCAGGGGGTTGTCTACTCACGATGATGAGGCGGACCGTCCAGGCAGTTCTGCGTCAGACAACAATAACAGGTCACGCAACATTGCTCACCTCGTTGAAGAAGGCATGACGGAGGCTGATATCCTGCGACTGGAAGAGGAAGAGCGGCATCTCGACGCCGAGATTGAGCGTGCGGCCCGGAGGACATCCACTTGATCTTCCTCTTGCGCAAGTATAAAATATGTTCCCCACCTCCATCAAAAACGAGAGTTTGAACAAGTTTTGGAAGGCCGTCGGATTTCCTCTTTTCCCCCCTTTCCGTTCAGGGGACACTTAGGAGGCTGGGATAAGCTGGCTTTCGTGCTGCTTTTCATCTGTGAAGCTCGTAATTTTCCTTTATATCATGTTTGTGTGTGATGATTTTGGGATACCATATACAGCAAAGCAAACGGACTTCACAGCTCATGATATGATATCAATCCTTTTGATGGCATCTTTTATTGTCCGCTTTAACCTTTTTGCTGAGATGACTGGAAAATGAACTCGACGATCTAAAGATATCAATTTGTGTTCCCTCTTGCAGGCATCTCTCTTTTTTAATCTCGGTTGTATATATACATATATACCCTCTGCGCATATTTAGTAGCTTCATAGTAGCATGAGGGCGCCGCTCGCTGTAAATTCTAATAGAGAAAACAAGGAAATGCAAACCTCGATTCTTTGGTGCATTCGTGTTAATCCCGTGTGAGAGCTGCTAACAGCAACGAGGGGGGTTGGATGAATTCGACCAAACATTAAAAACTCATTCCCAATCAAAGTCCCAGGAGGAAAAACACTGTCAACTCCTTTAGGGAATACACTCCGTATAATCCCCTCTGGTAAGTGTACAATGAACGAGGCGGTCTGCCGCCAACCCATTTGATCCGAAACAATACCATGCCGCGCAGTCTTTTGTTCATAGTTTCATCAACAAAGAAAAGAAAACATTATGCCGCTCCTGCAGAGATCCACACATACTCTCTTTCATCTATAGGTTACGATCTGAACATGCGGCTGACAAAGTTGCTCGCAATGCTGCCCGCCAAGTTGGTTGATCCAAAAGCACCGCCAGCAAAGTTCGATGCCTGGCTAAACTTGTCGCACCGAGAGAATGCCAGGGTATTGATGATAGTTAGAGCCAACGCAATCGCTAAAAAAAAAAAAAAAACCAATGTAAGCCCCTCCAACGTCAACCGGATGAAATGAAAAAGGGACCACTCACCAACAAGAGGCAGCCACAGGAACTGCAGCCGTATAATCGCCAAAATCGCCATCAGAATCCACCACACCGGCTGCACGTACAGCGCCAGCCAGAAGAAGCGGCTGTCCGTCGCGTTGATCTGCCGCGTGCCCGGCTCCAGGCTCTCAAACACCCACTGCGACTCGCCCGTCTGAGGGTCGACCTCGTTCCACCACCGCAGGCCGACCAGCCGCCGGCCCGCAATGTTCTTGAGGTAGTAGAAATCCGCGGCCAGCAACAAAATCGTAATGATGAAGATCATGATCCTAAAAAGTTGTTTTATCCAGACATTAGCCGTTTGAAACAACAAGAGAGTGTCCAGGGAATACTACTATACGCACATGCTCTTGATGACCCATAATCCCAAAAAGTAAATAAGAACGCTCGCTGCAACAAAACACCCATCCGTCAGCCTCTCTCTCCACCGTAAAGAAACATCCATCTTCTGTTCGACAAGAAGAATTGGGGGGTTATTTCCACCAACATATTCGAAAGCCCAGAAACGTGAGCAACGTAATCGGATGGGAGCTGAGCCGCCAACTCAGCGCTCCCTGTGCGGGCTGCGCGACCTCTTCCATGGCAGCAGCGAGGATATCGTCACAGGCTGGTTGCGATATCCGATGTCGCGGGTAGATAAAGGGAGGAGGAATTCGAGGTTTACGTCAAGGTCGGCTTCGTTGGTTGTGTTGTCTCGATGTAGATTGTCGTCATCAGAAGAAGCCGACTTGGAGAGCTTCGCGATCAAGCTACCGTAGCTCATCAGGGATGGAGCTATGATGTTCCGGCCAAGGTGGGGTTGTCGGGCGTGGTCTTCGGCTATTATTCGCACGACCGCTGTGGATAAGAGCACAAGTATTCGGCTACTCTTCTTGATAGTGCGCGACATACAAAAGAGACGCCCACCTCTAAGCATGTTGATGCTCATTCAAAAGCCCCAGATGATGACGACCAACTTTCTATATCTATAAATTACTCTTTCCTCGTGTGTATTTAGAAATCACCATCTCAACTCGACTGAATGCATTGCCAAATAGAATCCTTCAATTTGTCTACTCTTTTCTAAACATACGCCTCCATAGTCCCATATTATAACCTCCGCTCAGCATCCATCATGGCTGCACGAGCTTCGTCCATTCTTCGGCGCTCCTTATTATATGGTTGTTCTTCACATCGTCTTTGAAAAAATGATGCTTGACTGATATCGAGTCATAGTTCCTGCATCTTCCCAGAAGATGCTCTCCAAGTCTTTGGCCCTGACAACAGACAATGTCACATATGACTTGGAGGACTCTGTGACTCCCTCTCAGAAGGGAAATGCTCGAAATCAGTTAAAAGAGCACATTTCCACTCTAAAATCTCGTCCTTCCACCATTTCAGAGCTTGCTGTTCGGATAAATGCGGTGTCAACCCCGTTTGCCCTTGATGATCTAACCACACTGTCATCGGCAGATCAGGTTGACGCCATTGTCGTGCCCAAAGTCAATTCGGCAGCCGACCTGACCTTTGTCACTGATGTACTGCGACATGTAGCTCCAGAACGTCATAATGATAGCTCAACAAATCCAATCAAGATTATAGCGCTTATTGAATCAGCTCAAGCAGTCATGGACCTTTCTTCCATATGCAAAGCCTCCCCCTTTCTCAGTGGCTTGATATTTGCAGCCGAGGACTTTGCGCTTGACCTTTCGATAACAAGAACGCCTTCTCTGACGGAATTTCTCTATGCACGGTCGGCCATTGTTACTGCAGCTCGAGCGCATAACCTCCCGAGCGCCATTGACCTGGTTTGTACTTCCTATAGAGGCGATGATGGACTCCGGACACTGGAAGAGGAATGCCAAGGTGGAAAAGCCATGGGTTTCAATGGCAAGCAGTGCATACACCCTGGACAGCTAGAGACTGTCCAGAGGATGTTTGCTCCCGATATAAAGGACGTAGAGTGGGCCGTCCGTGTCACCATTGCCGACGAAAAGGCCGCGACTGCAGGGCGTGGTGCGTGGACTCTTGATGGGAAGATGATTGACGCCCCAGTGGTGGGAAAAGCCCATGCCATAACTGCCAAAGCAGAGCAATGTGGAATTGATGTGCAGGATCTAAGAGCAAAGTGGAAAGATCAAGAGCCAGAGTAGTAACTTCATAAAATCTGTTGTTCTTGGAAACATGGAATACTTGGAAGCGAAATGACCACAAGGTATCTTCGCCAAAGATGACTATTACCACATCATATGGTTTGGCTGCCAGAATGATGTGAGCTCTGATTCTATTTCACGATCGAGGATCTCTCCTGGACTTGGAAGCCGTTGATATTGTTGAAAAGGCGAGTAACCTTCTTCATGGACTGGTTGTTGCACTGCTTTTCTTGGAGATGAGCATCTTGCATCATTGAAGACGTCCGTATGTGACACTCTCGAAGTTTGACTATGGCACGCGTCTTGAGCTGAGAGTAAAGAATTGTCCACATACGAGGTGGGGAGCTCGTCAGCATCTAGTAATTCACGCTCCTTTCTTTCGATGTATTCCAAAAGGGATTCACCAGGTATATCATCAATCGCACGCAGCGTATCCGAGCATAGGGTATTTGCGACTTGACAAACCTCCTTGGATAGCTGACAAGCATAGTCGGAGCTGGTGAGCTGCGCTGGCATGTCGATATTGCTTGCATGTCGTGACTTTGTATTGAGGACCTTCAACAATTCAATATCATCAATATACGACAAACCATTGTTTGCAAATAGAAAGGAGGGATATTTGGCACTGTCCGAATCATAAGCCCAAGCTGGAAAGGAATATCTTTGAGGGCGGTGAATATCTCCCACTTCTGCTTTGAGGTTTAGCCTTTCGGAAACATGTGGTAGATATGTGGGGTACCCGTGTATCTGACTCGCTACACTCGCGGTGCATATTCTTGGGTTGTTTAATTGAGGTAGTTGGTCTTGTTGGTTTCCTATGTGAGGTAGCATTTGTGGAAAGGTATTGGGTAGGCGTGGTTCTGTTCTTGAGTTGGAGCAATCACCTTCGTCTGTCCAAAGCCGATGGTCGCCATTATCCTCGTCACTCGAGTTGTGATTCTCAGTCCGCTGGTGTATTCGGGGGCTTACCATAACTCCTATGTCTCTGTACTTGGTAGCCTTAACTTGGTTGCCGTCACGTAGGTCGCGGTCGTCGCCATTTCCCTCGGTGTTCCGCTCTTGATGTCTTGCAGCGGATTCCCTCTGAGCTTCCTGTATCGAATTACCGTCCGAAGAAAGCGGCGTATTCAACATATCTAGATCGGAGCAATGGGGAGCGGTGGTTGGAGGAAAGCTGTAAATGGGACGAATATGCAGGGTAAAGCTGTCTCGTTGTGGTGGGGGTCTGTTGTTGTCCCCATCGCAGTCTTTGGCAACGTTGCTGCCATTATCTCTATGGCACCCTATAGTGTTGGCCCTCCCAGTAACGGCGTCATCATTGATGATATCAGTAGTGATCGATCGCCGGATAGGCTGGAAATAGCTTGACGAAGTTACAGAAGTGGCTCTGCTGTTACGGGTATCGGGGGAGCCTGAAGGCGCGTCATCTTCTGTTAATTATCGTAAGGCATCAGAGGGCATTTCAACTTTGTCCTGATTCTTACCTTCTCTTTCTGACTTCCTCGCTATTGGTTTTGCCCATTGTTCATTGTCGATTGGAGTGCGGCCTTGGTCAGGCGAGGGTATGTCGTTAAATACAAGGTCGGTTTCTGTCGAGACGTTATTAAGTCTGCCCCCATACGTTCCCCGATAAACGTACGAGGCACAGAGCTTCGGCCGTTGACAAATAATCCGGGCGTGAAGCTGGGCTTTAGCTTTTGAATGTTATCCCACGGTGGTCAGCAAACAGGAAATAGGGGGAAGGAATACCGTAATTCTTTCGTTTGGGTTTGTGATTGCGCTGGATCTGAAATTGGCCATTATCTCTCGGCTCGATCGTAGCCTCCCATTTTTTGATACGCGAGTAGACGACCTCTTTGCCTGTTGCTTCCCTCTTCTCGCATCTTTTATTTTAACCGTGTTGTAGCGGTCTTTCCTAGTCTTTCGTCTGGCTTGCTTCTCGAAGATGCCATGATCTGCAAGCGAGGCTCCCGACGGCGTCGAGACGTGGGCTTTGGGAAGGGAATGCTCCTTTCTGTCGTGTACAACTTTGTCATAGTCGTTCTTCAGATAAGGATCGTGAACAAGATGGCGACTTGTCTGGCCAGCCAAAGATGGCGGTGATGGGGTATCTTGAATAAGGACATCTGATGCCTGGTACCTCCCGGCGTTGTATTTGGATTGGATATGAACAGTCGGAATGCCGTTGGGATGCCAGAAAGATTTCTCAGGGTCAGGGCTTGCTTGCCGGAAGATTTCCCGTGATGTATCATTGTACACGTCGCTTGCCTGCACGTGCTGCAGCCAGGAAGGGATAGGGTCGGTCGGTGAAGACTGAGAGGCTGACCGCAGGGTACCAGAGTTACGGCACTGATTCTGATGGTAAATGTTGCTCCCAGCTAGAAAAGCGTTATGCCTGTGACTGGCCATGCTGCTGACACGGAATGGTACGTAAAAGGCGGGATCAAGGCCAGAAAGAATCAAAGCAAGCTTCAGGCTGAAGGAAGAAAAGGCCCGAGCTTTGCGTCAAGCCATGTTTGAACAAGGTGGGAGAAATGTTTACAGTCTACAGTTTATTTGGCTTGATACTGTCGAGGAAGCTGGGCATTGCTCTGGGTCGATATCGAAGGTGCCATGCTCTCAGTCCAGCGTCTTCTTCACGGCTCGAAGCAGGAGCATTCACTCAATTCACTGCTGGATTCACAGCAATTGGCCGCTGAGCTAGCGCAAATAGCCGTTATCTTCAGCATGCTGCATCAAAATCGCTGCTGGTGTAATCCGGACAAGCACTCGTGCGTACAGTATGTACGAGGCCTGGGAATGAAATGGTGACATTCGTCGCGGGCCTTGGGGATCCCGAGGCTGATTGACTGGCTGAAACTTGGTCGGTCAATTGGCTGGACGCTGCAACAAGGCCTTGCGTACAGTATTCGTACACTACAGTAGGCAGGATTGCTGTGGCGCTGCCCTAAAGCAGCAAGGCTCCGCCGTGCCCAATCTCGTAGGCTCTCATAGGCTACTCATAGCTTGTGGGCGCTGCAAAGAGGATACCCTTAGGTACCTAAGTACCGTGCTAGGTCAATTACACGTGCGTGCAGCTTACCCCAAAGCAGAGCGGCGGATCCCCTCCCCGCTCCAGCGAGCCGGACTACCAGGCGACCAGGCCCCGTGATTGGCCCGTCGGAGCCCCGAATATCAGGTGCCTAGGCAAGGGCCATGTCCATCCGCCGTGCACGATAGCAGCATGTGTGTTTGATGGCGATACATATCAGAAAGCCACGGAGATCGCCCTGGGCTGTCAGAGATGCACAACAGCGCTGACAAGAATCGAGCTTGCAGGGAACAGGTATCGTGGCTAGTACGAGGACGAGGCACGAAGCAGCAAGCCAAGGTCTCCGTACTCGTAAGCCAAACGGCGACTTTTACTGCTGGCTGACTAACGCAAGGCAAGCAAACCTAGGTAGGCATGGGAATGCATGCAGGCTCCCCTAAACAACTCACTCCCCTACATGCAGTACTACCTACAACAAGATGTCGACTTGAGCATGGCACCAGACCTCCTTGTTGCTGCTCATTGCTGCTTAATCATGGAGTAAATAGTACCCTACAGTATAGCACAGCACAGTAGCAGCTGAATAAGGAGGTGGCTTTCCTGCCAAACAACGTCAGTATATCACGACATGCCGAACCACCGTAGTCGTCTGTGGCATTGCTTCCTACATCAAGTCTTTGCAAGACGATCCTCAGCCTAGTCGCTGTGATTGGCACCCCATTGATTAGGTTTGTAATCAAACGCCCAGATCTCAGTGGATGGCCGAGGCTTAGCTCAGGCAAGCCCAGGGTCAATCCCAACCTCCAAGTGTGTACGGATTCGTCTAGCTGCAGGGCCTCTGTGCCACCTTGTTCGAGCAAACTCGCATCCTGTATGGCCCGCTTTGTAGGCTGGATGGGGCCGAACCCGGCTGGCTGGTTCGTCGGGGCAGTGGACTGGAAGCGGAGCCAACGAGAAAAGCGCGCGCAAGATCCAAGGAATCCATTTGCTACAGTACGAGTATGGCGTTGCATTTGCTATTCTCTTTTCTTTCCAAAGTCCGATGCGCCGCTGCCCAATGCAAAGGACTGCAGCAAGATAAGGTAGGCCTGCAATCGGGTAAGATGTCGGCTGCCGTATCGGTTCTGCACTCTTCCATCACGGTAAACTTGGCTCTCGGCCAGAGGGGTAACAGCTTTCGGCGGGAAACGAGAAACCAGGCACCTGGATTAGGAAAGCTTTGCTCTCCTCTAGCCAGCTGAAAGACAAATCAAAGGGACTCTGGGCACTCACAACCAAAAAAGATCTGGGTGAGCAATTTGCCAGCTCCTCCGCCCTCTAATTGGTGTGTGACCGGGGGTTGGACGCCAGGAGGGTTAGATCAGGGGTTCAATAAACCAAGTTGACGTGGACCCTCCCTAGCTTACGGCCAGCCAAGCTGGCGAGCGGTTCCCGAATGTATTTGGCCAAGTGCCGACCAGGGGTTCAAGGTAAAAGCCATTGGCGTCTGAGTTGAAACGGACAAGTTGAATAAGTCGCGACAACCGGTGCCATCTACGTCTTTGAGCTGAAAAGTTGGTCATAGCGGCATTAGGTAGGACATGGTTTGTTCTCGTATCTAGGAAACAAGACAGTAAGAATTCGAGATTGTTTAATAAAAAAACAGGGCGATAAGTACCTACCTACACACCCTCTTCAACACGACGCCTCGGATAAGAGCTTGCGGCAAAACACAAGTTGCTATTTTTGTCTTTGGAATAGGAGAGGGTTCAGGATGCCGCATAAACAAAGAAATTGACCCGACGTAAGATGCGTCATCGCTAAAATCATGCAACCTTGATCTGGCCTTGTTTGATATTGCATCTGGCTAGTGCCAAAAGTTGCAGGGACAAACGAAGCCCTTTCACCAAGGATACGGATGTACGAAGTACATAATCTTCAAACTTGGCACCTTACCCCTGGTATTGCTTGTTGTTAATCTACATGTCAGCCCTGGTCACGCCATCTCGCCGTCATGTATCCGTACCTGTAGCATTATGGATACAATTCGGCTGGCGCATCCATCGAGGATAGTGGCTAAGGGATTTGCGCGGAGAATTTTCAAAGAAGCGAGAGGCTCCGTGCCTCAAGATCGTACCTGTGAGGTTCCAACTATAAGTACCATAAACCTGCTGTATTGTACAGAACAGTACGAGTACGTGTACCTGTATGGGCAGGGCACATAATATTTGTCAAGGGACCAGACCCGACTGTACAAAGGATTGCCCATTGACTATTCGGCCAATAGTATCCAACAGCCGGGGCCTGCGGTGATCCCCTTGATTGCACGAGTGCCGGATACCGCGTGGATGAAAGGCAAAGCGGCAATTCACTCCAATGTTGGTTCCTGACAAGGTAGCCTCGTCTATAGAAATCCAATTTGCTGAGCCTTGGCTGCCACATTCCATAATGCGCAGATGACTAGCCATTGACCAATCGTAGCCGGGCGTATACACTCATCCGTCGCTCTTTCCAGCCCAGCAACGACGTATCTTGCGAGTCACCCACGTCATCATCAGCCTTGCACACTCGTCGGTACAAGGCGGTCACCCGGAGAGGTGCACTCTGCGTGGTGGCAGTCCACGGTAGTCGCCAAGTACTAAAGTGACATGAAAGCATACCTAGGTAGTACCTACCTAGTAGTAGGTAGACGCAATGGACCAAGACAAGACCAAGACCAAGACCAAGCAAGCCCCGTTGTAGAAGAAGGTGCTACTGATAACGCCAGCTGCCAACCGCCAGCTGCCAACCTTGCGAGAGGCGAGTACCAAGTACCTTCTTTTGTGCCTGTACCCGCACAGGACAGACGGAGGACTGGCCACCGTTTTTTGTTCTCCCACAACAACTTCTTGACCGCATAAATCTCTTGGTCTTCTCTCCTCATGCCCATCTTCACCTTCACCCTCTTCCCGCCCTTCCCCCTCAAATCCAAGACCCCATCCCTTTTTAGCCGTTACGACATCCCGCCGAATCCAAAAGTCTCTGCGCGCTTCACCAACCGCCCGTCTTCTCGAGGCCGCCGTGACACCCGATAAGCACTTCGTACGGATAAAGACCCAGTCGCCCTTACAAACACACTGCCCCCCCGACGCGCCGCGGCATTGCCAGCATAGTCCAGCTTCCAGACTGGACTTGGGGTCATTTTAATTAGCGCACTGCTTAGGACACTCGCCGCAGCTCCGTCGATCGCTGAGAGGGCGAGATCAGCAAGCCACAACCACGTTGTGTGGCTCATCTGTCTCTGGGCAAGCTGGGTTGCTGGTTCCAGACGTCACGGACGAATCGGCACAGCTCTAGGTACGTGGTCGCGCAGTAGTCTGCATCTTTTTCTGTCCCTCACTGCGGTACCGCATGGAACACTTGTCCCGTCTCGTCTCTCCGGCCTCTGGTCTCCATCGCTGTCACCGTCACCGTTGTACCATCATTGTCGCTGCTGCTCCGCCCTTGTTTGCCAACCTTTCCACCGCATCCCGTGCTTTGGAACTAGGCACTACCATATTTTGGCATCCTGCTCCAGAGCATCTCTCCCCCATCACCTGACGCCCCCAGCAAAATATCGAACTGCGATTGGAAACTGGGCCGTAGCCTACTTTCATTTATCCAGTCTCTTTCTTCCCACCCGCACATTGCTGTTGGCCCATGTCGACAAGCCCCCCTTGACTTCGAGGTATGCCATCTCAGACCTTGCTTTTTAGCCCATGCTGGCGGGGGGTTGATCTGGAGCCACAAACCAGATGTTGCCTTGCAAGCACAGTTATACCCGATAGTATCCAATGTCGAATGGCACTATGAGAGGGCTTGGAGTGCATTCGTTGTCCCCTAATGACGAGCGCCGCCCATGGCCAGTGGCCTTGCGCACCACATGCAGTCTAGAGGACTTTATGCCCTACCCTCATCTGCAAGACACTGCCCAAGCCTATGATTCTCTTCTCAGACCATCCTGCTATTACCTGTTGAGACTAGTTCTTTCACTCTCCCCCCTCCCCTAACAGAACCCAACTACCATATCCCGAATTCTGCAGCACCCCGCCTGACAATATCAGAACATTCGGTCAGGGTACTACTGCCACTCTTGACAAGGACTGCCACATCCACCAGCGTCAGAAATCGAGACGCAGTGCATCTCAAAATGTCGAAGCTTTTCATAGGGTAAGTTTTCTAGCCTGCTCCCCGGCTGCGCTCGCCCCCATGGAGTCGTCTGGACGTGCTGCTGACTGAGTGCCAAAGCGGCCTAGCATGGCACACCGAAGAGGCCACTCTGCGCCAAAAGTTTGAGGAATTTGGCGTGGTTGAGGAAGCGGTAAGTCGTTCTTTAACTCATCCCATTACGCCTTGGTACAGCACGGCTGGCTTTGATTGATTTGCGTCGCCTGAGCCGTGACTTGGACTCGCTCACAAAATGGGATCCAACATTTCCATCAACGCAAATCCCCTGTTGTGGCAGCTCACGCGTGGAACCGTGTTTCTAATGAATTTGTCAAGGTGGTTGTCAAGGATCGAGATACCGGCCGCAGCCGTGGCTTTGGTTTTGTGCGATACGTACAAGAAGCTGATGCCCAAGCTGCCATCACCGCTATGAACAATGTCGAGTACGGATTCTTTGCTTATTCTTTTCTTTGCCTGCTTCTTTTTGCTGGGAGTATCATGTCCATTGCAGAAGAGTTCTGACTCCTTCTCCAGGTTTGACGGGCGAACTATTCGTGTTGATAAGGCATCCGATAATGGTCCCCGTGGCGGAGGATTCGGCAATCGCAACGGCGGAGGGTATGGAGGCCGAGGCGGCGGCGGCTACGGAGCACCGCCGGGACCCTATGGCAATGCACCACCCCCTGGCTACGGCGTTCCCAACATGTACCAGCAAGCTCCGTATGGCCGCGGTTACCCACAGCAGCAGCCTCAGTACGGCATGCCTCCGCAAGGTATTTCAAAAGCAGACTCTCTCCCCATGGTCATAGAGGTGGCCATTCGCTTTGAATCGATGTTGACTGTCTCCTAGGTTACGTCCCATCGTATGGTGGCTACCCCAATGTTCCCCAGCAGCCACCACAGCCTCCCCCCCAGGGTGGAGGCTATTAAGCAAATCCAATAAGGCCCGCTGCAGATTCTCATCCACAGTCCTTCCCCAGGGTGAGAGGCTTAGAGCCCTTCCGGAGCCGTGTTATCGAAAAATAAAGACCCAGGCATGTTCTTTTGGTTTTGCGAACGGCACCCTTTAGAACTCTCGAGGTGGAGCGTCTATAAGTGTCAAAGATATACCCGGATTTGTTTTTCTTTCGATAAAATGGATGAGCTGTCCAGGCTATTAACGAGCCCTGCGTGAGGAGAAGCTCTTGGAGAGGGAGGATTTCTTTTGTTTTTTTCACTGCCGGTTTTTACTTGCCCCGTCTTGTGCTTTTGGAATCAAAACAGGGGGTTCCTGCACCATTGCTTTGTGGGAGGGACTGGCCGGATCACGGACAAGTCAAGGGGAGATTTCGGGTGGAGAGACATCTGTAGGGGATATTGGAGCCATATATTTGGCCACCTTTCTAGAAAAGGTCCACTATAATATTGGCGACGTTAATGACGGGCTATGATCAATATCTAGGTCGGCCGGTATGAGAGACGAGGGCGGCATTGTCTATCATTAGGGGATCTGAGAGGAAAAAAAGCATTTGCCTTCCATGTTTCTTTGTCAGTTTTTCTGGTCTTTGTCTTTCCCCGCCTTCTTATTATGAGACAACTTTTTCGATTTCCTCCGCCTCCCTTGTGCTGCTCTCCTGTTTGAAATTGGAGATTTGAGGTGAAGCTCGGGGAGCCTTTGCTGAGCCGTTGGCCGCGGCTTCAAGAGCCCTCACACGACGTGCGAGATCACTCACGTGGACATCCTCACTCTCCGGGCACAGTTCAGCCAATGCTGTGTCGAGGCCGAAGAGGTAGTCCTTGTTTAGCCCGCTGGGGCCACGGCTACGCAAGATGTGCTCGGCAAGTTCCTGAGGGTCTTGGGGACCGACAAACTGCTCATTGTCTGGCGTACCGATGTAGACCAGCGTCTGGATGGGTGAAGAGCCATCAGCGGGATGAAATGGCGTATAATGGATGGAGTAGCCGTTGATCTCTCGGATGTCGAGATACTCCTTGACCTCTGTCACATGGTCGGCGTGGATCCGGTAAGCTACTCCCCATACTTTATCGGGAGCATCGTCATGGTGGTCTGTGAGCTGTTCCCAGTGGGACCGTTCAATCAGAGTGACCACTCGCCCAGGAGCCTCTGGTGTCCCTCGATGATCTTCGCTGGAGTGATATTCGGGTTAGTTTTGCAAATGAGCCTCGTGACTGCACTGCTCTTGCAGAGGCGTTTGTTGTCATCGTCCTACATACCTGGCCTATTGAGGTTGTGAGCTACCGTACACCATACTGGGCAGTGAGAGAGAAAAAGGGGCAACGAGTTGCTTTCGCCAGAGTGAACTGAACTTACCTGCCAGAAACGCCGGACGTATCCCGTTACCCAACCCGGGATTCTCTTGTCTTGTTGCTGGTGTTAGCAGGTATATGTCTTATGACATTTTCCCCGTACAGAGGCAGAGTATGTGCAATGTGAGAAAAGTAGAAGGGAGCAATACCAAAGTGCGGCGGGGGCTTCCATATGAGGCTCCTATACGTTGGGTATCCATCAGAGATTAGATGCACGAACGACATGGGAGGAGCAAGGCTTGGGCGTCGACAGGGGAGCAGGCGGAGACAAAATCCCGAATCCTGTGCCACGTCTTGTACGCCAATTTGATTTGCGAAACGTACCCGTAGCCATAGAGCCAGAATTCCGATGCGTTTTCAGCTGCAGTCATCACGTACGAGGTCACGCGAGATACTATATCTGGGGGGTGTGTGTTGTTGTTGTTTTCGGCTCGATTAAAATCTTCGTCGACGAATGTTATGTTTGAAGCGACAGAATTACAGAGATGAGAAGCGACAGTCTATTGGAATGACGGGAACAATTAACAAGATCAGCATGCAAAAGCGTTTTTACGGTGCGGCATCTGATTTGGCTACGGCGCTGACATGAGAGATATGGAGGTTATGGCGCAAAGAGGTTACGAGACTGCGAGTGGAAATGATTACAAAGCAGCCAGCCAGTGAACTTTTTGAGTCATGAACAACTTCAGGCTTCGATAATGGCAAGTTGACATGCAACGAACAAACAAAGACGCTCTGCTTCACAAGGAGATTAAATAACAGACAGGCAGAAAGACACTACTACACGCAAGGAGGCTTTCACCGGCTGCAGCAAGTTGAGACAGGACGCATGAAATTGATTCCTCAGCGTTAAGAAAGGTTAGCACTTGCAAGGCGAGGTCTGTGTACTTCACGCCCAGACGATATAATACCGCAAAGCCGCTGAAAAGAATGATCCTTTTTGAGGCCAAGAGCGAATGTGGAGTCATTTTTTTGGTCGCAAGTCGGCCTGCCGATGAGCCTACCTTGGCCGGATGATGCTATGGGCCGCGCAGAGCCTCACGGTATGGCGTGGCGGCTGTGCAAGTTTCAGTGTTTTCTCATCTCAGCAGCCCCGGTTTGAGTTGTTCGTAGCAGCAATGGCACTGTACGAAGTCTGAATTGCGGGCAGAAGGTAAGGTGGTTGGTTTGGTTCACCACTGTGTTTTCTGTCTGCTCAGTGGTTGCTCGTATTGTGACCAGAGGTGGCCAAAGCTGAAGACAATACAATACAGCTCTCAAAGCTGAAAAGCTGCATTGGAGAAACGAGCCAAAAGGATTGGGCGAGAAACGAGGCGAAGGCGCGGCATTCCATGGCCAAACCGGCACCCCGCCACAAACTGTCGCAAGGCACCGACAGGGATCGGCACTATTGAAGCTGCCAGCCCAGCTTTTGCCGCGTTTGTGCTGACGGGATGTGCAGCTGAGGCCCAGCTGCTGCTATTTAGGTACATGTAACTCCGTATTTGAGAGTGACAACTGACGAGGATGCGAGTCTCAGCATTTGAATCCTCCATCTGTTTCCCCGTCGCAACTACAATTGAACATTGACCAAAATCCTTCCAATAATTTCTCGGCGCCGCGACTCGCAAGGCCTTACGACGCCTACAGACCCTGCAGCCCCTATTTTCCATCTACAAGGGCGACGACTCTCGGCATCCAATCTCGCATTGAATTAGTTCTTTTCTACGGACCTGGAGTATTTACCAGCCTGGTGCTTTTTTTGCTCTAGAAAAGGCCCTGCCCCGCGACCCGATTTACCTACAGCGCTTCGTACTAGAGACCTACCGCCTCTTATTACTGCATAACCACACAGCAGCTTTATCTCTCCTCAACCCCACCCCCCAAGCAACAGCTGTTTCGACGTCTTGTCTTTGGTAGAAAGAAGCTTCCAGAGCCGACGACGCAACACAAACCCGCATCGACTGGGCACACCAGAAATTCCCTCGTTGTTTTCTCTGTATCAATACCCGGCGGCCACGTCACAGACACATCTGCGAAGCTCCTTTGGTACATTCGCAGAAATGGCGTACAACCGGCCCTACGACCCAGATGCTCTCCCCAGGTATGTCTCAGCCTTGGAAGCTCGAAACGTCATGGACTGCCGTGCCGCTTTTGCTACCCCCCTCGTGGCTCTCAGAACATTTGGTGAAATGGTCAATCGCTAACCCGTCACCAACTACAGATTTGCTGAGCCTGACCAAGTACGTTGCATGAATCCCACCCCCCTGAGACCGGAGGAAGAGAGATGTCCCATGGGATAGGCAGTTGACCAAGCTTGTTTGCGCAGAAACCAGGCCAGGCACCATCTCCGCACGCTGGAGCGCCTCCGCAGCAGGGATACGGTCGCCCTCAGCAGCCACAGTATCAGCAGCAGCAACCGCAATACCAACAACACCAACAGCCTCCCCCCAACCAGCACCAGTACGATCACCCACCGCGGCGTGATACGGCGGGACATGGTGGTCAAGGACAGTACGATCACCCCCCACGGCGCGATACGGCGGGACATGGTCAAGGGCAGCCAAGATACGATCAGCAGCAGCGACATGACAATAGGTCGCCAATCACCCACCCTGGCGCATACGGGCTTGGATCACCGCCTCCTGTAGCCGCTGCTCAGCGTCCGGCAGCGCAGCATCACCCTGCTGCTACCTCTCGACCGCCCCCTTCGCCATCCAACGACGCGAATGGTGCAGACCCAACGCTGCTGCCACTCTTTAGGGCTGTGGACAAGGATGGTGAGTTTGACACCCAAAGAGATATAGGACGACTCCTCTGTCCGAAGGATATGTGCATGAGTCAACAACGAGATGCTAACGTCAAGCCTCCTCAACTTAGGAACCGGTCACCTATCCGAAAAGGAGCTCTCAGCCGCCCTTGTCAACGGCGATTGGACCGCCTTCGACATCCAGACTGTCCGCATGATGATTCGCATGTTCGACTCGGACCGAAGCGGCACAATTGGCTTCCAGGAATTCTGTGGCCTCTGGTCCTTCCTCGCCTCGTGGCGCACTCTCTTCGACCGCTTCGACGTCGACCGCAGCGGCAACATCTCTCTACCTGAATTCACCGATGCCCTCATTGCATTCCGCTACCGACTCAGCCCGCAGTTTGTCGAGCTGCTGTTCCGTACGTACGATAAGCGCGGCGAGGGCGTCATGAGCTTTGATCTGTTTGTTCAGGCGTGCATCTCACTGAAGCGTATGACGGATGTGTTTAAGAGATACGATGATGACAGGGATGGATACATTACTTTGAGCTTTGAGGATTTCCTGAGCGAGATTTTGAAGCAGATGAAATGAGACCCTTCTTTCAGACTCATGGGATGAAAGGGCGGTAAATAGTGGATAAGAAAGTTGAAAACTAGATGTTGAAAAAAAGAAGGAAACGGAGGGCTGGTTGGGCATTTGTTGAGTAGGTTTGAAGAGGTGGGCATAGATAGGCAGATGGATGCACGATACCCTGGGAGATGTGAGGGCGTCTCATCTGCATCTACAAGTCTCATCTCGCATACATGTACCATTTTTGTTGTTTGCTTTCTCCCTCGCATTGTATTTCAAAAGACATTTATCCATCGCGGCAGATGAGAATAAAGAATCATTTACAATATTACCATTAGTATTATTACTCTTGTTCGCCTTTTCCATCTTTAAAACGCCGAAACGCTATCAAATAACCCCTCAGGCATATGTTTTCATTCCTTAAAACGCTGAAACGCTATTAAATAACCCCAAGGCATATGTTTTCATCCCTTAAAACGCTGAAACGCTATTAAATAACCCCAAGGCATCCGGCACTGCACGCTGATGCTGCGATAGGGGGTCCAGCTCGCAAACACCATCGCTCGTCAGAGTCACCTCTTCACCTTGGTACAGATCCAATATCTGCGTGCTCCTCGGCGCATACCGGCTCGAAGAGGCTCTCCTCTCCTTTGCCTCTGCCCGATCCAGCATCTCTTGGACCTCGTGCCAGAGGTACGTCCTTGTACGGGGTCGCTTGCTCCTCCTCACGGTGGCCTTGTCGTCTGAGCCACAAGTTGCTACCCAGGCTTTCGCACCGAGAGCGAGAGCCGTTTCCTGTCCGATGGGGAAATAGCTGTTGTTTCGTCCGAGAGCCCACAGTGGCCTAGGTTCCGTATCGAAGCTGTGTATGAGCGCGGTCAGGGGGAGGGCGGCCTCAGATACGAGATGTGAAGTTGCGTATGGCTTTATGCTGTTGTACGATGTTCCTCGCGGTGAGAATATCACGGAAAGTGTCTTGCCGGGGAAACGAGGGAGCGGTAATCCTGTGTCTGTATCTTTCGGGGGAAGCGGTGGTAGTTTGGGAGTGAGTGGAGGCGTGGGAGGAACGAGCCTGGCAGTCAAGTCTCCTATCGACGGCACTGGAAGAGGAGGTAAAAGTTGAGGCTGTGGTGCTGATACGATTGTTGCTGATCCCGGAGTTGTGGTTGTCACGGGCATGGTGACACACCGTCGAAAGGGAGACGGCCTCGACGGCGAAGGACGATATGTGATGCCTATCGCCGCGCGAGCGCCCTTCATGAACCCCCTCTGGGGAATCAAAGAGACCGTCACCTCGCCGCGGTCACCACCGATATAGCAAGGAGGAACCGGCACACGAGCCACTCTATCTTCCCCTACCAGACGCGGATCCAGCCACGGCGAGAGCGCGCCGACGATGCTAAAGTCGAAGTTCTTCCATGTGCGGAGCGTCTTGGCCGTTGCTGGGTCGGCCAAGATGATTGTTTTTGTAGCTGTGAGGGCGATGTGTCGTAGTGCGGCTTCGAGGGGAGGCGTGATTCTGCCTTTGCTGATGATGACGAGGTGTGGTGTTGGGATGTGGCTTATCGAGGGGATGTGTTTGGTGTGAGGATGATGGAGGAGGTTGTTGGTTGCTGGTTCTTCTAGCACGGGGTCGAGGAGGATGTAGAAGGGGTCGCGGATGCTGCCTTCTACGGGGGTGAATGTTAGGAGGAATGAATCTGCTGAGCATACTTTGGATATGTTCAATGCCATGATGGCAAGGCTCACGAAAGTGAAGAAGCGGGTTGGAGGTCTAAAGCTCTACGAGGTTCACGATATCCTGATCTCACGACATGTTGTGACTTATTCATACCTACCTGGCAAAACAATCACGGCTAAACATCATTAGGATAAGGAATGCTCTTCAGCTACTGAAAACATCAAATTGAGTTATAGTGATCGAACAAGACGGTTCCAGCCTTGAGTGCAACTTATCAAAGGGAGATGTAACTATGTACAAGTCAGTAGCTGGTAATGTCTCATAACAAGACAGTCATCTCAAGGAACAACATTCCTGTTGTCGGATGGCAAGACTGTAGTATACGGCGGATAAAACGGCCCAATTGACGGCTGGCATGTTGGTTGAGTCAAGTCCGTAGCATCTTTTCCCAATTCTGGAGCTCCGGATGAGGGTCAGGGATGGAGTCTTTTTGCGTGGCCAAAATCGTTCCGTTCTATATAAGCCGTGCCCACTCCGTACGGAGTCCGAGTTCAAACTCCGGAGCGGACCAAAATCATGCTAAACCCAGCTTGAGTCGAACCCTTGATTTTACTGGAGCTATGTCGAGATGTATTACTCCGAGGTACGGAGTAGTCATATCAAATCATCCATCCAAAAGCAGTCGATGGTACCATCATAGTGGTGTTGCGTGAAGCTTCAGACTCTCTTAGTCCATCTCATTCCACTATTTTAATTAGCAGTTCCGGTAGTTCACAATAGAAAGACCCAGGCCATTCAGGGCAAAACGGACCAAATATTCCACCCACGAAGCAAAAACCGGCTGCCACAATCGGAGGCGTCTTGCTTTTGCCGGCCAAATGGCTGAGGTAAGGAAAAGGCACCGAAGCCGCATGTAACGGCCGAATGAATGAAACGGGCCAAAGTGGAAAATAGATTGGATCAAGAAAAAAAAGTGACAGGTATTAATGTATCGAAAGTGGCACATCGCGCCTTTGTATCGTGGCCAGTGGGCATTTGGAAAACGCTAAAGTGTATCGTGGCCAGTGGGCATTGAAACGCTAAAGAGTACTTCCGCACGGGACTCCAGGCACAATAGGCGCGGAGGGCCCCATTAGCATAGCGCGGGCAAGTGCAGTGCCAGTGCAGCCGGGTGGGGACCGTGGAGAGCGTAGTAGAGGTAGGTGCAGACTGCAGCGTCACAGTGCGTGTGCGTAAGTCCCGCCTTCCTTCCGAGGGTTGCAGTTGCAGTAGCATGGAAGGTCGAGAGACTGTACTGGATGCAGTACCTGCTACCTGCTATTAGGTGCTAGTGGGTAGGGGTTTTGAGAGAAGGCGTTCCATCACAGAAAACATGATGTATTCAGAACATGTAGGGCACCAAGCATGTACTTGTTGAGGTGTAGCCGACAGCAGATGACAAGAGCACATCGCAACTTCTTACTGAAAGTAAAGCAGCCGAGTACGAGTACCGAGGGAATGAATTGGGAGCTGAGGCAAGAGGAAGGAAGCAAACGGCCAGTACCAGAGCAAGAGCTATGGGTGTGTGTGTGTGTGTGTGTGTACTGTACCTAGGCAGGTGGGTGCAGGAGTCAAAGTGTAGCAGTTGCAGGAGCTGGGGGAGGACCCTTGAGAGCGGCCGGTGGTCGGCTGTGACCGGCTGAGCTACGGCCGGTAGGTAGCTGGTACCACTGGGAATAGTATGGCGCGGGGTCACCGCCTTTGAATCAGTGAGAAGAAGAAGAAGCATGGGACTCACTCATCCATCCCATCTCATCCCATGTACCTGTATAATGCACACAAAGCAGAGGCCATCTGGCGGCTGTGATTGGCAAGCAGCTGGCACAAGCGTCCCTTGCTGGGATGGATGGGCTGACGAGAGAGAGACGCTGTTGCAACTATTGTGCTGCTATTGTGTTCCGGCGCGCGCTGAACCTGTCGGTACAGTATCAGCTGGGAGCTTTAGAGCACCAAGGTTAGTAACTATTACTACAAGGCACATGCTCTTCCACTATTGATATGTGACTTGTGCTGCAATAACATCGATTGAAGACAGGTTAAGCAGGGAGGAAGTATTGGCATCAGCTAATGCTGCTAGTTGTGCAGTTCGAGTTCTGGAAAAAAGGTCAACTCAACCTCAGGTCAGTATGCATGCATGTCTTCAAAATCACCAAATAGTTCGTGTCCGGAGGGGCTATGCCGTGGTACGTGAGCATGGACAGGCTCGGTCAAGCACACCGATCATGTCGCTGCAACCTCCAAGCTTCCCATCACCACGCTGCTTGTCTGCCTCGTACAACTACCTCTCCCGGCAAGCCCATCTCCGTCTTTTTGCTTCGCTTCTCCGGCAGACCAAATCTCGTCTACTTCGTACAAGCTCCCTCACGACTCGCTTTGCCTGGCAAGACCCAAAAAGGGCCCTCTCCGATCCCCGTCTCCGACCCAGTCGGCTGCACGTCAGTTTCATGGTGTGCAGACCACTCGGACCCTGGCACACCAGTGATGTCAGTCGCCCTGTTAGGTTGATGACGGCGCAGTGGCGCTTCAAGGATACGATACCTGCGCCAGAAAGGCATGCCGCTGTCTGGCTCCCGTTGTTGCAGTTGTCAGAGGTACTCGCCCAGGTAGCAGATACTTGTCTCGCGACCGAACAAATTTTTTCCTCTTCCTCTGCCCACACGCTGCCGCCACCGAGCCAACACTAGCTGTATGGCCCTCGTTGACTCGCAGCGCCGCACACCGACCGATTCAGCACGGCTGTTACTCAGGTGCCATCGCTAACCACGTTGGAACCACGGTTCAGAC
Source organism: Trichoderma camerunense (assembly GCF_050948025.1). Lineage (NCBI taxonomy): Eukaryota > Fungi > Ascomycota > Sordariomycetes > Hypocreales > Hypocreaceae > Trichoderma > Trichoderma camerunense. Next base: position 1,048,987 of record NW_028145360.1, on the reverse strand, counting down.
GCCAGCCCGGCCAGCCCGACCCTGTGAAACTCTTACGATGCTTCTGCGAGGGAGCAGCTTCAGTTCGAGTGTCACGGCGAAGCTACAGGCGCCAAGCGCAAGCTTAGCTCTTTGCAAGACAACCGGAAGTGGGAGAACGGCTTGGATGACGCCTACGGACCCGCCGGTGCCAGACCTCAGACCCAGAAGCGGCTTGCAGTTGGCGGGAGACGGCCTTTCTTCCCTCTTCTTTTTCTTCTTCAATACGCACATCTTCGGCCAGGCCTGCTCCGTACAGTATGAATACTGTAGCAGGCCTTCGTGCATGTATGCCGGACCAAGGCGGTCCTTTTTTCTTCCCTGCTTCGACCGCTGCTTATCGTCCTATCTGCTTGCCTGACTAGGAAGGATAGGCAGTAGCTTGGCACAAGGGCATGAGCATGTCATGATGAGGGATAACTTGGCTTGGATACGGAGATGCTCATACGAGAAGCAAAGTCCAACAGCTCCGAGACAAGCGGGAAAAGGCGAGCCAATACTTCAACTAAAAGTCAAATAATGCATTTTTGTCCTTCTCAGCTTGGGCTCGGAGCTCCGCCAGGCAAGCCGCCAACCGCGCCTCACGGCACTGGCTGCCCCCAAGGGCGGATGGCATGGCAGACCCCGTATTGCACTTAAGCGGATGTATCACTGGAGCTCAGCAAGCTGATAAAGCTCCCCTGGTTCGCGAGCAGAGAACAGACAGCCCCCACTCAAACGACCAGTCAGCTCGAAACCTCAGCCAGCAGCATTGCCTGCTCGAATCTGCAGACGGACTGCAGCATTGCGTTGCGCGATGCCGCCCCGCCAATGCCGAGTCATTGCAGTTAAGAGATGCCATGATTTGCCACGAGATTTGGCGCTTGTGAGAAAACGGCACCGGACGGTGGGCAAAAGTGAGAATGTACCTGCTTCTACCAACCAGGACCTGGGGTTAGTTCCTTAGGGTTGTGGTACCAACACTTTTTACCAGCGCAAAAACGAACCCGTTTGTGTACAGTACGAAGTATAAACCAAGGACGGGAAACCTGTACGAGGCATTATCACAGCTCCTCCGGAGTACTGTGCTGTTATTACGGAGTACCAACGAGCAACAGAAAGATGAAGAAAAGAGAGAGGAGCGAAGAGAGAGAAAGAGGGAAAACAGAGCTCCCAGTGGAGCCTCTTCTCTTCTTGATTCCAGCAGGGGGGCGCCAGAGCTTAACCCCAAGCTCCCCATTGGCTCGCCACCTCGTCCGGGATTGAAGCAGAAACCTCTAGCAGATCACAAGGGACCTTCTGCTGCATGCGCACACAGAGACGATGGGGAGCGGGCCTAGGTACCTGCTACCAGACTCCATACTTGTGCATTGAGACGAATGTCAGAAGCGCGCTTTTGCCCACACACATTCCTCACACCCTGCCTCTCGCTCACTCCCCCTCTCCCGGGGTGCCCTACTCGTGCTTGTGCTTGTGCTTGGACAAGGGACTATAACTCAAGAAGCTCTCCAGCGGCCCCAGGGCGTGTACACTGTACTTTGGTCAAGCAAGCCGAGCGCCCCAGTGACGCTCTTTTGTGCGTGCTGCTGAAGGTCCTGGGTATACAGTACGTGCGTGCTTGGTCACTTGCAGCGATTGTGCCCTTCTTGCCGTCAGCTCGGACGAAGTACTGCATACATGGAGCCTCCGTCCGGCTCTTCTCTCATAATTTTCCAATTTTTCTTTTTGCCTTTCCTGGGTCCGGGCGATGCCATCCGCAGCCAGTCCCCGTGAGCAGAGCCGAATCCATCTGAGCGCCGCCACTGTAACATGGAGTGCTGCGGCCAGGCCAAGCTACTTACTTAGGATAGCTCTCGTCTCCAGTGCTGGTCCGGCTGCTATTTTCTAATCCCCTACACTGTACTTTTACGATCCAAACTCTCCCCTCCCCATTTCCCTCCCACACATTGACGCTGGCAGAGAAATCTGCGAGCTTTCTACGGACTTGAGCTTCTGCTCATCCCTTTCCTCTTACATTGCTTTACCTTTATATTCTCTTTTCTTCTTATCTACTAGGTACCTGAATTCACCTATAGTACCTTCATCTACCTAAACCTTTTGCCCTCGTCGTACTTGGTATCTACCTCTTACATCTCAAACTCTCTTCTCTCATACTTTTTCCTTGCCATTCTACATCACATTTGCCTCTTATCAAATACAATCGATCCCGCTATACCTTTCTACTCAGCTTGAAGCTATTTCTCTATCCCGTTACGCATCGCTATACCTTCTCGGCCATCTGTTTCTGGACCTCGGCCGTGCCGCTCAGTTTGTCGTTTCCGGAAAACCCACTTGACCTGCATAGCCGCATACCTACAATTATATACATCTGGACGATTTAGCCAAGGAAGAGCTTCAGACTCGCAATTAGAGCCAAGTCGCAAGTTACTTTTCACTAACTGCATCTTGCGGCGTCGTCGACGCAACTCTTACTCGGCGGATTAAGCCGAGAGCACACTTAAAACCAGCGTTGGCCGCTACGCATATTCTGAAGCTCAATTTCTTCCCTTTTTGGTGCTTCGTACTATCCATCTATCCAGACTCTTACGCAAGTTGAGTCGAGGAAACCAGCAGCTAGGCGGCGAATCGAGCTTCAATACGTCGTGCTCGCGATCGCCGCCCTCGAATTAGACGACTCTTGTTGATTGCTTTTATTCGCCGGCTCGATTGAGCAACCTGCCTAGATTTGGTTTCTTCCTTTACGACACCATTGCTTCCTAAGAGAATTCCTGTCTTCTTTACTTGAATTCAAGATGCCGCCGCGATCATCCCTCACCTCGTCCTTTTCCATCACAGACTCCAACAATGAGGTTGTCTGCCCGCTCCGAAACCAAGATGGCTCAAGCTGTCGGAAACGATGCATCGGCGTGAGTACTGGTTGCCCTACTCCAGGGCCACTTCCCTCTCTTCCTGCAGCTATCCGCTTCCCTCTCCCCACAGCCCTTTTCTCCCTTGAGTTTCAATTCTGCCTTGCTTCTGCCCTTTGACCGATCCTACGCTGGCACCGCCAGAAAGGCTCTATTGTCATACACGCTCGCATGCATGCAAGCACTCGGAGTTCAGCCTCCGCCACAACCATCCGCATTGGAAGCTTTCAATGGCACTGTGAACCATAGCACAGACCTCTAACACGACGTTCCAATTATAGGAAAAGAGATATCGATCTATGCAAGAGCACATTCGCCGTGCACACCCGGAGCACTACATATCCAAGCTTCCAGCGACCGAAGAAAGCTTTCTGCTTATGATCAGCACCCCGCCTCAGGATCGCCGCCAGAATGAAGGAACACCCTCAGCCACTCAAAGTGCGTCCAAGCTCCCTTTTCCCACCGCAATCTCTTGTCAAAATCACAGACTAACGATTGGTCCCAAAGGCTTTCATGATCGCCATTCGTTTTACAGAGACGAATCCAGCAACCCCGGCACTCCGCGGCCTGGCGACGAGAAACTACCTGGGACCAGCTCCATCCTGGGAACCGCCAGCGCAGCGGCTGTTTTGGCCGAGCTCCATGGCGTAAAGTCTGAGAGAGAGCTAGATATGGATGGTGTAAGTGAAGAACGGCTTGAAAGCGTACCCCGCTGCCTATCGATAAATAGATGGATGAATATCTTATCTATTATCTCACGATGATAGCGCTGATAACGGGAGCTTCCCCCCGGTACTTTGCTATAGCTGCTAACGATACGCTTTTCACCACTCTAGGGATATTATTCCGATTTAGATGGCCGTCGCAGACCTAGAAAATCCATTGAGCTGCCGCCTCTGAATCTCAGCAACATCACAAGTGACCCGTATTCCAACCGGCCTCGCGAAATCCTTCCTTCCCTCTTGGCAGCTTCACCACCTGGGCGATCGTCAACTTTGCCTCCGCTCCAACGGCCTTTGGGACCAAGCCGGCCTCGCAAGCAGTCTATATCAAAGAAAAGCCGAGAATCCCATCATAAGAAGAAGCCTTCACGTGGCTCTGATTGGCTGCGACGTATCCAGAACGAAGAGCGATACAGAAGTGGCCATGACCGCAAGGCTCTCTCTGCCGAGCCGTGGGCAGATTACGGCAAACGATGGGAAGACCTGATTGATGCCGCGGACCAGGCCGCGTCTGCAGCAGGAGACATTGACGAGGACCGCACTCCGGTGAGTAACGCAGGTAATGCGTTTGTAGGGAGAAAGTGGTTTGCTAACTTTGTCTTTCAAAAGATGCCTCAATCGCCAGTCTCAATTCACAGAGCATCGCTACCTCCATTTAGCCACCACCAATTCCAGTCTGCCAGCAACAACTATCAAGCTTCTCCCCTGCAACAGGCCTTGACGCCACCCTCGTACAATCAGGATGTGATTGAACCTTTCCCATCCGTCGAGAGCGGCGAAAGCGGGGATAATTTCCACATTGGATCTCGCGGGCTGTCAGACTCATCACCGAGCTACAACTCACAGAATATCCAGATATACTGTGCCGCCTGCCACGGCATATCCCTACTTAAGAATTCGTATGCCTGTACGGAGTGCATATGCGGCCTGTGCTCGTCGTGCGTTGAAGTCCTCATGTCTGAGCATGGAGCTCGTAGGAAGTGCCCTCGCTGCGCGACAATCGGTGGTCGGTACAAGCCCTTCCAGCTTGACATCAGATGAATGATTCTTCATCTTCTTGCTTTCTTTTCTGTTTTACGGGTAACGCTGGGTTTTCTTCTTCTTTTATTTATACGCATCAGTCGTTTATTTGCATCTTTGGCGCCATTATACAGAGGCCACTGGCAGGCGCACCGGGAAACATGATACAGGCCTATTTCCTTTCCTGCCTCAGAGCAATTGCCTTGGCCGCCCCCCTTTTTTGGGTAAAAAAAAGACCCAATTCGGTCCTGGTATGGGACTTTCAACTGGTTTGTTTATTTTCCTTTCTTTTTTGGTTATGGCTTCATTCGTTTTTGGATATATTGGGTTCCAAAGTGCTGCGGCGTTATTACATTGGATCAGATAAGGGTTCTGTTGGGTAACCTGGCTGGCACAGTTGCACATTTTTTATGACTTTAGGGTTTCAATCTATTGGGTTTGGGTTATGAAATAGGTCTTTTATGGTTAGGTAGGGACTGGGTTCTAAGACAGTCAATGAATGATTATGCCATTTTATGGATTGACACTGCTTCTGCTAGTGACCTTGATTCTCCTTGAAATATACACGCTAAGTTCCAATTTCGTTTTATATGCTGATATTATGAGGTAGTAGACTCTTCTAGAGCTCTTGATCGACAGAAGGGTCGTATTATCTTGCGACAAGAGAGCATGGCTAGAATTACCTGCCCTTCTTCTCCTTCTCCTGTTGCAGCAGTTTATCCCTAACGGCTGCTCTCATGTTCCTGCTACCGCCGAGTTTAGGGCCCTTGAGAACATCGCCCGACTGCTGCTGTTGCTGCTTCTGCTGTTGCACTGGACGCTTCTTCTTGCGGCGCATGGCCTGCTCGTCGTAGTACTGCTGCCGGAACTCTTCGGCGAGGCGGTCGTCGGCGGAGGGATCCCCGCCGGGGGCGGAAGAAGCTGCTGCTGTTGATGAGGAGGGGACGTTGTAGACGTCGACTGTGAAGTGGTGTGTTAGTAGAGTGTTGTTTATGATAAAAGGGGAGAACTCACGGCGGTTTTCGTGGAGGAACTGCTCGACGAGGGCATCGCGCGCAATGTCCTGACTGTTGCGGCGGTTACGGCCACGGCGAGGAGGCGGTTTGGCGGCGCCGTCCGTTTCGATGCGGCGGCGCTTGTGGCTGTCGCTGCCGTTGTTGTTCCTTGAGCTGTCGAGGTTCGCCATGTCGACTTCGACGAGCTTGCCGTGGCGGGTGGGCTGGTCACGCCACTTGTCCTGGTGGTTGGCGAGGCCTTGGTTCGTCGTCGCGGACTGGGATGCGGGCTGTGATGAGGGAGATGTGCCGTGGGGGTCGGCGGAGCGGCTAGCGAGGCGGGATTCTATGTATTCATTCCTGAATGATTAGCTTGGCGCTCTACAAGTGAAGAGAGGCACATGGATGAGAGAGAGAAAGGGTCTTGAAGGGTTCTGGTGGATTTTGGCGTACATGTGTTTGTCGTCGAGGATGGTGAGGAGGCCAGTCTGGTGCATGAAGCGATTGGTGATGCCGCCGACGATGCGATCGTGCGCGGCATCTTTATCTGCGTCTCGGAGAACCAGCGCGTGCTGCTCTGCGTCTGCGTCCTCGTCGTCTTGGTTTCGTCCTTCTGAGCGGAAGCCCACGCCTCCTCGACGACCTGCCCGGCGCGCATTGCGGAGGCGCAACGCAGCTGCCACTGCTGATTCCCCATCCATTCGATCGTCTCCATCATCACCATTGCCGTCCTCCCCTTCGAGTTCTCTTAGTAGTTTTTCTGCGTTGGCGTTGGCGTCGTCGGTTGCGTCTCGTCCAGGCTCGCCATCTTCAAGCTTTGACGCGCCTGGCAGGAAGGACGGAGCTGGGATCACGGTCGCTACGTCATGGCCCTCTTCTTCTTCGGTAGGTCGTTGGCGGTACGCTTTTCTCTTTTTTCCTGCGCGGAAGCGGATAGGTTCTGTGGTTGGAGTGTTTCCGTCTTGATCTGGTTCCATGATTGGGTTGATTGTTGAATACTAAGTTGTAGAGTTAAGAACTTTTAGCAGCAAGGCTTCCCAGGTTGAAAGTGTGCTAGGTGACGAAAGGGTGGTGACTTCATAGCTTCCATGTCCGGCGATTAGCCGATCGCTGGTGGCTACTACCTATTAATAGTTGACGGACCTGGACAGTGAGAACACACAATGGACTCTTCCCAATGATAAAGAAGTGATAAACCAGATTATTGTTTAGAAATGGTAAAAAGAGTAGGGTTTTGAATGTGTTTTTTTTTAAAGGTTTGAATGCGGATTCTTACGTGCTTCTCTAGGTATACTTTGAGGTTCACGGGTTTGTCCAAGGTAAGTGAATGGATGCTGTCATCGACTCCCACTAGCTAACATCGAGTTCCGCAAGGCGTGGGATTTCGGTATGATCAGATTCAGCCTTCTTGGGCATGCGCCTAGGGATTAATCAGTCATAGGTACTTTACGAGAAAGAAAGCCCAGCAGTATGGCGTGACAGGATGGTGCCGCAACACTATCGATGACACGGTGAGTTATCCTACTCGAGGAAGAGGAGTTGAGAGCTCATGTATGCCATGAACAGGTCGAGGGTGAAGCCCAGGGCAGCGATGATATCATGCAGATGTTCTTCAATGATATCAACAAAGGCCCAGGCCATGCCAATGTCACCAAAGTTACCAAGGAAGACCGCGACGTGGTGGAAGGGGATGGTCCGTTCGAAGTCCGTCGTTGAGAGAGTCATCCAAATGATGTCTATTAAATCCCAAAATAATGTCCTGAGACCTACGCTATGCTAAAATAACCTATCCACATGAAATATACATTATAATTACCCAATCCAAGACTAGAACCCTCTTCCCCTTCTCTTGATCACTGGCTTCTTTACCGCACCTTGGACGGTAAACTTCTTCTCGTCCTTGTCGGACTTTTTCTTGACTGTTCGTTCAGCCTCGGCCAGTTTACGCTCCTCGTCGAGACGCTTGTCTTCCGCCATCTTCGCCTCAATTTCCATCTTGCGGTTGAACTCTGTCTCGGTGATGCGCTTGTCTCGAATTGAATAGCCCTTCTCCTTGATGGAGTAAAAGACGCCGCCGAGATCTGCCAACCAGTGAGGGTCAACTGCCGTGACGGTCGAGACATACACTTTGGACGTCAAGATAAGTTCGTGGTATACAATGTAATCCGGTGGATGACCAGCGTATAAGGCACTTGTGGGGTGCAGCTGCACTCCGAGATTTGTTCGCAAGTTGGTGTATTCGCCAGATCCCTTGTACTTGGCCGCTTGGTGGTAGTATCCAGAGCAGATGCACTTGCGAATAACATCCCAGTCCATGCCGCAGCTAATCAGTTGCATCTTCTGCATCTTTACGATATCCAAAAGCTGTTCTCGAATTTCCTTTGCACGTCTTAGAGACTTGGCGTGAAGGAAATGCTTGATGCACCACCCGTCCGAATATCCGTTGGCTTTCCATGCCGAATAAACTTGGAGGTAGGTAAGATGGTCCGACTCATGAACCCAAAACTTCTCTCGCTGCGTATCGGCTTCGTCTTGCCGCTCTTTTGGTCGGTAAAATACGTTTGGCACGGACAACATGGATACAATCGTAACCATTTCTTCGCTGCAGCCGTACTCTTCCGCAGTAATGAGGAGCTTGGCCAGGGGAGGGTCCATGGGGAAGGCACTCATCTTCCGCCCGAGTTCGGTCAGCTCTCCTAAATTGTCTAGAGCTCCCAGAGCCCATAGATCGAACATGGATGTGGAAATGGTATCTTGGGGAGGTGGATCCATAAAGTCAAAATCCAGCAGGTCTTTGACTCCAAGTGATTTTAGCATCAGAACCGTGTTGGATAAATTCGTCCGCTGAATTTCGGGAATTGTTTGTATGTACAACTCTTCCTTGAATGCCTTTTCGGTGTACAGGCGAAACGCCTTTCCTGGCCCTGTTCGACCAGCACGACCTGAACGCTGTCCTGCATTGGCCTGGGAGATAGGCGTAATCTGAAGAGTATCCATGCCCATCTTTGGGTTGTACACCTTCATTTTTGAGTAGCCTGCGTCAACAACATACTTGATACCGTCGACAGTCAAACTCGTCTCGGCAATGTTTGTCGCAACAATGCATTTGCGAACTCCTGGAGCCGCCCTGTCAAAGATCTTGGCCTGTAGGTCTGCCGGCATTTGACTGTAAATTGGCAATATGCTCAACTTTGGCGGATCATTCAAAGCGTCCAGGCGTTTCTGAACCAACTCGCATGTGATTTCAATGTCTTCCTGACCGGTCATGAACACAAGAATATCGCCAGCATCCATGGATACATGGATGGATAGTACTTGTTGGACTGCCTGATCGACATAATCTTCGACGGGAGATCGGTGGAACAGGACGTCGACGGGGAAGGTTCGTCCCGGGATCGTAAATTCAGGGGCACCGCCAAAAAAGTCGGAAAACTTCTTTGCATTCATCGTCGCAGACGTGACAATGAGCTTCAAATCTCGCCGCCTTTGCAATATCTTCTTAAATAGTCCCATCAAGATGTCAGTGTTCAACGCACGTTCGTGAGCTTCATCCATGATAATGCAGGAATATCTGTCCAGGTCAGGTTCGTTGAGTGACTCTCGGAGTAAAATTCCATCCGTCAGATACTTGATGGTTGTGTCGTTGCTGGTGCAGTCCTCGAATCGAATGGCATACCCAACTGTGCTCCCCAACTTGACTTCCATCTCTTCGGCTACACGCTTGGCAACACTCATTGCGGCTACTCGTCGTGGTTGCGTACATCCAATCATACCAGTCTTCCCGTAGCCATCTTCGTACAGAAATTGGGTGAGCTGAGTTGTCTTTCCTGAACCCGTCTCGCCGATTACGATAATCACTTGGTTCTCTCGTATCACTCGTAGAAGCTCTTCGCGGACCGCAAATGCGGGCAGGTATTCTCGTTGCTCGCGCAACGTCTTACTCTTGCTGAAATCGCTGGCCCCCTCTGCATTCTTGATGTGCTCACTGAACTTGTTGCCCTTGCGTTCGCTCTTTTCGACATCCTCCTCGGCAGGCATCGGTAGCGCACTATCGCCATCCTCCTCTTTAGCTCCCATAATATTCCCAAGAGCTGTACCCGTAATGCTTGTAGCTTCGTGTGCCTGCTTCTGCCGCTCTCTTTGCTGGCGGGCTTCCTTCACAACCCTGCTTCCTTTCCGACTGAAGACGGCCATGTCGCTTTGATAGTCCCTGACGGCCGGAACAGGCTCGAGCTGTTTGGTGAAGATTGTCTTTCCGTCCAGAAATGGCGGCCGTAGATCGTGAACGAGCAGGTGAACTCTGGTTGCTTCCTCCTCGTCGAAGTCGGCGGCAAGATCCCTTCGTTGTGCTACACCGGATACCAGCATTCGATTGGTTTCCCAGGCATCGTTTTCTCGCCTTCTCTGCTCCTGCCTGGCGTCATATCGGCTCGTCATCTTCTCGGCCTTGGCCGACTCCTGTTGCTGGCTCTCCCATGCCGAAAGCTCGTAGGATGCGAACGGGTTATACGCCTCATCGCCAAACGTGTGTCCTCCAAATTCGTCACCGCCGTACCAATCGCGATCCAGCGCCAAAGAATCCTCCTCTGTTGGCTGGGGTTGGTCGGGTTCTCGAGGCGTTGAAGGATATCGAGACTGGCCGCGTGGTGTAGAGCTTCGAGATCCATCTTGGTACTTGTTGCCCCTGGATCTGGAGAATTCGAGCCTCCTCCGTTTGGGATTGAACCCGTCGTAATCAGCTTCCGACACCATGATTGAATCCTCCGATCGCGGTAATGCGCCAGGTAGCAGCAACGCGACGAGGTGAAATTATGGGAGTCTAGAGAAAACGGGAAAAGATGGGCAGTGCACGCACAGTGATTTTACTGTATTTGGGGTACCTACTTATAGCGCCGATGCCACCAGAGAGCTTTGTAAGAGCACACTAAATCATGTGATTAAGGTGGCATTCAGACAGCCAGTAACAGCTACTCTTCATCTTGTAGTAATTACTTCCTTTAGATATGTTTTGAATATTCCAGATATTTTATAATCTTGTTATTTGACGTGTTGAACTCATTTCTGTGAGATGCTGTTGTAGATAGTTATAGTTATAGGCATGCTGCTCCTGAAATGGCATTGGATCTCTTCAACCTGAAGACACCAAAGCTCCACAGCTTCCGTCAAGGGTGCGTCGGACGCTTATCGATAAACCCCACCATAGAAATTTTTGGGCAAAATATTTGGAGCGAGTCTGCGAATCGAGAAAAAAGTTACACTGCAAAGTTCAAGATACCCTAGGCATTTGCACAATGTCTTCCATGATAACCGCTGCCCAGTGGGTGCCGCGCGGCTTCGCGGCACAGTTTCCTCAGGTCTACAAGCTTGACGAATCTGAATTTGAGAGAATAGCTGAATTGGCTAAGCTGCAGCTCAACGACGCAGAGGATGATCTGAAGGAAGCTCAGGAAGACGGCGAAGACGCAGAGGAAGAAGATGAAGGCAAGGATGAGGACATGGGCGAGAAAGAAGAAACAAAGGAGAAAGCTCAGCCTGCTGCCAAGTACGCTTGATCAACCATTGTTATCATCGGTCAACATTTTGCTAATACAGTAAATAGGTACGACGATGACGACCTGAAAGAATATGACTTGGAACACTACGACGACGACGACGACGACGAGAACGTTGCGCCCGCCGCCAACGGAAGCATGGGCATGTTTGGGAATGTCAAGTCACTTGCGTATTATGAGTCAAACAAGGACGACCCTTATATTACACTGCAGGACGACGAAGAGGACGAAGACAGAGAGGACCTTCAAGTCTTGGCGACTGACAACTTGATCCTGTCGGCCAAGGTCGAAGACGAATTGGCCCACCTGGAGGTTTACGTTTACGAAGACGAAAGTGACAACCTCTACGTTCACCACGACATCATGCTGCCGGCAATTCCCCTCTGCGTAGAGTGGCTTGACATTCCGGTCAACAACTCAACAGACGCGCCCAAGGATGGCAGGGGTAACTTTGTCGCCGTTGGTACCATGGACCCTGATATTGAGGTTTGGGATCTTGACACTGTCGACTGCATGTACCCCAATGCCATTCTTGGCCAGGGCGCAAATCCCCAGTCGGGCGAAAAGAAGAAGAAGCAGAAGAAGAAGAAGGCCAAGACGAATGACGAATACCACGTGGATGCCGTTCTGTCTCTTGCAGCCAACCGCAAGCACCGAAACCTGCTCGCTTCGGCCTCTGCGGACAAGACGATCAAGCTCTGGGACCTCAACACAGCCAAGTGCGCCAAGTCATATTCATACCACACCGACAAGGTGTGCTCTCTCGCCTGGCACACAGCCGAGCCTACTGTCCTTCTCAGTGGAAGCTATGACCGAACAGTTGTCGCGGCCGATATGAGAGCGCCCGATGCAAAGGCACCACGATGGGGTGTTGAGAGTGACGTTGAGAATATTCGATGGGACCCTCACGACCAAAACTACTTTTACGTCTCTACGGAAAACGGCGTCATTCACTATCACGACATCCGAAACGCCCCATCAACCCCAGAGGCCACCAAGGCAGTGTGGACCCTGCAGGCGCACGATGAGTCTGTGTCCTCGTTTGACATCAACAGCGTGATTCCAGGCTTCATGGCTACCGGATCAACTGACAAGACGGTTAAGCTGTGGAACATTCAGCCCACCGGCCCTTCACTCGTCGTTTCGCGCAACTTGGACGTGGGTAAGGTGTTTGCCACGACTTTTGCTCCTGATCCAGAGGTTGCTTTCCGACTGGCCGTTGCTGGCAGCTCCGGCAGCATGCACGTCTGGGATACCAGCACCAACGCTGGCGTCCGAAGTGCTTTTGCTCAGCGTGTCCCCGCACAGAGGGAGGGGGTTACCGAAGACCGACTGGTCGGTGTGAACGATGACGAGAGCAGTTCAAGCGAGGATGAGGGAGAGGAGGAAAAAGAGGAAGGAGACTCCATGGATGAGGATTAAACAGGACGGTTCATGCAGCCCCCGGATGATGATGGAATGCTATATATCTGGAACGTGGCGTGGTTTTTAGCAGTGTAATCATGGATGATACCTCGGAGCTGTACATGCCGGGCTGATACCGGCGATGCGGTTGGGGGAATATCATGGGTAATGTTTGGATGTTCAATAGACTTGTCGATTCTGGAAGAATCATCTAGCCTTGCGAAATACGTGATAATTTTCTTCTGGAAGGAAAACCATCTGATACAGTCCAAAGATGGAGGTGAGATCTCACCATCTCAACGCTTGAATGGTTTCCAAACACGGGGTTTAACACGCCGCATCTGAAACGGTTGGCATCATGCCGTTTCGCTATAAATAACCTAACAATGTTTGTCGACTAAGAGAATCCCACGCCGGCACTTGCGGTCAACCTTCCGAACAACACGCACATGCACGCACATGCAAGCAGGGCTTTGTTTGCTATCCTACCGGCCTTTTTTGCATCTGTCAGATACGTACTGTATGGAGCGGGCTTTGGCCCGCTTGGAACAGAAGCCCGTTTTCTTAGCACAACCGGGAGCGACGAGGCCATTGAGTTTGTGCCTGGAAATGGCGCCGTCCGGTGGCGGATCGGCTGTTGAGTTAGCGGTTCGATTTACCGGCGGATGGATCACGGCTTGAAGAGATTTTTTCTTTCTAGCTTCTGATAAGCAAGCAGTGCGTATCCATACAGTACAGTAGCATTTGCGAGTTTGAAGCAATGGCGGAGCTGAGCTTTGTCAATGGCGTTTGTGTTTTTGAAGAAGAGTGGACAGCTGAGCAGTAATCGCGCAATGAACGGGCTCAACATTTTTCAACGTAGCACTCCAAATTTGCTAGCATCGGGCAAATAGACCCAACAGCCACAGGATCAGCGGCAGATGCACTCCTTGCTCTGGCGAGGTTTCGAATAACGCGCCTCGTGAAAAAAAAGAAACCCAAGAACCAGGCTCGAAAGGCACAAAGTCCCCTGGAGGCGTCTGATGAACAGGGGGGAGCCTCGCAAGCCATCAGGCACAATGCTAAAAAGGGCCCTGAAACAGCGCGGCAAGACAGGGGACCAGCAAGCCGGAGCCAATCACGCGGCGCCGGCTCTCAGTGTTTGCAGTTGCCAGAGGCAAGATCGGCCTGTTTTCTCCGCTGACTTTGGACGGCGATTGGCTGGTGGTGGTTGTTTTTTTTGACAGGGCCTGATGGGTATTGATGCTGGTGGCTGATTAGTGGCTTGCGGGTGTAACAAATGCCCGTGAATGGCATTGATCTGTCTTTTGGGATGTTTCTGCAGATGCAGGTACGGACGGAGAGGGTCTAGGTTTGGGGGTTTGGGGGCATATTGCATGCATGATTGGGATCGAAACAGAGGGGATACCATGTGAATGGATAGGAGTAGATGCATCACGGGCGTTGTTTTGCCGGGCTGTTGTTTATTCGGCGTGCAGAATGCACATGCACATGTATGTACACGCAGTTGGTACCTCTCTTGAGTCGTGTTTCCGCTAGTTGGCAGCATTCATGCGCGGACAAAGAGACAGACGAAAAAACGGAGAAACTCGATGGAAAAAGATTTTGCTGTGAGCAAAGCGCCACAATCAAAGCTGCACAGTATCTGACAGCTAGGTAGGTTTGAATTCTCAAGTTGGCCGAGCACTTCCTAGCCATCTAATAGTACTTACTTGTAATAGCTGTACAACCATATCCGATCGATGGTATGACTGCGAGCAGGCAGCAGATGCCTGTAGATGTATACATGCATCCTCTACCTACCTAGTAGTACTCGGTGGCCGGATCCGATCCTTGTCGTCTCACTTATACGCTCCATCCTCATCATTCTGTCCGTCCGGAGGCGAGATCAACTTTGGTTACCTGCAGCCCGATTCAACTCACTCAACCCACCCACCCACACAGTGTCCCCTCCACCGGATAATAGCAGCTGCTCCATCGCCATTCCATCAACCAACAAAGATAGAAGAAAAAGCGAACAAAAAAAAGGGCCGCCACTGTGATGGTGGCCAACAACTTGGCTCATGACCATTGGCCGAAATGCAAGAGGGCGCTTCCCTGCATTTTTTCGCACCATCCTTTCATTCTGCACCCTCCCGAACGGGCATGGGTCGGAGCCTGGCCTGAGCCTTAGCCAGGGGTTTGAAGCCTCGAGCTGGTGATGAGTCGCCAGCTGGGCCAATCAGGCGGGCCTGGCGTGGCCGGCGTGAATGGGGAATGGGCCAGCAGGGATGCGGCAGATGTGAGGACAAGAACAAGCGCAGGCATCATGGGTTCGTTTGCTGCGGGAAATGCCTAACAGACAGTACAGTACAGTAGCCCCAGGGCCCTGCCTTGCCTTGCCTTGCTCCATATCTTGTTTCTGCTGCCTCTTCCTCATCGCGCGCCTCGTCCCGCCTTTCAACCTTCTTTTTGCTCTCCGTCGCCGAGAAGGGCTGTGTTGCGTTGCGTCTCCCAATAGCACCGGCCGCCGTTATTCGCTTCTCTTGCTGCGAGTGCGCATTTACAGCTGTTTGACATCTTTTTCTTTCGTCAGTGCCGTATCGTGTCCGTTTATCGTCTCTCTCCCTCTTCACGTTATACGCCATACTGCCCGACGCAAACGCTGTTTTTGCCGCCCAGTTTTCTCTCCTTTCTTTCAAACATCAAGGCACGTCTTCTCGACACATCACATTCGGCAATCTCAAAAAAAGCCCGGCCTTTGATTCCTTCAACTTGTAAACGTTGATCGTTTCGTTGCTTCTAGCACTCAGTTGCTTGTTATCTTGTCTCACTTACTCTCCTTTCTCTCTCTCACCAAAAGAAAAAAAAATTCAACGAGTTGCCGTCTCTCCCTCCACTTGGCATCTCCAAGGACAAAGCTTCGCTCGCATCTCAAACAAGACAAGCGGCCAACCAGGACAGCACTCCGCCCTATCTGATCGTTTGTGTGACAGCAATCAATCTTTGCATCTCACACAAACAGTACATCGACACACTCGCAACAAGAGTGAAAACAAGGTAGCCGGACAGTTTCCAGTCGCAAACTTTGCCCTTACCGCAACCAACAAACCAACTCGCAACATCATCACCTGGCGTGAACCAAGTTGCGAATCTTCTCTTCATTTTTTCACGTTTTTTCCCATCTCTATCTTGGCCTGTTTGAGTGCAGATCTGCTCGGCCATTCGGCGCTCATCTGTCATTGAATCCCGCAAGTCACCTTCCGACTTGAGCTTGGATTCACCTCCACCAAGAGGCCCCCTGTGCAACGTTTCCCAGCTTGCTTGTGTGTGTCCTCCGTCATCAGCCCAGCCGTCTTCGATAGTGAGCGCTGGTCACACGGCTTCACAGTCAACTTCCAGATCGGGTTGTGGCATCTTGTCCCTCACCTCACTGACCACCTCATTCGCTTGTGGTGGTTGCTCGCACAAGAGTCAGTCTGTCATACAGAGTGACACCAATCGTCCTTCTCTTCTGCCACGTCTCCTGCTTTTAACCTCTCCTTCGTTCCTCCATCGTCAACCGGCCATTTCGTTTCCTCCAACTCAAACGAACTACCGCCACCATGTCTCTATCACGAGCTTTTACTACGCGCAAGCTCAAGCTGGGCTCTGATTCCGGCGATGGCAAGGGCCCTCAGCGCTCGCATACCCTTCGCCACAAGATCTCGGCTCCCGTCCAGCTTGTTCACACTACCAACATGCTCTCATACAACGCGCCCGATCTGCCAAAGGGCGCCAAGGGCGGTCCTGCTATTCCTGCTGTCCCCGCCGTCCCAGCTGTCCCTGCTGTCCCTGCTGTCCCTGCTATTCCTACTGCTCCTCTACGAACCAACTCTGCCAAGTCTCTCGACGATTCCGACAGCTTCGCCACCAACGAATCGACGCCGCCAACCAGCCCAGACATTGCGACAGGCGAGCGTACGCCTTCTCCCAAGCCGAACCACCTTTCAGGCTACTTTAAGAATTCGACCAAGCCTGCTGCCCCAGTCGAGCCCGAGCCTGCGCGTGCGCCGATGATTCCCCAGCGCTCTCCTACGCATACCAAGAAGAACTCGGTCGACGCCGTTGCCAGGTCGCGATCCATATCCCGCATTTCTCGAGATTCAGATCTGTCTGCCGCATCCCGGAGTCTCCAGGCCTTTTCCCGAACTCCGTCCGTATCGACGCACTCTTCAGCGCACTCTTCGTCCATCTCAAATCGATCTTTGAAACAGCCTTCATCACCTGCGGCCCCCACCGCCCCAATAGCCTTCGCAGCCCCGAGGGCTCTTAAGACTCCTACGGCTCCTACGGCTCAAGCAGCCCCGACCCCCCTGCCTGTGCAACCTCCCACCTCGGCGCAGCACCACGCAACCAACTCTAATCCTTTTGGACCGGAATTGGGTCAATTGACGGAACTTGCGGAAGAGTACAGCTCCGCGACCCAGATGGAGCTAGCTGACGAGGACTTGGAGTACATCCGCTCCAAGGGCCTCGTCAGGCTGCGTCCCGACGACTATCTGAGCATGATTCAGGGCCTGTCTTCCCTCTTCTTTACGGAACCTAGCCACCCAGCTCCTGCAGCTGCGGCCCCGCTCTGGATCTAATGTCCAAGCCGGTAATGCGAAGCAGCAAAATCTCCGCTGCCGCGTCATTGTACATACATATCGAAATTGTCCGGACATAGGCTGTACCGCCATGAGCAAACTGCTTGAGCGATGACTTTTTCCTTTTTTTTTTCTTCTTCTTCTTCTCTTCTTCTACTCTATCTGTTGACATGGATTGGATTCGGTGTGGGGTCTAGAATATTAGCATTACTAGGTACTTGGATTGGCTGCTTGATATACCTGAAACAGGAGACGATGTGGCGTTGAATAACGGATGGGAATACTTTTTAAATTGGCGTCTTTTGATTTTCTACCATTTTTTTTTCTTATTTTATGATGTGAATATCTTACCAGTCACAAATCTGCACATATTATCCGCTGACGACATTTCCTTACCATTTTCTTCCCTCCGTGGCTGATTCATGTCTGTGATTATTGTGTAATACAGGTGACAGATATTAGCGGCTTATGATACGGCATTTGGAAGGCAGACAGGAAGCTAGTCAGACGGCCCGATCGTCTGTCTGTCTCTTCTAGACATACATGGCAGCTAGCTAGCTAAGATGAGAATGCCACGCGAAAAAACAGAATGTCAGCGGGAGGATTGACGTGATCCCTGCTGATGTTTCAACTCCCACCCCACGCGCCGCGCAGCCAATCGCGTGATGGGGCTGCGGCTGATTGTTTCAAAGGATGCGGATGGGTGCCCGTTTGGTGGATGAAAGGTGAAATTAGCCTGCACTTTTTTTTGCCGGTATGGGATAATTCTGGTAGATGGTGGAATAGGGGAGGTTCGGAAGCCGGAGTGCCGATGGGTTGGGATTGGTGTATGGCAAGACTGGGGGATGTTGAAGTGAAGCTGTCCGTTTTGGTAGTTGAAATTCACGTGCAGGATACGAATAGATTGATGATAGTCATCGGTCTAAGCTATAAAAGAAGTACAAAAGAAAATGCAATGCAACGTCTCGCCCAAAATATATGGTTCAATAGATGGAAGCATTTGCGGCTCGGACGTTTGACCATTGCCAAACATATAATAAACATGCAATGTGAAGTATATTGAGCCTGAGTTGCTTGGATTGCTTCTTTGATGCCCCGGCTGTTGAACATGACAGCCACCTGGATATTACCGAATATTAACTATCCACAAGCTGTACCATACACAGATTTGCCCCGCTGCATGCAAAAAGGTAAGCTGGCAGCAGCCTTGCAGCTTATGTGTATACTCTGCCGGCACTCTGACCTGGCTGCCAGGTTGCTAGCTTCACAGCATTTTTAACTCCCACTGAGACCTTGAGAAACTGACGCCTCCTTCTAATACACCAGATGGGTATAGCGGCTATGCAAGATTTAGCGGCCTGGCTAAGCCCTGTGTTGGATCTGTAACATACCTACCCAAAGCGAGTTCTGCGCCACAATGTGCTGCTGGCCGAGCTAAAGCTGTGCAGAACTCACGCCAGCCTTTCGAGCCTTTTCACGTATTTCCATGGCTTCAGTTACAAAATGAATGTCAATTTAATGGTTTTTCTCTCTACTAGGTAGGTATTGCTTACCACTGTAGTAACTTATAGGGAGCATATAAGCAGCTCACATGAATCAAAAGAAGCTACCTTTTCTTTTCACCACCTATTAATAAGTCCCAGATAGGTAAGCCTAACGGTACCTATTTATATGGAAGGTGCCATCTAATAAGCAACACAGACTCACCCCACCATCTGTATCTATCTCAACTTCTCTTTCATCCGCCCCTCCAACATTTTAACCATTCCAAACTTCACCAATATCAATCATGTCCTCCCAAGCCGCCCTCATTGCCGCCCTCAAGGGCCAAACCCTCCGCATCCCCAACCTCACAGCTCTTTTCCAAGCCTGGCCCCCTCAGACCCTCAACGAGCACTACCAAGACTCCGTCACCCTCACTACCAACACCATCCTCAGGATCGCCACCATAGCCCCCAATCTGCAGATTGAGCGCCGTCTGCGCGATGATATTGCCCTGGCGGCATGCCTATGGTATCCCCTCGCTCCCAAGCTGCGTCTCGAGGCCCTGGTGTTGTATGTGGTGTGGGTAGTATGCTGGGACGACACCATCGACACAGTCGAAGGCGACCTGGGGACAGACTTCGCCCGCGCCGAGCAATGGCGCGAGAGAACGCTAGCAATCGCCAAGGCTGCGTTGAATCTACCCGGAACATCTCTAGACGGCGAAGTCGACGCCATCAACGCCGTGCTGGTCGACTTTGGGCGGCGGTATGCAGAGGAGGCACCGCTCCATGAGCGGGAGCGTATGTACGATGAGCTCACCATCTACATTGATGCCTGCTCGACCGAACAGAAGATGCGCCTCAGCGAGACTGTTCCTAGCTTTGACGAGTACATGGCGTTCCGAGAGGGTACTATCGGCGGCGGCTTGTTCTGCGCCCTGGTTCCTTACGCCATGGGCCGGGACGTGCCGCGGGAGATGCTCAGCTCGCCACATATGCCCGTCCTCCGGAGGCAGATCAACGTACTGATGAGCTTTATCAACGACCCGCTATCGCTTAAAAAGGAACTTAACGCGGACTGCGTCCTCAACGTCGTATGTTCGCTCCTGACTCCGGAAACGACACTGGACGATGTTATGGCCCAGGTGCTCCAGAAGCTAGAGGACGCAGTGCGGCAGTTTGATGAGGCGGCCGGAGAGTTCATCAGTCAGTTCGTACACGATGACAGTCTTCACAGCCTAGCACGAGAGCTCGTTGACGGGTATAGACGTATAGCCACCGGCTTGCTGGAATTCTCGTACGTATCTTTCAATTTCCAGAACCGTGAGACCTTTAATATTACCCTAGCAGTACTAGATACCTCGTAGTACACGGTATAAGCTAACCTCTCTGGAAACCAGGCTGAAATCCCCTCGCTATAATCTCGCGAAGCTTCTGCGCCAAGATGGATCACTAGAAATAGTCCTCTGATATCCTTTTTTTTTGTTTCCCCTTCGCCTCCTTTATATTACTGCGAATAGCTTTCCAACGCTCCCGTGAGTCCCCAACTCCAGTACTCCCCTCCTTTTCTGCCGGGGGCTTGTTTAACGATGCTCTTCTCATTCCTGACCTTTGCCCCTCCATATTTTTCCCTTTGTAAATGTGTTGTATGCGGACCCACGCCAATGCCACGAAAAAAAAAAAGACAAAACAGAAGAAAAAGCAATCAATGTGTATAAAAGAAGAAAAAAGTGACTCCTCCATATTGTATTTGTGAATATGTTTCCCATTTGCAATCCTTCCTGTATTAAGAAATCACCACGATCGACCTCCCAGTGGCTCAACCGACGTCACAAGATCCGTAATGGTGACGATTCTATATCCCTGCCGCTTCAATTCCGGCAGCACAATCCGCAACATCGGAGCCGTCCAGCCTCTTCTGTCGTGGCAGATAATGATGCCTCCGGGATGTGCCATACTCAAGATATGCCTGGCATTGGTCGAAGGGTAAGGAATCTGAGGGTCGTGAGGGTATATGCTCCCCAGAACGATACGAAAGCCGCGATTACCCAGCAGGTCCCTCATGCGATGGTTGAACCAGCCAGACCCAGGCCGGAAGTAATTGTTGGGCAAGATCTTGCCCTCGGCCTCGTACGCTGTCGTCAGCAGCGCCTTGACCTCCTTGACCTGCCTCTCGAGCTCGTCGTTGCTCAAGCTGCTGGACGGCTCGTCGCGCATAGCATGATTACCCAGCTCGTGGCCCTGCGCAACCAACTTCCTCAATATCGCCTCCCGACCATCAACCTGCTGCCCGATGACAAAAAACGTGGCGTGGGCGTCGTTTTCGCGCAGCACCTGCATAATCTCGTCCGTGTGCGCCGAGGGAGCATCATCAAGCGACAGCGCAATGATTTTCTCTGTGGTGGGTTCTTCGAAGAGCACGTCGGGGAACTTGTTGCGCAGATAGCCGATGAGGAAGCGCGGCGGCTTGTAGACGCAGTAGACGGAGTAGAGCGGCAGGGCGAGCAGGACGAGCAAGGCAAGCAGTAGCATCTGCGTCGTCAGGCGGTTGCGGCGGACGCGGCGCCGGAGGGTGGTCGGCAGGCGGAAGAGGTTGAGGCGCGGCATTGGCCGGGAATCGGAAGGATCTTCGGGAGGAGGATGGAGGAGGAGTTGGTCGAGATTCGATTCTTGTGCCCTCGTTAGGAGAGGCGGCGTGAGGAGACGGGAATGCCGCCTGCTGCTGGCATGCTCTCTCTCTCTTTCTTTCCGTTTGAACTATGCCCTTTTTTCCTTTATCTCTCTTCGACTTTGGTGTAAGTTCTCGTAGTCGTCGTTGCGTCAATTGCGATTAATACAATTCAATTGGAAGAAGAAAAAAGGGATGCGCGGGATGTCTTTTTTCTTCTCGGTCGAAAAGAGACCGCCTTAGTGGCGGGAAAGGGAAAGGGTTTTTGGGGTAATTGAGGCTTTCGCGGTCCTGTTTAGCCAGGGGCTAGGAGAGCGTGCAAGTTAAGTTATCGGATAGCGGTGCCAGGGGGGTGTTGATTGGGGGGGACCCTGTAATTGATTTTCGATGCCCAGTTCGCTTGGACATTACAGTAGATCTCCATGCTACGGTACCCGTGCATTGATCACTTCAACATTTTACAACCAACCCCCTTACAGAGAAAAAGATGCATGGTTTTACAATGTTTTATTAGAATGCAATTGCACAACTTGACAAGCTTCAATTCATTCTGTTTATTCATTCTTATGAGTATCCAATTGCAAATACCGTCAAAAAACCTCATCACTGACTTGATCGGCTTTGGTGCCCAGCCAGGGGGTTCACTCACCTTCTCCCTTCTTACTCTCCTCATTTTCACTTTTAACCATCATACAATCTAGCTATCAATGAATTAAGCAAGCCCTTCCTTCAACAACGCCTCCAGTCCCTGCTGCAGATCCGCCTTCAAGTCCTCCAAACTCTCCACCCCAACACTCACCCTCAACAGCCTCTGGTCCACCGTCCTATCCGTCATCGCCCGCCACTCAACCAGACTCTCCACGCCTCCCAAGCTCGTCGCGTGCTGGAACAAGCCCAGCTTCCCCGGAAGCCGCTTCGCCAGCTCCTTGTTCTTCAGCGTGACGGCGAAGACGGGCCCGTAGCCGTTGGGCATCTGCTGCCTCAGCCAGCTCCCCTCCTGTGCGGCCTCGGGCTGCAGGCTGGCGTGCTGGATCCTCTCAATCGTCTTACCGGCGGCCGTCTTGTCGTCCTTGGCCTGTTCCGCCAGCCACGACACCAGCGCCGTGGCCGTGGCGCTCTGGCGGTTGACGCGCAGCTCCAGGGTTCGTAGCGATCGCATGCCCAGCCAGCCCTCCAGGCTGCCAATCACGGAGCCCAGGAGCAGTCTGTCGGCGAGCAGGTCGCTCACCCACGTCTCGTGCTTGGGGTTGACTGCCAGGACGCCGCACAGCATGTCCGAGTGTCCTCCAATGTACTTTGTGCCGCTGTGCATCACAATGTCCGCGCCCCAGGCGAACGGATCCAAAAGGGGAGGCGGCGCAAACGTCGCATCGACAGTCAGATACGCGCCTACGCTGTGCGCCCTGTCGGCATAGTACTTGAGGTCGCGCGCCTCGCCCGTTGGGTTCAGGGGCGTCTCGACGTGGATGATGTCTCCGGGCCCCAGCTCCGAGAGGTCGCAGTCCAGCGGCAGCGACTTGAGCCCGTTGAGGCGCTCAAAGATCTTGAGAATGCCGTGGCAGCCGTGGTAGCCATCTCCAATGGCAACGCGCTTGGGGTTGATGTGCGTGATCATGGCGTGGAAGGAAGCCAGCCCTGATCCGTAGGTGATGGCCTGCTGGCCCAGAATGGACGTCAAGATGGCCTCAAAGCGAGCCATGTTGGGGCTGGTGTGGCGCGAGTAGATGTGAAAGTCGAGAGGCTTAGTTGTCTGTATGGTTTTTATGTCAGTATCAGAAGCTTCCTGTTACTTGCTGAATCTTTCATCTTCATCGCTCACTTACATCAACCTCAGCAATGGGCTTGAGCCTCTCGGGATCGTTGGGATACCGAAAGGTGGTGCTGGTGTGCAGGCCGGGCGCAATGGCCGGGTGGCCATCGATGCGAGCATCAGCGTGCACCGCCTTGGAGGCGAGCGACAGCGCCGCAATGTCGGGCACGTATTCGTCTGAGGCGTTGCCCATTGTGACTGTGACTGCGGTTTGTGGTTTGTGTTTGTGTGTCCTTGTGCTTGTGCTTGTGTATGGGTGAGTTTGTTAGTACAATTAAGTCGTCATATGTGAGTGTATTCAGTGCCACTGTTTGTATGTCCATTACATACCTGATGTCTCAACTCAAGCCAATTCAAAATTATAATCAAATTCAAATCAGACCGATGAGATCAGATTAAACCAAAGCATCAGTGCCCATCTTCAACAAACCTTCTGCTCGATAAAAGCAGCTCCGTCCATTAGCCTTTATATCCCGATCCGCAACTCTCTTGCCCCGCTTCAACGCCGTTGTCGCTGTATTACTCAAGCGTTCAATTACCCACTATGGAGTCTATCCCGCTGGTTCCAGCTTGATCACGTCAATCTATCTTATCGCTTTTTAGCAGAAACCCAAATTTCTGCAGCAGAAAAGCTGCATGTTAGTAGAAAGAAAATGTCAACACAGGGCGTTTGCGTGTCACATTAATATCCATACTCCACCACACTAGGGCGTAATTACCCGACAAGCACGCCCTCTTGTCAAATGCTCTGCTCTTGTATTCACATACAAGTATGAGTATGCCGCAGTTTTCCGCTCAGAGGCAATTGCTCCGAGGAGTTACAGCTTCCGCAGTCGGTGGTTGTAGCCATCAAGTGGTGCTCAAAGGGCCAAACAAATCGGGTAGCAATAAGGAGAAATGATTGAAGCATCATGAGAAACGGAGAGACAAGATTAGAAATTCAACCACGGTGGGGGGTTGCACCGTCACGCCTTCAACATCACAAAGTTCTGATGATTCGTTGGTGATTAGTAGTTGGTAGGACCACAGACTTTATGCCTTGTTCAATGCATCACGACCCTAGGGCTTATTCAGAACAAACAAACTCTATCAGATGAGAAAGTCGACATGATGACGGTGGCACGAACATATCAAACGTAATATGTGATGTATTAGCGATCAAGCATGTGATCGCCGACATAAGTGATTATCATTAAGTCGTCTTGCTTTTCCTTGCTTGAATATTCCCTCGTCTTCATAAACCCTCCGAGTCTGCCAGCCCATGAATCGGGGGGCGTACCGGCAAGCATCGTTGGATGCGAAATACAAACTCCCCACTATACAGTTGTCCTTGCAAGGTATGTGACGGCGGCAAATGTGCGTCCGCCGTCTACATCGTCCCAAACGCCGTCGTTGCAGAAATAAAACATATCCATAGTCCAGAAAAAAAAACATGGGCGCCTGATACACTTTTGAAAAGGTATGTACGATAAATTATTTCAAGTTGCAGAGTCGTTGTCGTCGTTGCTTCCAGTGGTAGGCATCTCTCAGTTTGATGAAGTCACCGTCGGCTGGTCCATTGCTGCCAACTCGGCCCCTTGGCCACTTTGAGCCCTCTTCCGACCGGGCATGAGGAATCTCGAGACTCCTGTCTGAGCCGTGGAGTCCTTCTCTTGGGTCTCTGTCAGTTTGGAGAAGAAGCCTCGTTTGCGGGGCGGCTGCTTCTGGTCCTCGAGTCCGACGTCTTCAAAGTTCTCCTCGGCGGTGGGCAGTTGCTCGATGTTACGGTTGATTGCCGACCTAGGCATTCGAGAGAATCGAGCTGAGTCGAGACTCATGCGAGCGGGAACGTCGTACGCAGAAATGGGGGATCGTGCCGAGATATCCTGGGGTCCTTGTTAGTCTCCGGTCCAGGCGAGTAGCATCGGAGGCGGGGTTGACGCCGTGCCCGAGAGAATGAAAGCAAGCCAGAACAACGGAAATGGACAACGTACAAATGAGCGTCGGTACGAATCAAACGACTCTCGAGAAATGGAAAATTGCTCAATCTCGCCAGAACTATCTGACGATTCTCGCGACGAGAGGTATCTGCGCGGCCAGTGGCCCTTCTCCTCCGACGGTGAGGGCTGTTCGCATCGACAATCAGCGACTTGTGCACAAGGCAAACCGACGGGGCTATGCAAACTTACAGGGAGATATACGCCACTGTCATTGACGACTGCATTTCAAGAAAAGGCAGTTAGCTAGCCGGTCGTGTGACGCTCTGCCTCTGGCATGGTCTACAGGGCACAGGGCAGGGATACAAGGGAAGGCGGTCACCCCACGACATACCACTCATCTTATACTCGCCGGTATCCTGACTTCTGGCGCTGCGAATACTGAGAGCCGACGATGCCTTGGATCCAACGGTGTCAACTCGCTCAAAGCCGGGAGAAATGCGCTCTTGGTCGGTGTAAACATTGTCCTCGACTGTAACCAGAGTGCCGGGGCGGCGAGTAAATGGATTTCGAATCGGCATGGCGAACGATGAGAGTTGGCGGGATTCAAGTAAGTAGTATTAAGGCGATACGATATGATACAGCCCGGTGGTACACGACACGATACGACACGATACGCCGGTGTTGTGAGAGATGCGGGCAAGAATACGCAGACGGCGGAATAAATATCGTCTTGGCGAGGTAAAGAGAGAGGCAATCAATTGATGGGGGGAAACGGAGACTTTTAATAGGTATCCAATGCGAAAAGCGGAAGGCTTCGTCTAGACTGTGGAGGAAAGTAAAAAGCCAAGGTACGAGTACATTGCCGAAAAAAAGCAGGGAAGGGGCACAAGGGGTTTCAAGCTTTAAAAGCCATTTGGATGACCTGAATGATGGTCAGATGTCAGGCTAGAACGGATCAGCGGCCGGATATGGGGGAATCAGGGCCTGCAAATGGGGCCGATGGCAGTTTTTGCGTAGCATCACTTTTTTGCTAGTGCTTGCAGTTTCGAGTCGATGGAGCGGGAACGGCGTCTAATAATCCCCGATGGGTGACTTCAGTTTTGGGGCGGATTTTCTGATCGAACGAGGCGAAGACGGCGATCTGATTTTAATGGGCGGTGTTGTACTGTTACGGACGAAATACTTCAGGTACTTAAGGTATCTAGCAGGGCAATGATCTGTCCAGTGTACTGTACACGGACTCCCAAAGAGAGAGAGCGTGGAGAGATGGATGATTCCATTACAAGGTCAGCCCAGCAAACATCAGATCTACGCATCCTCTCGGCGGCGCCTTGCCGACCATTTTGCCCACGGAGCGCATCAGTGAGATTCGCTGGATTCCACACTGTCTACACTCCGCGTACTCGTACTGCGTATCGGCTGGATCAACCTCTCTTTTGCACTTATACGGCTTGGCTTCTTTGGCTTGGCTCTTTGGCTGTGCGCTGCTCCGCCTCGCAGCTTGGCCTCAGCTCTCTTTGTCTGCCCAAGGCTTTCTTTCATTCATTCTTCCATTCATTCACCCGCTCCCTTGGCACTTTGATCCCAGCCAGTGCCCGCTCGTTGAGCCCTCTGACATTGCACAGTACCAGGTAGCATTTTCATGCAGCGTCACTCTCATCGTATCGGACCGGCTTTGCAGAGCGAGCGCCTAAAATGCCGTGGGCATTTCTGCACTTATGAAGCCAAGGACGGTGGAGCCACCAGCCAAGGCGAAGGAAAAAGACGCGCCCGGCCTTGCTGAAAATACCCGGAAACGACTCTCCCGAATCCGAGTAGCGGCAAAGACATTTTATCCGCAAGGCCATGACGATCCATGACAGTGCGGGATGTCGTACTAGTTTCCGATTGTGCGTATTTGTTTCTGTATTAGTTAATGCTAAAAGGTAGCCGGCACATGAGCCGCGGCATTCGGACAATCCTACCCTTCGAACCAACACCAACAAGACCAAGTTGGGCAGGTTTTCTTCCTCATTATTACCTCACCTTGCAGTAACTAAAAGCAATCTGCCACTTGAACTAGCACTTCTTTTCCCAGTTCATCATCAAGAAATCGCCACCCTCCCACAAAGAGCTTATCGACTTGTTCCCAGAAGCGTAGACTATCACTTTTGTCACATCTGCGAATGTGATTGTGATGGGCTCTTCCCCGCTCTGCCATGCTTGTTACTGAAAATCCGGGGCCGAGCTGTGTGCAAGGGTTTGTTGGAGACCTCGTTTCGATGGCTGAGCCGGGATTTCCGTCTTCTTGGGGAATGCTTTGAGTGAAACCCCTCTGAAGCTGGAAATGCAGGACACACACTCGTGGCTGTAAACAGCACTATAGCGGAGCGATTGTAGATCTCCGGTGGCAAACAGCTTCCCTTTGAACCTTTTTCATTGAACCTTTTTTTCATTGCCCATACCAAAAAAGCATGGACACTATCCAGAATAGGCTGATCAATAGGAACGGCCGCCTCACGCTGCCGCTTTGGTCTGCCATCATACGTTGCTTGCATGGCCTGGGTAAAACGCCACCAGATGTCGGTGCCTGATAGTGAACAATGGTAACACAACACTTACGGGACACCGCATTGATCAATGCAGCACAGAAAAGCTGCCTGGGAGGATTTGTTGACCAGCCACAAATGCTGCCCAATCTACGAGACTTGGGAATAGCTGGAGTGTGGATGGACAATATGTTATCAGCAGCGCTGCCCATACCAAATCTCCCTTCCGTTGCTTCATCTTGCGTTGTAGGCGTAAAAACACAAACTATGGCTTTCGACCTACAAACTTATCGTTGCCAGCGTAGCATCGGGTTCCGCGTTGAATCGCATGGCCAAAACTGCACCTTTGATGATGAAGGAAACATGGTAGCACGCAATCCTTGGCGCACTGGTGACGCTCAAGCATGTAGCGATCACTTTCGATGGGGGTCACGGCGAAAAGGGCCCTTCATTTCGTTCTTTACCAGCTGGAGAGCAGCTCTACGGAGGCGGCAGTGGATGCTAAATAACGGGGCCAGCGAAGTTTTTATTGTTGCCGTTTGGTTAGATGGATTGCTTTTGGTCTACGATGCTTGGCGGATTGCTCGAGATTTAAACCTTGGTAATCTTCAATGGTTCGGAAATGAAGTGTTAGTCCACGGGGGAATATCTGCCGACAGCTACAGGATTTTGGCCATCTTTCACGGCAATGGGAACATTAAGCAGGCAACACTCCGCCTCAATGGGTTGAATGCCACGGTCGAGGTACCAGGAGAATTTATTGATGGAGTCAGCATCAAGAGGAATATTAGTAGGAAGCTTGATGCAACTGAACTGCTTCGAGACGAGCTATACACCCGCACCGGAACGAGGGACGATGCCAAATTCATTCCGTTGGTGCTGTCTATGGCAGATTTCAGGTACTTTAGGAAAGTTGATGATGCTGGTGCAATGATTCTTTTCCAAGTTGTCTTATGTGGGTAGAGGCTGGCATTTTCCTAGCTAACTGTTGCCTAAGTAGTGGCTATAGCGTTGGCCATGAAGATACTATTAATTCCCTACGTAGTAATTGTCTGAGATCGATACCACGTAAATTAAACAAAGAAGCCTGCAAAATACTGGCTGCTCCTGCAAGAGAACTTCTACAGTCAATGGTATAACTAGCAAATAAGTGTCTGATGCCGCTAGACGTCAACTTGGTTAAGCTACCTGGCGCCACGCAGCGTGAATCCAAGCCATCCGCCCAATTAGGACATGCAGTCAACTACATGAACCATAGATCTGTTCATTCAGTTCCATATACTGTCTATTACCTCCCGGTCCATATAATTCAACACGATACATATAATTGCCGGTATTATTGCTTACTTGTGTACTTTTGTCTGCACAAACGGACACACTTTGATATCCGAGACATTGTCGCTGGGTCCTTACCAGTCCCAAACAAGAAAAAGATCTCATCATCGCCTGAGGCTTGCAGATGTCAACCCGAACGTTTGGCCAATACAACTCGAGGTTATGCAGCCACATCACCAAATGTAAAATCTCTTGTGTGACCATGACCCCCTTTCCTCACAACATGGCAACGTCTCTCTCTCTCTCTTCTAAGCCCCATCTGCAAGGGACCACAAAACCGGTGAGGCAAAGTCCTTTCGATTCACCGCAGCCAAAAGCCTCCTCTCCGCATCACAATCCCTGATGTCCTCTCCCCCAGGGATTTCCCAGCTGAATGCACTTCCACCCCTTGCTCGTCGGTCCGATCGGCGCTGTCCCCCTCTTCTTAATTGTCTATTTTTTATGTTTCCTTTTTTTAGATCGACAAACACCTGCCAACAAGCGGCACACATACGAGGTCGCAGGCGGCATAAGCTGCATGTCTGCGGGCCAAGCTTTGCGTCCAACCACAATCACCTCCCGTGTCGAGTCAAGGCCCATCCGCGTAGTTCCATGTTGTTTGTGAACCCATCTTTTTGTCTCCCAACCTATCGCCCATCCCTTGCATCTTTTTCTTACCCACAGGAAAATAAGATCCCGGCATCCTGTATCCTGTCCCGCTGCGCACATGCTCGCCTGACTGGTTGGGACGCCGAAAGGGTGCCGGACACACAAAAAACACCTTCAAGGGCGCGGCATCCCGATCATCTTTTCCGCTTTCTTATATGTTCGACGCCGCTACTGTAACTGTACAAATCACAAAGTGTCACTCGCTTATTACGTTTTCCCGCGCCAATTCGTCCTTCGTTTTTCCTTTCCAGGTTCGCTGTGTGTGTCGCTCCTCCTCTGGCAAAATCTTCTTGGTCTCACCACCGCCACGTGGATTACACTCGAGCCACCCTCGGACCTTTGCACGGGCACTTTCGTTTCTTCTACTTCTTCTGTTTTTCTCTTTCTCACTTTACTTTTTTGCTGGGACGGTGTTGTTTTGGGATTCGGAAAATACTTAACAACAGGAGAAAGCCTGCGGGTTTCAGGTCCTTGCTTCTTCCAACTCCTCCGCTGATACAAACCGGTCCTGGCGGCTAAGAACTCCAGGAACCTCTGTCGATATGGGTGCTTTCTTCATCGGGTGGCAGTTATGGGAGGAAATGACGTTTGTAAGTCACCGTTCCAAGTCAATCCTTCTACATCTCTTGGTTGGTTTGTCGGCTTACATGACCTTTATGCAGGTTTTAGCATGCTGCATAGTGTTAGTCTTTGCCTTTGGGCTTGTAAGACTCTGGTGGACCAACCGTAAAATTGCGAGACTCGAATTGATCGACGAAGAACGCCGAGTGCGATTGGCAGAGATGCGGTACTGCGGTATCAACGCACGCGGCATCAACGATATCCCCTTTGGGGTGCGCGCAATACAAAAGGGTATCCAGGTCGAAGGCATCTGGATATCAAGGCCTAACACGCCTGATGCCAGCCACGTCACCGGCTCTCCCACTCTTATTGGCGACTCGACAGATCCAAGAGGAAAGTCAAAAAGAAAGGGAAAGGGAAAGGCGCACTATATTCCAGTGGATGTCACAGAGACTGCCATGCCGTCCTCATCACGCGAAACTACGCCTACATCAAGCTCTTCGACACCTCCACGAAACAAATATGCCGATTCAAACGATACACGACAGTCACGGCACCGGCAGCCAGTGGATATGGACACCTCTAGAGGGTCGATTGAAGCTCAACGCAAAAGCATTGCTCGTCAAATGGCATCTCGCAACTCTTCGGCCAACCGAAGCAGCATGGCTTCGTCTTCCATAGGCGGCGACATTGTGATTCCCCACTCAAGAAGCTCTTATGCCAGCTCGAAGCCAATGCTTGGCGGAGCTACAGAGTACTACTCTGATCTATCTAGAACCGGAACAAACGAATTATATGATGCGCCTCCTCCCGCAGCTTGGGACCATGGATACAGTAGCTCTGATGCAGATAGTTCTGAAGCAGCGGGCCGACGAGCAAAACCAGGTCCCTCTAGGCTGCAGAAAAAACCAGCCTTTTATACGCAGGTACGAAATTAACGAATGGGGGGGAGAGAACGACGGTAGAGATTCTTGGCTGGGCCATGATTTTTGTGTTTATAATGACTTAATGTTTTGGACGCCGTTTATGAGTTTATGTGGAACAAGACAAGGGTGATGACTAGAGGATTTTGCCATGCAGGTCATTTGCAAATAGTTGAGCTATCAAACAAAAAGGACAGACAGAATAAAAAAGGAATTTTCATACAAGCTTTACTATTAATATCCTGATTACAGTCCATACAGTACGTAAAGACGTAATCCGTCGTTGAGATCATCCTGGATAGTCGGCACTTGGTTACTCGGGGCCGTTCATCGGCTCGGGAATAAGCACGGAATTGTTGTCGGACCTCCGCACCAGTATGAGGCTATAAGCCTTAGAAATGTCGAGATACTCATCTATATAATTAGCTAGAAGCCCGTAAAGAATTAGATTTCACATCCCAACACTCATAACATTTGTAGATACCAATAACCATCCTTAAAAATGGCGTCTGCAGAGTATCTCCAGGCCTCATCGGACGGCTTCAAGGACGCCAAGGCCTACGACACGCACCGACCGTCGTACCCATCCGAGGCAGTCCAGAGCCTCTTGACCCATCTTGGCCTGGCGGGCAAGTCCAAGGCAAGGATCATCGATTTGGCAGCGGGTACGGGCAAGTTCACTGAGCTGTTGGCGGCGCGGCCAGAGGAATATGAGATCCTGGCGGTGGAGCCGACGGCGTCGATGAGGGAGACGTTGACTGAGAAGCAGTTGAGGGGAGTTGAGGTGAAGGAGGGTACTGCGGAGAAGATGGGTGTTGAAGATGGATGGGCAGATGGAATTGTAGTGGCCCAGGCGTTTCACTGGTACGTTGTGAGAGAACAATGAGATGAGATCGAAACTGATTGGTTGTGAATCAAACTCAACAGGTTTGCGAATGAGGTTGCACTGGCAGAGATCCATCGAGTTCTAAAACCAGGAGGCGCATTGGGTTTGATCTGGAACATTGAAGATTGTAAGGACATTTTGCTTTCACGCTTACTACCTGGATCTCTCTTGAAGGAGAGCTGACAACATGAACACCTGCACAGACAACAAGCCAAGATCGTGGCCGGCGGGCAGCAAGTGGGAAGACGCACTCAACGCCCGCATCTTCACGCTGCCCGACTTCGGCCCGCCGAGATTCCGCAACAACGAGTGGCCGCAGGTGTTTGACCGCCAGGCCAAGTTTGCGAAGCCTTTGTTCTCGACGCCGATTGGGGAGGAGAAGCTCCCGTGGACGGTATGGCTGGAAAAGAATGCGGTGTGGAACCGGGTCAACACGCTGAGCCATGTGTTTACCTTGGAGGGCGAGGACAAGGCTGCGTTCAAGGCGGCGTTTGATAAGGAGTTGAACGAGAGTGATGTCGATATCAATGAAAAGGGTGAGGTGGCCGTGCATGGAAGGACTCTGGTGGCATGGAGTAAGAAGCTGTGAGCAGGATATCTCTTTGTATCCATAGAATCATTGTATAACATATTCATAAAACGAAGGGGGGCATGAGTATTAAGTAGCTGTGAATTCATTGAAATTATCCTCCGCGTGATTATGAGTCTGCTGAAATATACATGACTGGTCCAAAGTTAGCTCATCTCGTCCATGGGCTGCACCATCAAGAACAAAGACGCATCACTCACCGTTGTTGCCTCGCACAAAGGTATCTCCATACTCCCTCCGCTTGACGCCGTTGACGTATTCCGCCGTCTTCTCCAGCGCAATGTTCATGTATCCGTCCACAGACTGCAATTCTCCTATGCACCATAATATTTCCCAAGAGTCAGATCACGGCAGCTATTCGTTTGAGATTGGGAGTGAGCCAATCTGCCTAATTGCGCCCAAACTTACCCTTGTAGACGACGCCCGAGTTGAGCTTGACGACGACAGAGTTGCCGATGATGTCGCTGAGGAAGCTGGAAGGGTCCTTGCCCTCAGCTTGTGAGATGCCGCCGTTCTCCATGGTTGCTGTGGTCGAGGGCTGCTGGCAATCGCTTTTGTCGTGGGGAAGTTTAGAGGCGAGCTTGATAAGATTGAGATTGTACACTCAAGGTACCCTGTTTTCAGATCGTGGCTGAAAGCTCAAGTGTGGCACGGCTCGCACTGTGACGTCGAGTAGCGGCTTGGAGGTAACCATTCTAGCACTCTGAAAGCGCTATACGGCGGGGCCAGTTAGCGGTGCACGCGCCCGTGATTTCCCCTAACAAAGCCCCAAACCTCAATCGAGCGCTGTAAACAACGCTTCCGTCCTCTCTTGCGCGCCATCACACTGTCGCAACAACACTATTTATAGGGCGGAATATCCATATATCGTCAGAGGAGCTCCAGAGCTAGCTCCCCCAAATCCATCTTCTTGCGCCGTTTCGGCGATTAATTTTCGCCGGCTTCATTTCGTTGCCGATCTTTTCGTTTTTCTATCTAAAGTTTTATCTGGTTTTCAGCAACTCCCCACCATGAGTGATGAAGTCGCCGCCGCACCGGTCAGGAAGAAGAAGCTTCCATTTAAGCCGACGGCTTTGCGCAATGTGACGCCAGTATCACAACCCACCGTCTCCGTAGAGGAGAGCAAACGAAGCGATGGCAATGGTAACGATGACCTGGATCTGTTTCGGCAATCCAGGGAAATGGCACCCATCGTGGCCGCGGACAGAGAGAGGAAGCTTAACAAGTGGAAGCAAAAGCAGGCAGAGGAAGAGCGGCGCCTCTCGGATATCGCAGACAAGCAGCTCTTAGATTCCGACAAAGAAGAGGCTTCACATGCTCCAGATGAGCACTCGGGTGCGATCGAGGAGGTTCAGGCAACTCCTGTAGACGAGTCTTTACCGCCGGATGGAGGCGGCTTCAGGTAGGCCTTGCTGCCACTGGTGTTCAAGCCAGATCCTTTCCCATGCTAACGTTGCAACAGCAGAGAGCTTGCTACTCCTCCTCCTTCGAAGCACTCGAGAGTTGACTCCGGCCAAGGCTCGAGATCGGCCAAACGACGCCGGTCAGCTGCGGAATCTTTGGATGATCCCTTTAACGATTCCCCATCGCAGCGGTCAATACGATCAAATTCCAAGATACACACACCGAGCAAACGCCCTAGGAAAGAGTCTGTGACGCCGAGCGGTGCGCCGCTGGTCTCAATTGATTCTGAATCTGCCTCCGACTCTGAGTCTGCCACTAAGGATGACTTCGACTCCGGTGACGAGAACGACCATACCACCGCGCCTGATATGTCGTACCAACGGGACGATAGCGTCGAGTTCGTTGGCTCGGGTATCATCGGCGCACAGCCTCTTGAAGTTGTGCCGGAAACTCAGACGACAGCAGAGGTGGAAGAAGATGACGATGAGTTCAGCGAATATGTTCGCAAGGCCGAAGAGCAGCGCGCCCGCGACAAGGATACAATGCAAATGGATTCCGAGAGAACCGCAAAGAAGGATGCGGCAGCCGACATCATGGTCAGATCCAATATTCCCAACACCAAGGTCGCCCATATAAAGTACCAGTTTAACAGACAGCTTCGCTTGATACGGGATAGTTGGATTGCGCTTCAACGTAGGAAGGGCGTACAGCTACCAATCAACTCAGACGATGACATTATCTTGACCTGGCAGAGGAAGAAGGTGTACAATTATTCTTCTCTGCTCGGGCTGGGAATCAGGCCGCAAGGCGACGGCAAAATCATCGCCAACGAATACAGCAAAGGGGGCTTACAGGACGAGCGTACAAAGGTAGTTTTGGAAGCATGGACCGTGGAAAGTTTCCGCCAGTGGGAGCTTGAGGAGGAGATGCGCATCAAGAGAGAAGCCGGCGAGTTATCGGAGGAAGAGCCGACTCAGGAGCAAGAGGACAAACGGGCTAAACTACGCATCAAGCTCGTCGCCAAAGACATGGAGGTAGTCAAGCTGGGTGTGCTGCAAGAAACTACAGTCGAGACGCTCATAATTGGATTCCGAACCCAGAGAAGTATTGGATCAGACAAGGATGTGGGCATTTGGTTTGATGGCGAGAGGCTTGAGGAGCATCAGACTATGGAGGATGCCGGTATTGACGACATGGACACGTTGGAGGTACATGTTAAGTAGCTGTCACTTGGCGGCATGGACAGGAAGATGGACATTTGGCTTGAAAGCATTGCTTATGGATATGGGCGTTTTGAACAATTGCTAGGAAAGCTGAGATACCCCGGGACGGTCATTGGAAGCACTGATACTTTAAGTCGCCACGAATTTAGCATGCAACATAGGAATTATGATTTTCTTTCCCTTTGCCCCTATTATGAACCTTCACCCCTCAACGTGATGCCATACTAACCATCCTACAGTCTAGTCAACCACTGGATGAACACCGACTGATTGATCCGACAGTCGCTGGACGATGGTATCCTCCATCATGTGCACCGTCTCCTCGTGAGCCTGTTCAAACCAAGTCCTGAATCTAGGAGGAACCGGTTCACCACTACCCACGCGGCGTATAATCGGCGACGGCATATCCACATCTTCAAGCGAGGCGACGATGATGCCGGACTTTGTCTTGTAATAGGTAAACATTCGCTCTTCGGAACGCCGACTCTTTCTCCAGACGCGGCCATCCTGGACCTCGAATCCGTCGTTGACACAGGGATCGTTGTTGCAGTACTTGATGCCGCCTGGATTGCCAAAGTTGATGGACAGCTGACGCATGCCTTGCTGATCACTCCGTTGCTGCATCCGCTTCGCAAAGAGCTCCAGCTGGCTGCGCTGTAGGCACTGCTCCTCTTCAGGCACACACCTCGAGACCCGGTGAGGCTGAGGGAGCGGAGGAAACGCAGCGCCTTCGGAGATAACGGACAGAGGGTAGGCGTTGCAGGCACAGAACGGAAGGCCGCGATGGCCTGTTTTGTTGAAGCCTTGGGTGCCGCATAGTTCGTTGACGCGGCAGCTGGCGGAGATTGACGTTTTGGTTTTGTTGGAGGATCCGTATCCGTAGGGGGTGAGGCCGAGGGAGAATGTTTGGGGGAATGAGGGTTGGGCGCAGCGGACGGCCCAGCACATGTTGGTGCAGATTTCGGGCATTTCGTTGCAGAGGAAGGTAATGTCTGGAGGGCGGGCGAGGATGGATGAAGCGACGACGGTGAGGAGGAGGAGAATTGTTGATGATATGCAGGGCATTGTGTGTGTTGAGTCTTGTAGTAAAAGGTGCTATGAGGTATCAAGATAGGTATGATGGTGATGATATTTGTGGTTGTTGTAGGAGTTGTGAAGATGTCATGGCTATGACCCGGTTTGCGTCCCTTGCTGGCCTTTTTCTAGTCAATCAACCGAGTGCTCGGGTATCTGGAAGGGAGGTTACGCTGTGTAGATGGAAAGGAATGACCATCTTGTGTCTGGTGGTATTCGGGAAGGAGATGCTGAGTGGCACATTTCATGCTTCAAGCTACACATATAGCGCTTTGCATTGAATTTGGAATACGGCATCTGAGCAGGTAGCAATAGCAATGCTGAGACTCTTAGATATCAATACAAGCGGTTGTAACTTCTTGCAACTTATAATATAGCATTTCTTAATCAAATTCTTAGTTATGTTAGAGAGAATGAAGATTGGATGCTAAACTCATGTCATGCCATCAACGTCTGGTTCGTTAGCGATGGAAGAGTGAGGCGAGGTTTGTTGCATACGAGGCAAACTGGCCAGGCAAGCAACACAACGTTAGCAATTAAGTCGTTATACATGGACGATCGATGTGTCTCGTTACCCAGATGCAGTGTTTGCGGCGGGCAGGCCGATGTTGTGTCAACAGTGGTGCGTTCTAGAATTATAATTAGAAATGTATGGCCGCTGAGGCAAACTTTAAGTATATCAACTTTCAAGTATCACAATACTCGGTAGAGCTGAGATAGAAGTTATAAAGCGAACACTTATCTAGCAGATGGTTTTATGTACGGATAAACGAGTCCTTGAAAGACAATAAGGCATGCTATCACCATATATTCCGTACTACCAGTGACGAATATTAAAGCCTGTCCTGTTTACCTGGCTACCCTATTATAAGGAGGGGTCACATAAGAACAACTTGGTAATGCATACAGTACAAAAACAAAAGCCACTCAGCGTCCATCCATCTGGCCGAGATAGCATCAAGTCGTCGACGATTCAATCAAAAAAACTGCAAAAAGCAATCGTGTAGTCGAGCCGGGAGTCGAACCCGGGTCTGTCGCGCGCTCCGCATTTTCTTTCGAAGATGTGAAGCGACTGTACTAACCGTTATACGACTCGACCTAAGCCTGATTTGCTGATGATTGGAGGGGAGCATATTAACCAATATGTAGGATGCTAGAGAAGCGCGTTGGAACAACCTCGACTACTAGAAATCTTATGAGCTGGGAGTAAAAAGACATTTTAATTCGTGATAATAAGAGTAATGCGTGCAGTGTAATTCTGCAAAATCTGAACATACATCATCTCAGCAAAATATTGCTGTAATGAATGGGCCTAGGCCATTGATTCAAGGAGGGAGCCTGAGCTAGACCAGCAGAAAGAAACCCATCATGATGCGTATGCCGTTTCTATCCCAACATGTAAATACACGAATCGCCATTGTACACATAAAACGCAAACCCAAGTCGTGGTATCATCCCAAACGCCAATGCCTCTAGCCAGCCTACACTCGCCCCGCCACCCTCGCCTTTCTTGCTTCGCCCTCCCGCATGGCCTCGCTCCGTGCCAAAAAGTCTTGCCGAGATGCATAGGAATCCTTGGACTTGCCAGCTAGCGCCAGCTCGTCCTTGATGCCCTCCTTGTCCACGAATCCTGCCCAGTCCATGCGACTCTTCTCTACTGTGTTGAGCTTCTTTGCTTGTGCTTCATTGGCCGCCTTCATCCTGGCAGCTAGCCCAAGGTTTAGATCCGAGCGGTTGGTCATTCCCTCCGCTATGGGCTCAAAAGCCGATCGGAACGCTTTCTTGGTCAGTCTTTTGATCGGTAGTGAATCGGGTAAGGCATCTTCGCCTTGTGAGGCGAGGTAGAGCTTGGCTTCGGCCGAATCGCGGGCGACGAGCTTCTCTTCGGTGTGGACTCGACCGGCAAAGTTGTATGTGCGTTTAATTCGAATCATGGTAGATTCATCCTCTTTTGAATCGATGTTCTCGTTTGCGACTGCAGTTTCACCCCCGTTGGCTAGCTTGCCTTCTTCGTTGTTCTGCTGTTCAGCAGCTGGGGTGCCACCCGCCAACATCTCTGCCCAAATAGCATCGATATCGACCGTCACAGGCCCCCTGTTCGCAGCATACTGGCGCTCTTCTTTTCTATACGGCTATTAGTTATGTCCAGTATACCAAATCGTACTCGCAGTGGGGTTGGATCATACTCTGCTGCACGTTGTCTCCTTGTCTTGATTAAGCCACCCTCGCCGCCTTCGTCATCTATGGATTCGCCCTTGGCTTTGGCTCTTTTCTGCCGTTTCCGACCCTTTTCAATTATCGCCTCGTCGCCTGAGTTGTCGTAGTTTTCTTCTCCGTCGGTCTTCACGTCCTTCGCCGGCCGTCGACGCTTTGCCGAAGCTCCATCGGCTTCTTCTTCAGAGTCTGAGGAACCAGACGCTGCTTCGGGCGCATCGTCCG
The DNA here is from genome assembly GCF_050948025.1 of Trichoderma camerunense. Lineage (NCBI taxonomy): Eukaryota > Fungi > Ascomycota > Sordariomycetes > Hypocreales > Hypocreaceae > Trichoderma > Trichoderma camerunense. Next base: position 1,010,293 of record NW_028145360.1, on the reverse strand, counting down.
GCGCGAAGTCGGAATCCTGGGAGGATTCGTATTCCTCATCTTCGTCGATACTGCGCTCCGGCGGCATTGTGTTGTTCCTGGGTGTTGAATGGAGGGAAATTGAAAAGCGATCGCGCAGGCACGCGCCAGAGATCGGATTTCGGTGAACCTTCTCTTCGGTGTGGAACCAATGACGTACTGCGATTTGCTTTGACGCATCAAGGTGCTAACCTATAGCTCACCAATGAGCTTAACAAATGATTTAAATACGGCTCATTAATAGTATTTAATTGGCATACGACATAAATTCAATGTGGAATTAATTCAGCAAAACAATAACAGCCTCAGTAGCATTACCTTTGAAGCCTTTGCTGCACAATACCTTCGAGTTGGACTTTTCTTTTACAAGGTAGCTTTAGCTGAGTCAGCCAGATCATCGAACCCAATCCCTACCTCAAAGCAAACACATTTAAAGCCATCGGACATCCTCAGTTCACTGCTGCGCTGCTGTGTTCCACTTGACACTCTCAATTCGCGTCTCTTTTCTTCCCTTTCCTCTTCCAAGATTGCCATCTTCCGTCGTAAGTGGGTTCGCTGTCCTCCCTCACCTGGACATTCCGAGTTTTCAGCATGGCTAGCGACGATGAGTACGAGATTGAGGCCCCGGAGCTGGCTGAGGATGATCCCATGAGGGCGTTTCTTCCTACCTCGTTCGGAAAGAAGTCAAAAGAGGCGGACATCGCAGCCCAAATCGAACGGAGCCGCAGAAAAGTGGACACGACTTCGGCAGCAAGTGGCACAGATGGACATGGGAAACAGATACAGCAATCCAAGAATAAGGGTGGCTCAAGCGACGACGATGACGATAGCGACGATTCGGATGAATCCGATGACGAGGATGAATTCCCAGTATCGCATGAGCTTGTTCTGAAGACTCAAGAACGCGCCGTTACCACCGTGTCTCTAGACCCTGCAGGTGGGAGATTAGCTTCTGCTTCTCTAGACTGTACCGTCAAGCTCCACGATTTCGCGTCGATGACGCCGACAACGCTTCGCGCATTCCGCAGTATCGACCCGTTTGTATCTAAGAGAACAGCTGCCAGTGCCGAGGCCCACCCAGTTCACCTTGTTGAATTCAACCCGTTGGCGGGCGGCGCATTGCTTTGTGTATGCGCCCACCCACAGGCAAGAATCATATCACGAGATGGAGATATCTTGACAGAATTTGTCAAGGGTGATATGTACCTTCGGGATATGCACAACACCAAGGGTCACATCTCCGAAATCACCACCGGCACTTGGCATCCCACCGACAAGAATCTCTGTGTCACGGCAGGGACTGACAGCACCCTACGAATATGGGACATTAACAACAAGCGTTCACAAAAAGATGTCATAGTCTTCAAGTCAAAAGCCGCGGGCTCAGCTGGTCGGACCAAAATGACTGCTGTCGCTTGGAAGGCCTCTGCCCAAGGAAGCAACGTGCTAATCGGCGCCGCTCTGGACGGATCGCTGGTCATGTATGGCGGCAACGGGCCATTTACCCGGCCTGCCGGCGAGATCAAAGAAGCACACAAGTCCCAGACATGGACGAGCGGCATTGACATTTCCTCTGATGGCCGCATGGTTGTTACGAGAGGCGGTGACGATCTCATTAAGCTTTGGGACACTCGAAAGTTTGACAAGCCTCTTGTCACGGTGTCGCACTTGTCCACCTCAGACATTTACCCCACGAGCAATATTCGATACTCACCAAACTCCACCAGCATCATCACCGGCTCGGCCACGGGCCATCTCCACATCCTCAACCCTGGCAATCTGCAGCCAGAACATGTCACTCCGATAACGCCAGGATCAGCCTTGATTGCTGTGGATTGGCACCCCAAGATTAACCAGATTGTCACAGGCTCAGCGAACGCCGAGACGCACGTCTTGTACAACCCGTCCATGTCCAGCCGCGGCGCTGTAGAGGTCATGTCGCGAGCGCCCAAGAAACGTCACATTGACGACAACTCCGAGTTTACAATGGACCAGAACGTCGGTATCTCGGGTGACTCCATTGTCACGCCCGGGGCCATGCAGGGCTCGCGCAAGGCTGGAGTCACGGGTACTGGCAAGTCCAAGGATCCCCGACGGCCTGAGGTGCCACTGCAAACGCCATTTCAAAAGAGCCAGCCAGACGAACGGCACATTGCGGAAAACATTCCTCTGGCCAAGATGCTGCACGAGGATCCCCGTGAAGCGTTGCTAAAGTATGCTGACAAGGCCCAGAGCGACCCCATGTTTACCAAGGCGTGGAAAGAGACGCAGCCAGAGACGCAGTATGCTCAGCTGAGTGATGATGAAGAGGAGGGTCCAGACAGGAAGCGTGCGAAGCGGTAGACAGCTTCTGAGTGTTGTTGTAAGCGTAACGTATACCTACCTAATCAAAGGTTCATCTATCTACTATATCTACATACAGCCGCAGCCATCTTTTCAATCACTGCCTATCTATCTATAATAGCATATCCATCTAGTACCTAAAGCGTACTGTACTTACCAACTACCTAGCCATTATACATCATTTATTGATCTGATCTCGCTGCTCTTCTCTTTATCATTCAGTATTGTTCCTGAGACCCACTTATTCTCTTATTCCCGTGTGATAGAGCGTGCATCACATCACGTGACACTCAGAATCCCTCCTTACCTAATGCGAAATTCTCTTCCGGCTTGCCCCCCCAGCCCCAGCCTGAGGCGTGCGCAGGCATCGTGCTCAAATGTACTGTGGTCAGCCGCGCCAGAACCGCACCAGCCATCACGCCGAATCTTGTCAGTTGTGTCTTCACCACTCCATCATCAGCCAGCGCGCGCATCCCAAAAATCGCCAGGTCCCCTCGCAAACCATCGGCGTCCATCTCCAATCGTCGCAAACCTCGTGTTTCACGCGATTTTGCACGCCGCTCACGCCTGCGGCACCCGATCCGACGCGCCGCGCCTCCCCCTGGGCAGGATTTTTTTTTCTCTTCGCATCAGCTTCGGAGCCCCCTTGGCCTGCGGTTGAACTCTCGCTCGCCTCGAGATCCCCCACGTCCGCGTCTAAGAGCGTCGCAAGGCTGTCGTTGCCGCAACCTCCCACGACCCGGATTCTGACCGTTGCCTCTTTTCCACCTTTTCCTTTGCCCAACTCGCAGTCTCACCAACCGGTGACTTTGTCCCTACGACACCACTCGCCGCGCATTGTCTTTTTTCTTCACCTTCGTGCCGTTTTCTTTTGCCCGGTTTGACGCGCCGCCTGCAACTTTTTTTTCCCGATATCCTTGATTCTGCTTCGACATCCAGTATCGAGTCGCAACAACAACCACAGCCACACCAGCCTCGCACACGCCGGGCACGACTTCCACACACTCGCTCCTCGCTATGCACTGTTTATAGGTGGATTACCATCGAGATACATATTGGGGTGTCGACAGGTTAAACGGCTCTTGGCCCAACTCCATCACAACACACCACCATGGCATCAGTACAGATTCCGCCCGCTGTCCAGCTTCCGGGCGCGCCAATGCCTGCCGGGGCGACCAAGCAACAGGCCGAAGAGGTCTTTAAGGTATGCAACCACGCGCGTGTTATTTTTTACTTCTTACTTTTTGACTCTTATATATACTTGTTTTTATCTCGCGTTGGTTGCCATGTGTTCTTCCTAGGCGCAAAGCTAACATCTTTGGGATAGAAACTCAAGCAAATGAAAGAACAGGGCATCCCACCATCCGACCCCGAATATGTGAAAGCCTCACAGTTCCTGCTCAACTTTCAGCAGCAACACAACATGCGACGAACCCAGCAGCAGTACATCCAGGCTCAGCAGCAGATGCAACAGAATGCTCAAAACGCCCAAAACGCCGCTGCCAATGCTGCCAATGGCACTCTCAATGGTGTTCACCCGGGTCGCCCGCAGCAGAACGGGCCCCAAACGACGCAGGCTGCGCCAAACGCCGTTGGAGCGACTGCGGCGCCCAACCTGAATGCACCTACCGCCGCCGCCCCGAGCATCCCTCCGCCATCAAGCTCTGGTTCATCATCGAGCCACTTCACTCAAAAGCAGCTAGGCTTGCTTAGACAGCAGATCCATGCATTCAAGCTTCTCGGCAAGAATGCCGGCATCTCTATGCAGCTTCAGCAAGCCATTTTCCAGCAGCGTCAACTACGCCAAGCTGGCACTTCGTCCTCGATTCCAACTCCGGCCTCATCAAAGACTCCCCAACCTGGCTCGGATGCTTCCAAGTCTACGCCAAATGGTGTCGAGCCTTCTGCTCAAGACGACTCGCTCTTACTTCCCAAGCCACATACCTACAAGACTGTCAAATCGCCATATGGCACTAGCATGATTCGATCCTCCATCAAGTATTTTGATCATGCACAGCGGAAGAACCGATGGTTTATTCCAGGTGTCTTCCCGACAGGCATCGATTTCGACCACCTGCGGTATGAAAGAGAAGTCGTCGTCTTTAATCGTATGAGCCAACGATACTCGGAATTGAAAAATCTGCCTGCGAACATTGCCCACTGGGACACCACCAAGGAGAATGTCGAGGTTGATGATTCCGTAAAGGTCAAGGCCGTCATTGAAATGAAGAGCTTGGCCTTGTACGCCAAACAGCGAGCTCTTCGCGAGAAAATTGCCCGCCAAATGATGCACTACGATAACCTGGCTATGACGACTAACCGGACAAACTACCGTCGTATGAAGAAGCAGAATGTCCGTGAGGCTCGCATTACAGAGAAGCTCGAGAAGCAGCAGCGTGATGCTCGCGAAAACCGCGAAAAGAAGAAGCACAACGACTTCCTTCGGGCTATTTACAACCATCGTGCCGAGATCACCGAGACTGCGGCCGCCCAGAAGAACAAGTCGCACAAACTCAGCAGGCTCATGTACTCACACCATTTCAACATTGAAAAGGAAGAGCAGAAGCGCATTGAGAGGACAGCTAAGCAGCGTCTGCAGGCTCTCAAGGCTAACGATGAGGAGGCCTATCTCAAACTGCTCGACCAAGCCAAGGATACTCGTATCACGCATCTGCTCAAGCAGACCGATGGCTTTTTGCACCAGCTTGCGTCGTCGGTTAAGGCCCAGCAGCGCCAAGCCGCCGAGACCTATGGTACCGATGCGGGCACCTTTGTTGAGGAAGAGAGCGAAATTGACGAAGAAGACAGCGGTAAGAAGATTGACTACTACGCTGTTGCGCATCGCATTCGCGAAGAGGTTACACAGCAGGCCAGCATCTTGGTTGGAGGTACACTGAAGGAGTACCAGATCAAGGGTCTGCAGTGGATGATATCCCTATATAACAACAACCTCAATGGTATCCTTGCAGACGAAATGGGTCTCGGAAAGACGATCCAGACCATCAGTCTGATCACCTACCTGATTGAGCAGAAGCAGCAGAGCGGACCCTACTTGGTGATTGTTCCATTGAGTACCCTTACCAACTGGAATCTCGAATTCGAAAAGTGGGCCCCATCTGTAGCTCGCGTCGTGTACAAGGGTCCTCCCAATACCCGTAAACTGCAGCAGGAAAAGATTCGACAGGGTCGATTCCAGGTCCTCCTGACTACCTACGAGTACATCATCAAGGATCGGCCTATTCTTAGCAAGATCAAGTGGTTCCACATGATTATCGATGAAGGTCATCGTATGAAGAACACACAGTCCAAGCTCAGCGCCACCATTCAGCAGTACTACACCACGCGCTTCCGTCTGATTCTCACTGGTACTCCTCTTCAGAACAACCTTTCTGAACTGTGGGCCATGCTCAACTTCGTCTTGCCAAACATTTTCAAGTCTGTCAAGACGTTTGATGAATGGTTCAACACTCCCTTTGCCAACACTGGTGGCCAGGACAAGATGGAGCTCACTGAAGAAGAGCAGATTCTCGTCATTCGACGTCTGCACAAGGTCCTGCGACCCTTCTTGCTGCGTCGTCTGAAGAAGGACGTCGAGAAAGACTTGCCCGACAAGACCGAAAAGGTCATCAAGTGCAAGTTCTCGGCTCTGCAGTCCAAGCTGTACAAGCAGATGGTTACCCACAACAAGCTGGTTGTCAGCGATGGCAAGGGCGGCAAGACTGGTGCTCGCGGTTTGAGCAACATGATTATGCAGCTGCGAAAGCTTTGCAACCATCCGTTTGTGTTTGATGTGGTCGAGAATGTCATGAACCCCCTCAACATCAGCAACGACCTCCTCTGGAGAACGGCGGGTAAATTCGAACTGCTAGATCGAATTCTACCCAAGTACAAGGCGACCGGCCATCGTGTGTTGATGTTCTTCCAGATGACGGCCATTATGGACATCATGGAAGACTATCTTCGTTACCGGAGCTATAAATATCTACGTTTGGATGGTACAACGAAATCTGATGAGCGTTCTGATCTCCTCCGAGACTTTAATGCTCCTGGCTCTGAATACTTTTTGTTTTTGCTGTCTACTCGTGCCGGTGGTCTGGGTCTTAACCTGCAAACGGCTGATACCGTTATCATCTACGACTCTGATTGGAACCCTCATCAGGATCTGCAAGCTCAAGATCGTGCTCATCGTATCGGTCAGAAGAACGAAGTGCGAATTCTGCGTCTTATCAGCTCCAACTCGGTTGAAGAGAAGATTCTGGAACGCGCTAGGTTCAAGCTGGACATGGATGGCAAAGTCATTCAGGCAGGTCGTTTCGACAACAAATCCTCTGAGACTGATCGAGACGCCATGCTTCGAACTTTGCTGGAAACTGCGGATATGGCCGAGTCTGGCGAACAAGAGGAGATGGAAGACGAAGAGCTCAACATGTTACTCGCTCGTAACGATGATGAGCTTGTGGTTTTCCAAAAGTTGGACGATGAAAGGCAGAAGGATTCTGTCTATGGCGGTCCCAAAGGAAAGTCTCGACTGATGGGTGAAGATGAGCTGCCGGATATTTACCTCAACGAAGGCAATCCCATCTCAGATGATGCTGAAGAAGTTATTCTTGGTCGTGGCGCTCGTGAGCGTACCAAGGTGAAATACGACGACGGCCTAACAGAAGAGCAATGGTTAATGGCTGTGGATGATGACGAGGATTCTCCAGAAGCGGCCGCGGCACGCAAGCAAGCCCGCAAGGACAAGAGAGAGGCCAACAGGCTGAAGAAATCCATTGTCAACTCGGTTGACGACTCACCCTCAGCCAGCCGCGCTAGCACGGAAGAAGTCGAGACGCCCAAGAAGAGGGGCCGCAAGCCTGGTAGCAAGAATGACAAGCGAAAGGCAGAAGAAGAGAATGACGAGCCTCCTACGAAGAAGCGACGAGGCCCTCAGGGACGGCCCAGCAAGTCTGCCGCCCACGCTGATGCTCGGATGTCGGCGCAGCAACGAGAGGTTCTGCAAAAGAGTTTGCGGGCGCTCTACGACAGCCTAATGAACTTGGAAGTGGACGACATCGAGCCGCCGGCGGAAGATGATGAATCTGATGCCGGGAAGCGTCTCATTATCGGACCGTTTGTCAAGTTGCCTCCGAAGCGCGAGTATGCTGATTACTATGTGATTATCCAAAACCCCATCTGCATGAATCACATTCAGACGCGTATCAAGAAGGAGGAGTACAACTGCCTAAGCGACCTTCGCAAGGACTTTGACTTGCTGATACGCAACTGCCAAACATACAACGAAGATGGTAGCATCCTGTACCAGGATGCTAAAACAATGGATGTAAGTTGAAAGTTGAATAGAGGAGCCGCTTGGCATATTGGAGACTAATGATTTGAAAACAGGAATTCTTCACCCAGAAATATCAGGAGGAGTTGGACGCACACCCAGAGCTTCTGGAGTTGGAAGAAGGTGGCAAGGCAGGATCAGCAGCGCCTTCTGGCAACGGAAGCACCCCGCAACCGAGCGGAACTCGTATCAAGATCATTTCCAGTGCGGCCAGAGAAGCGAATGGCGCTCGCTCTGCCGCTCAAAGCGACGAAGACTGAGGATGATTACGAGATTGACGATGCATACCCTTCTTCTTCTTTTATGACCAGAGAGCAGGGGGTTGCCAACTCACGACGAAATGGGGGTTTATGCGGTTGCCAGCGGGAGAAATAATTAGAAAAATTGATGGCACCAGGAGGAGGACAATATCTCCCGACGAATGCCCCGCAAGCGGCTTGTTTGATCATGTATTCTGCGGCGTTGGGAGGATCGGCGTTTATATCGAGTGCAACTCAGGGAAAGGCGAGGACAGGTCCAGGCAGGCCAAAAATACCAACAATGTACAAGACGAGGTTGAGATGGAGAGAGAGCAGATGGCTGAAGCATCTGGGCGGCATGTTTGGATGACCAGAGGACCCCCCCCTTTTTTTTCTTAATATTTTTTTCTATTGGGAAGGGAAGGATTGGAAGAGGAGACGCAGTCGAGAGAGCATGGCGACTGTCCTTGTGGCGGTCTGTCATGTCTTTTTTTGGGTTGATGTTCTCCCTGCCTGTGCATGTCTAGATATAAGTAGTAAAATGTATTCTTAATAGACGTTGATACAGACGCAAAAGCAGCAATGTTTTCATGGTAGAGTGGTGACAATGTTTGATTGATTGATATCTACCTACACCCATACCTAGGGTGATGAGCCAACCTTAACATGTGAACCACACTAACAAGAAGCTCTAGGCTACCTTAGTGCTGCCTTATACTGAGCTAAAGCGCTAGCTGTACACTGTATTAGTACTGGCCCAGCGCCCAAATGCCGTCAGCAAACGCCATCTGCCGCAGCTTCGCCACCTCTTGGAGCATCCATTTATACCCCATTCGCGCCAGCCCAAGGCGGGACACCCTGGCAGTTCCTCGATGCCCAGTGACGCGACATGGGATTCTTTTTTTAAACAGCTGAAGCAGCACCGAAAACGAACCTTGAAGATTCCGAATTTCTCCCACCGAGTTGCTGGCGGCGGCCGTCGTGGGAATAAGTTGTTATAGCCAGTTGTGTCACTGCGGATGACGGCAAGATGAAGAAGACGCTCATTTTATGCTTTATTCATGGATTCAAGGTACGTTTTGCTTTTTCTTTCTTTGGTGTTTGCTTTGGCTTCCTCTATTTCCCCCCACCGCTTGAACAGGGTCGTGCGTGGTGGGGGAAATCCCCGTGCTGTTGGGCAGTGGTGATGGGTGCCAACGACGTTGCGAAATGGAATTTATATTGTTAGAAGTGGCATTGGGCTTGGACTAATCGAATTGTGTCTGTGTAGGGGGGCGAATCCACGTTTGGAGACAACTACTCGTTTGTCGAGGAGCTTCGCGCGGCGGTGATTCGGGAGCTGCCTGGCATTAGTATCAAGGTGCTGGTGTATCCGAAATACGAGACGAGGGGCGACTTGGGGGAGGCTGTGAGCAGGTTCCGCAGCTGGTGAGTATGATATTTTACGCTTGGGTGCCATTGAAGAAGTGTCACAGGTACAGGGCTGACATGAATGTCCGAAAACAGGCTGCAGGACAAAATCATCGACTATGAAGTCGCTATGGGCACAGCATCGCCAACGGTCGAGCCATCCGTCCGGACGATCTTAATTGGACACTCCATGGGCGGCATAGTCGCCGCAGAAACAGTCATGGGATTGGCTGCTGAGAAGCCCATCTACACGGAAGACGGCATTGACAAGTCTGGTGGTGGTCCGACGTTCAATCACCTCATGTTTCCTCGCATCCAGGGCGTGTTGGCCTATGATACTCCGTACTTAGGCATTGCGCCCGGCGTGGTTGCGTACGGTGCTGAGGGCCATTACCAGACAGCTCAGTCGGCTCTCGGACAGCTGGGTTCGCTGTGGAAGATGGTGGGAGGCGGCGGCGACGAAGCTGCTGCTGCTTCTACCGCACTCACCAAGGCGCCGCCGGCCAAGAGTGATGATGGCGGTTGGGGCTGGGGAAAGATTGCCATGTACGGAGCTGCTGCCTCGGTAGCGGCGGCGGGCGGAGCGGCGGCGTGGATGAACCGCGAGCACATCTCGGTTGGATGGTCGTGGGTGTCTTCTCATCTCGAGTTTGTGGGCTGCCTTGCTCGGCCTGAGGCTCTCAAGCAGCGAGTCGCGTACATGGAGAAGCTGAGCGCGGAGCTGAACGTCGGGTTCGCCAATCTGTATACCCGGCTGGGCAAGGGGGCGGAGAGCAAGACGGTCAGCATGGTCGGCACGGTGCTGGGCAAAGACAGGACGTTTTGCGTGGTACCGAACAAGCAGCCTTCTGGGCACTGGATACCGGCTGTGAATGATAGTGTGGCAGACGAGATCGGCGCCCATGTCAGTATGTAAACCCTATACCCTCCTCTTTTCGATTGACTGTTCTTGAATGCTAATGATGTTTGATAGGCATGTTTGAAGCCAAGAAGAATCCGGCGTTCGAGAAGTTATTACAGGATTCATCGAGTTTGATTGGCTCTTGGGTGCGTAGGGATTGGTCCGATGGAAGCCATGAGCCACGATCTAGATCTCAACAGTCTCAACAGTCCCGGCAGCTCCAGCAGCTGAGGTGAAAGACGTGGTAATACCATGACGTGCCATGAAATAGAAAAATACTCGGTACATGGAGGAGTCAATTGGCGCGAAGAAGACGGTTGGATTGAATATTTTTACGATTAGCATTATTACTGTCTGTATACACACACCGTATTTGGTTTTTTCTTTTACGCTCTGCCCGTCTATTATCCCAATCGCAAAACTCCTGCCAAAAATCTAGTATGCAAATATGGCCATGTATTGCATATATGTGATTCTTGCTCTTTTGTATGATTACTTTCTGCTTATTGTGTCGCCTTTTCGTCCTTGGTCTTTAAGCTACGCATGACCTTTCGTCGTTGGGCCATCATGTGAGTGTATAGGATGTATGCGCCTACAAGATTTCTTGTTAGATCTCTCGCTCTACGACTCTTATAAACAATTAAAAAGCAATTTACCAACCTGGAACGTAGATTGCCAAAATGCCATACAGAATGTACGGCATCAGAGTCAGCGGATACTCGGTAGCGTTGGCAGCAGGTCCCACAGCAGCAAAGTAGATGAGCGAGCACTCGCTCATAATGCCAATGGGATACAGAATGAAGAAGGTGTTGTATCGCAACCAGGTAAGGATGCGAGGCGTGAAGCCGGCAAGGCTGAGAGCAAAGTAAGAGTAGCGGATGACCTCGGTGACGGACCAGGCGATGAGCATGGAGCTGTATGTGGGCGATTCGACGGCGAGGTACGGGTACAGGAAGAGCACGCCCCAGACGAGCAGGAAACGGGATGCGACCTGCATGAGAGTTGTGAAGAGGGGCGCGCGGACGACTCCTGCAAGGTCTTCGCGTTAGAAAGGAATTGATGATGTGGGATTAATTGGTATTGCTGCGCTGCTTACCGAAGAGGGAGTGCAGGATTTCCATGGCGGCTGCGGTTTGGACCCATTTCGTCTGTTCGCCGGTGGTGACGTAGACGAGGCTAGGTCCGCCGCCGGAGGAGAGCGTGGAAACTGTGTTTGCGAGGACAGAGGCCCAAGCTACGGCGGAGACGGCATTGTAGAGGATGAGGTAGGCGGTTTTGATTGGGGAGGAGGCAGGCTTTTGGGGCGCTGCCTTTTGGGAGGGAGCCATTGCTGGAGGATATTCTGGGGGGTTTTGCGACGCGAATTGGGTTGCGTGGAGAGAGGGAGAGAGGCGTTTGGGAGTATAGAGGTGGGAAAGGGAAGAAGGGAAATGTTGGCGATGCTGGAGATTTTGGTGGTTGGATTTAGGTGGAGGAGACCCCGGTTCGTTGGGGTGGGAGGGGTCTTGACTTTTTTGTTGGTACAGATGGTAGATTTTACTAGGACGCTGACGCTGATGAATTGATGCGAAGAAGTTAATGAGAATATCGCAATTGAATTCTTCTTTATTCTTCAATGGCGATCACCAGTTTCTATTTGATTTGATTGAGTGGGAGATTCAGGAACATTGCCTATAACTGAAGCTCGGCAATGCAAAGTTGCTACATTACATGTTGCGGATATGCTGCTAGTCTGGATTAGGACGACAGTTTGCGATTATCACTTACCAGAGTTGAGATGAATCTTGCCTATCCGATGTCAAGTCCAACAAGAACTCAGACAGGACTCTACATGTAGATGCTGCATCTTTGCGTTTGCTACTTCTATGCGTTTGCTGCATATTCAGCCTATTCGACATCGGCAACGCAATCAAATCCATCCGCTCCGTCTCCTCCTTATCTCCACGCCTTGTTTGCACTTCTGCAGCGCCTTACATATGCGGTGCCACCTCCATCACGGACATCATGCCATCCAGACTACCGTTTCTTCCCTAACACCAATCGTAACTACACAGCCCCCAAGAGCCGGGGAATCCTCTCTCTCTGCCCAGTCAACTTTCTGTTTCCCCCGCCAGCGCCCCAAGGCTAAAGAGAGTTTCTGCTAATGCGAGCAATAACAGCTCCGCAGGCGCGGTGCCCAATGAAGAGCTTCTCTGCCACACAGTTTTCTCTCTTCTCCTTTGTCACGATGCTGTCAGGAGCAGCACGAAGGCTAGATTTAGACTGATAGATTCCCATGTGTTCTCTCGGGATGTGCCTAGCGAGCATTAGCAGCATCAAAGGTGAATTTGTCCTGCTGGCGGTGCTCACGCGCCCATGTCAATCCCATGTTTCGGCCAGAAACGCTTAAAGCTTCTGGTGCGGAGCCCTGCGCAAGATACGAATTCAAGTACATGTACCTGAGCCCGGCGTGCTGGAGGCTTCGACGCCGCTCCCGCAGGTCTCGGAACAGGCCCCCCAGGCCCGCCAGAGGGACCGCTAACCGCTAACGCGGCAGAAGGTCTCCTCCCCTGCCGCGTACCGGTACCTCTGGACAGATGCAGGGCGCGCTGCAGAGCCCAAAGCGCAAGTGACAACAGCGCAGTGCAGTGACTGGAGTGCAGCGGCATCAGCAGCAGCAGCAACCTGCAGACGGCATCAACGAGGCCAACGCTGGATGGCCACGCAGCGTCAAACGAGGCCAGGAACCCGTAGCTGGACAAGTCACCTAGCATACAGGTACCTTAGTAGCACTACTGTGTCTGGGGTATCGACTGGAAGTTGTTTTGGAATCGGTATCGCACGTGTACCTGATGCTATCCACTATACTTGTAGGTCCACATACCAGCTACCTGCTGGATACTCAAAATTTCGAGACCAAGTCGCCAGGTGTCCCGGTACTCTGGATGTCGCTGTCGTGCCGGCTTAGCGCCTCCCACTCGCCCAACACTTGTAGCGTCTCCCTGAAAGCCGTAGCACTGAAAAATTCCGGTACCTTCGCTGTACCTCTGCCACCTGTTCTTCTAGCCCCGGGGCAAGAGTGAACAAGGGTCGCCAGCATCAAAGAAAAGTGGCGGTAGCGCTCCATGCCATGATCCGCTCAAGACAAAGCCTCGCCAGATAGACGCCTCGTCCTCCCTTTCACTTCTCTCTCACACTCTCTTTTTTCTTCTTCCATTTCCATGCCCCCTCTGCCCATTGCGAGGCAATCGTAGCAGCGGCGAGCTGGACGACACGGCCGACATTTCGACCCTCTCCTTTGGTTCTTGTTCTTCTTTCGACCTGTACTTAGCCTTTGGTTTGCCTTTGACCTCTGCATTCTCCAAAACGCCCAGGTGAGCCTCCTTGGCCTCTTTTTCTCTTGCGCCGTTCCCCACCGAACCAGCGCCGCCTCTGAACCCTTTTTTTGCCTATCAACGCCGCTTCTCACGATACGTCTGTTTTGTGCTTGTTGACGGCTGTCTCTCTTTTGTTCCTCTCTGCTTCGTATCGTCCTCTTCCTTGTTGCATCTTTTCCCACTACAACCCCTCATCCCCCCTTGACAAGTCCGCCGCCTCTTTACCGGAAGGTTCTCTTTGCGCCTGGGCCTATCAATCAACGACAATCGTGGTCTCTGCTCTGCGAGCGCCTCCACAGACGATCCGCTAATACTTCTTTTGTGCGTCTCAGGAGCGAGCGCTGGCCACAAGCAAACTCCCACGACACTTCTCTCTTTCCCTCCTTTCTCTTGTCCTCCAACCTACTTAATCTCATCCTCCCCAACAGCCACCCCGACTTGCCCGGCTCGGTGGCCTGTTCGAGTGACACAAGCCCTCTTCGTCACCATCGCGAGGTTCGTCTGGCCTGGTTTTCACCTCTCAAACACTCCCTTCATGGACACCGCTTCGTTTCCAGAGCCTGTCGGCAAGCCCTAGCTGCTTCCACGTGGTGGGAGAACTTTCTTGTCTCCTAGCATTGGGTGCATTGGCTACACTGCATTGTTTTGGCTTTCCTTGCAATCCCACCATGTCAATCCCCATGCGCCGTGGCAACGATTTGTTCTTGAAATACGTCCTTGTCTTGATGCTAACATGTACTTTTTTTCTCCTAGGTTGGAGCATACTTCGAGACGACCCTCCTAGTAACTTAGGTTCCCCAGCTCCGGATACCGACAAACGTGTGAGCTTATTCAAGCCAACACTTCCTGCCAATTCGACGAGTGGTTTACATTGTGGCGGTGTAATAAAGATATTTGGGAAGTTGCGCCTACGGCAAAAGTTTGATACCAATGTCGAAGCCACAGAGAAGAGACGCCCAGCAGGGCGGGGGTAATTCGGTCAAGGTGGATGGAAAAATGAATGGTAAGTTGCTGTCATTACGGTCACTACCTCCTCACGTTTTTGGGGGGATATTTCTTTTGATCAAGTAGATTTTGTCAAATATCTAACAGTGCCTCTAGGTAATCGATCTAGTTTCAGGACCGACACTGCAATTTCGAACGGCCGCTTCGGAGCGCAGAGAACTCTGCAGCCATGGATCCCTGACAAGAACGATGCTATTGATGGATCTTTGGAGAAATCCACTTCCACCGCTGGCTGGGACCAGTTTGCTGAAAACGAGAGACTCTTTGGTCTCAAGACGGATTACGATGAGAACATCTATACCACTGCAATCAACAAGGACCACCCGCAATACCGAGAGAGAATTGCAGCCGCCGAAAAGAAGGCTAGGGAAATTGAGCGCAGTGCAGCCATGACTGCTCACGTAGCCGAGGAACGTGTCATGGACTACTCCGGCCCCAAGGGTGCCGATGATAATGAGGAAGACAAGTGAGTTACATCCATCGGACTTGTTCAACCTGCGTTCTGTTGTACTAAACTATCAAAATAGATACAGCGGTGTCCGCCGTCAAGACTTTCCCCCTCTGGCATCTGGACAGGCGAATCGTTACATGCCTCCGGCTAAACGAGCTCCAACTGGACAGGCCACTGTCAAGGGCGCTCCTGTCGATCCAGCAATCATCTCTTCGCAGATTAAGGCTGTGCCGAAGAAGCAGCCTGCGCAAGCGTCTGAGCCATCAAAGGCTACGGCTGCTGATGCCCTCAAGAACGGAGCCCAGGCCAAGAACGATACCCAAAAGCCCACTGAGAATCAATCGTCAAACCTCAAGCCTGTGGAAAGCAAAGCCTCTACCCCCACTCCTACCACCACTGCTACTGCTACTGCCAATGCCGCTGCCGCTCCCCCAGCGAAAGAAGACAAACCGGCAGAGAAACAAGCGGCGACCACCAGGGCCACCCCTACTCCTAATTCTCGTCCGCTCTCCAACTTGCCCCCAAATGCTCCCAGTGCAACGTCGACTGTTGAACGTGACGTTCTGAAGGAGTTCAAGTCGTTTGCTACCCAGCAACGCCTCAACGCAGAGAAGGCTAGAAGCAACAAGGCAAAGGCGGATAAGGAGGTCAAGTTGACGGAGCTAAAAAAATTTGCAACCAGTTTCAAGCTTTCAACACCGGTTCCTTCTGATCTGGTGTCCATCATCGCCAAGGACCCTGCCAAGCAAAGGGAGATTCAGGCCAAGGCGATGAAGAACGCAGAGGAGATGGCCAAGGCTAAGACCGACGCCGCCCAGGTCAAGAAGGATGCCACTGCACCCAAGGATGCGACTCAGCCCAAGCGTGCGGAGGCTTCGACAACAGCACCTCCCGCCGTCGAGACTCGGCCTGCACGAGGGGCTCCTGTTCCCCAGGCTACGCCCCCGAACGGCGGATCCAACCGTCATACTGGCCCTCGCCAACAGTTCACCCAGCAGCAGTATCACAACCAAGGCTACCGAAACGGCCGCGTGGGTCCTCAACATGCGCCGCAGCCTCATGCGAATGGCACACTGGCGCAGCGCATCCGCAACGTGGAGCAGCAAAAGTTCTCTCAGCCTCCTGCTCCCCATCAGCATGCTGTCGGTCCCGAAATTCGTGCGCCGCCCACTGGTCCTGCTAACGGCGCGGACTACGCTCGGCGGCACAGTGGCCATCTTGGAGCGAAACTGAACCCCAATAGCAACGAATTCAGACCCAGTCCCTTCGCGCCGTCTTTCAACCCGAATGGACATCCGAGTGCAGGATCTAGCCCCCGATCTGCCGCTAATCATGTCACTGATGCGGCCAATGCCGTCAATCAACCTCAGGGGCAGCTCATCCGGCGAAAGACCAAGGCTATCGACGTCAACAAGTGTTACATCCTGTCACACATCAAGACCATTGTCCCGCCTCAAGGCAGGAACTGGGATGACAATGGTGGTCTGCGGCCATCCTACGACACCTTGCCTACCTGGCGCCAGCTGCAGGATGACGAAAAGTCCGACTCTACTATGCATCTTACCTACAAGGAGTACTTTGAGCGACAGCCTTTCTTGAACCCCTCCGTGCCTACCCCCAACCCGTCTCATGTTTTGCCTCAGATGGCTCATCAGCATCAACTGCCCTTCCACCTCCAACAAGGCGCCCATAACATGATGCCGCGACAGTCTCCACACATGCCTCCGATGCAGATGCACACACCGCAGCATGGGCCTGTGCCTCACCAGCCCTACGGTAACGACGACCACCGGATGATGCACTCCAATTCTGCCCAGTCGTTCGCATCGCCGCGCATGGCACAATTGCCCGTGGCGTACCCGCCAGTGAACCCAGGGGCTCAGGTCCCGTATGGACAGCCGGTCTTCCTCGGTGCCGGTAACCCTCAGCTCGGTCAGTTTAGGAGCTACTCTAACAACCCGCACTACGTGCCGGCACAGGGGCATATGGGAGCTCCAATGATGATGCAGCCACAGTTCATTCCAGGGCCTCAGGGAATGATGGCCCCTCACCTGATGTATCCAGGTGGACACCACCCACAGTTCATGCCACCCACTGGCCCGCCGCAGCAGGTGCCGGGAGCTAACGGATATCCCAGCCCGGGACGGCCAGCCGCGCCCATGATGGTTCATCAGGGGTCTCAGCAAGGGCATAACATGTACGGAATGAGCCCCAGCATCCAATACACTCAGCCGGCATACGGCCCAGCACAGACCAGTGCACCAAGTCAGTGAAGCCTTTATTACTGAACTGGAGGGGAACCTTCCGGGCTGACGTTTGCAGTGTCCAATGCGCGACCCTATAACGGACCTGGGCCTCAACATTTCGCGGCGAACCCTCAGCAAGTGCCGCACCACTACAGCCCACAGCCACCCAGCAGCTATAACAACAACAACAATAGCAACAACAAGCAACAGCAGCAACATCATGTACCACAGAGCCATCCTCATCCGGCCCCGCAGGCCAATCGTACATCTTCCACGTCTCCCAAGAGCCAGGAGGTGGAGGGATCGGATGAAGCTAAGTAGGGGATTGGACATGCACGACTAGATTTGCAAAAGACATAAAGAAGAGTCACCCTGAGCATTGCATATCTATCAGGTTTTTGGCTGCTATTCGCTCGCCGCGGCAGTTTCTGGCTTTCCATCACAGCTCTGGATTACTTTGCGGTAGTTTTATCTTGCAAAGGAACAAATTATACAATACTCATTTCAACCAAAAAAAAGAGGGGGAGGTGGAGGAAGAGAAAAGAAGGTAAAGAGGCGCATCGAACAGTTGTGATACGGCGGCCCATGAGCGTTTGCAGCCAAGTCTACATTTGGGATGACTCTTGTTGTGTGTATGTCCACGTGGTCGACACCTTGGCCCGTGAGAGAAGGAAACCCGATTTGTGCCGGAACATGATTTCGAACATTGAGCCCACGAGCTTTGCTTCAAAGCATGGTCGACTCCGGCATGAGATTTCGCGGATGAGCTGGCGGCGATAGCCCCCAACTGACGAGCTCTTAGATGGAGCATGAAGGAGAAGACGACTACATTTTAAATGGGGAGACGGGCAGCATCAGGTGACATTGACGGCAAAGACCGGCGATAGTCTTAGCGAACATGTATTTGGTCAGCGTGATGCAGCATTGCAACATCGCTGTGGACGAAAGTTGTCGAATCATGGCATCGGACTATGAGCGGAGAGGAGAAGCAAAGTTGAAGCACGGCAACAGCCGCAGCGTTGAAGAAGGAGAGGGAGAAAGAAGTCGCAGCTGCAGGAGGAAGAGGAACGGGATGAAATGATGACTAGTTACGATGATGACTCGAACTTACGGACTGCCCTTTACCGTTGACGGTGGCCTTCCTTTGAGGCAATTGATCGAAGGCCATGGGAGGATGCGTGTAACTGCCCGTTTTGTCAGCCCACTGCGATGAGTAGTAAGCGATGGATCGAGTTTGTGCACGGCGGAACCGAGGATGGTTTTTGAGGCTCAAGCGGGTAGAAACTCAGGGGCCTCGAGGAGTGCAGCTAGCTTTATCTGATGGATTCAAGGGTAGAGTTAGGTATAGGTACTATCTCATGAAGTGGTCAGCTGAGCGAGTTATTGAAGAAAATATGCACACACAAAGCGTTCCTATGCAACGTGAGATGATGATTCACCTGGTAGCATGAGTATAATTCGCAGCTCATATCAACGTGCATATGCTATTGTATTGATGCTGTTCAGATCAATATCAGGAAAAGGCACGCAGTCATTCCAGCGTAAGGCTAACAGATACCTACTGAGGGAAGTTCAAAAGATCTTATTGCTTTCGCAAAAGCCTTCCTTCCTGTAGGAAGTCGTCGTCTCCTTTGGACTATTCCGGGCTAGCAATCATTCGTGAATCATATGCAACGCAATACCTCGAGCAAGTACAAAGTCTAGCTTATCTACACCTTGATATTTTACAGCACGGCGAAAGACGCTGGAGGAAACGAGACTAGGAGCAATTTGATATTGAAGTGCTCTGTTTTACGTGAGAAAAGGGTCATGTTATGGGAGAGCATGTCTGTCGACTTGGTCCAGAAGCATAGTGGGATATTAATAGCTTGTGCTGCCAGACGACTAATGTACCTATGTAGCACTGACTCCACGTGCCGGGTCTAGTGACGCAGTGGTGAACCGACTACTGACTAGCACCTGCGTTGGGAAATGGAACGCAGTAACTCAACGATTGTGTTTCCCACCTCTATCAATTTGACCACGACAGCCCTGTCCGATCTTTGCACTGTCTGTTCTTGACACGGAGAACTCTTGAGTCCTGTTGAGAATCACGTGTTGATCTACGTGGTCTTACTGCTGCTGCAAGCTGCGACTGCCCTGTTGGCCGCTTGCTGTTGAAGACGATGTCTTTGTTTTAACAATGGATATTACTCGGGTGAGAACATATAAGAACAGGTGCCTGGAGTGAGTTGAGGCTTTTGGCCCTGAATCTTTCATTCTTATTCTGATCTAATAGACTGTAGTTTGCGAGGCAGAGCACTTACCGTTACGGTCGGATCAACTAATCCCGTGACGTTCTCCGTTCATGAGCATTTAATTTGTGCCACTTCGGATTATTTTAAAACAGCTATGAAGGGTCACTGGGAGACATCTACCAGTGGGTCTATCACTCTCAAGGAAGAAGACCCAGAGGTGTTTGAGATATACATGCATTGGTTGTACTTTGAAACACTCCCAGTCCAGAACGACAACCCTGGACTAGAAGGGAACACTGAATACATACAACTCGCAAAATCATACGCATTGGGAGAGTTGCTTCAAGATACTAATTTCAAGGACGCTGTCTTGGATGGGATCTTGCTCAAATGCCGCTCCAACGCAACGGACGGTCAGTCGTGGTTTCCTGTTGGGCCGGCCATCCGCCACATATATGACGGAACTCCCGAATCATCGCCCGCTCGACGCCTTCTGGTTGATTTATATACTTACCATGGGCGTGGAGACTGGTTAACGGATTGGGCTAGTAAAGACGACCTGCCTAAACAGTTCCTTCTCGACCTTGCCGTTGAAACTTTGGAAACGAGAGCTTGCCCGCCTGTACCCTTGTCTCAAGTAAGAGGAACTTGCGAATATCATGAGCATCAACCTGATCCCAACAGCTGCTATTTGAACCGTTCAGCATCAAGTCGAGGTAAGGCAGCATAGAGAGCTGAAGCTAGATCTGGCTTGGGAGCGTATCTCCGCCTCGTATGCTCGTCGAAAAGTATCCTCAACACACTCGTCTTGAGCTCCATACGACTCGCCATTTACATCGGGCTATACCATGCGAGGTGATCCAAGCCTCCCCAAGTGTCGTGAATTTGCTCGGGAGTCAGACTGGGAAGTCGGTACGCTACATTTCTTTAATAGCTGCTATTTTATTTATATTTCTTTAATAATTGCTATTACAGTTACATAGTAAATCTTAGTAGCTAGCTTAAAATGCGTTCTCTTATAAAAACACTACCTATTTGATGAGATGATTGAGTGCTTATATTGCTGAATGTACCTATGCACTTATTCGTTTTGCGGTCTCGCTTTCCCTGACCTTCGCTTGCCGGGCTTACAATAGCAATTACGGATGCTATTCTTTCCCTCGAACATTTACGCATATTCACATCTCGGTGAAATTACTTGGATCGCATTTGGAGACTACCTACTAGTAATATTAGACCCAATTTAACACTATACTAGGTACACATAGCAAGGGTGTGTACTGTAGCATGAATGGAATTCACAGCTCATATCAATGTGCATGTACTCCCATGACAATTTACCTATTGATGCTGTTTAGACAATAAAGGACCAATCACTAACTATAAGGCAGGGGGGCAGCTAGGCATGCGTCCGGCGAGAATCTAGCGACTTGGCACGTCGTTTGACTGTGGCCACTAGTCCGGCTAGATCCGCTTGGGAGGGAACATGAATGATATGGGCTAAACTCGACGAGGAGTAGCTTTTTTGACGTGGGTTTCATGTTTTCGAGATGTTGGTGATAAGAGAATTACCAACGAATTGCTGCCGGTTTGTTTGCGCGTGTGGGTGCGATCTGCATGATGTAAGTTGGGGGTGAACATGTTTTGAGATATTTTGATGTTTGGTTTGCTGGTTTGTTGGACTTGACTGCTATACCTCAGTAGTAGTGTTTAGGGGTTTTAGAAATCGATTTAAGCTCGATGCTTGTGGGGAGAGTGATGGAGCTGGTTTGGCATGGGCATGAACCGATGGGGAACATCCATTCAGGTTTGATTCAGTTAATGGTTCCTTGGGTGAACAGAATAAGCATAATAGGTAAAATAAGAGAGAATAGGCTTTTTGCTTGCTTGCGAACGCTGTGGTGGGTTGTTTCTCAAACATGTTTCATGACAGGGGTTTGTGCTGCAGTGTGGTTGGCTGAGAGCAGTTTGTGTGCGTTCGTGACGCTGCGTGTTAGCCGCCCAGTGATCTTCGCTTTGACATGGGGTTGCATTTTTTGATGCATGTACACTCTGCGCGGCTATTGTATGCTTAAGTTACATTCGAGGTGGCCTGTCCCTGGTCTACTGCTTTTTTCTTTTCTTTTTCTTCTTCTTTCCCACGTAATTCTGATACAGGCTACTGGAGGCGCTTGTGCAGGGTGTGATTTGAGTGGCTTTAGACGCGGCTTTGCTTTTATGGTTCGTAGCATTGACACTGGGCAAAAGTGCAAAAATCATGTCATGGGCTCGCTTCTTGTTACACTGAGATCGGTAGGACGAATGGCGAGGCTGGAATTTGGGGCACTGATGGGATCCTCCCCTGTGGTGGTGGGTTTGTATCGCATCGCGTGGGCTTGATACTGGCCGAGGCGGTTGATTGAACAGGGGGGCGGCGGCTTTTGTTTTCTCAATTCTCTCACTTATTGCTCAGCACGCAAGCAGAGCCATTGTTGTATAAAGGTAGACTGGGCTCCTGCTGCTCACATGTTGTGTTTGTGTTTCACTTCTGTACAGTCAAAAGTGTTGTGTTTGTTCACTTCCTTCCTCTCTCCTCTTCTTCTCTCCTTTTCCTGTTCTGTTCAGTCCTTCTTGTTCGGCTGTGACTTGCTGTTAAATAGTCCATTCACCTCTCCCACCTCTTCGTGGTTGATTTCAATCCTTTATCCATCTTTGATTCGAGCTGGTCTTGAATCCCGAGTATATCCATACGCACCTACACTAGGAAGCGCTCCGCCAGTCGGTCGTACATACACCAGACCGTCAACAGCTGCCAGCAGCCAGAACCCTCATTCATCGAATCAAACGCACAAAAATAAAGCATTGTCTCGCACAAATTCTTCTCTCCTTCTTCTCTTCTTCTCTTTCAAAGGAAAAAAAAACAATCATTCGCTGCTTTTGAGAGCCACCACTGGTCTCTCTCTTTCTTGCTTTATACCCAACGTCCTTCATTGCTTTCTCGCTCTCAGATCAACGTCTCAATCAAAACCGACTCATCATGAAACTCACCGAGACAATCGTCGCTGCCGTCCTCGGCCTGGCTGCCGTTGTCAACGGCCACATGGAGATGATTAGCCCTCTTCCCTTTCGCTCAAAGTTCAACACCGCTCTCACTGCCAACGACATCGACTACTCCATGACCTCGCCTCTCGATAAGAATGGAACCGATTTCCCTTGTAAGGGCTACCACAACCTTCTCGGCACTCCTTTGGGTGCGTCTGCGGCCACTTGGGCCCCTGGTGGCTCCTACAGCTTCACCGTTACCGGCAATGCCAACCATGATGGGGGCAGTTGCCAGGCGTCGCTCTCATACGACAAGGGCCAGACCTTCAAAGTCATTCACTCGTACATAGGCGGATGTCCGGCTGCCAAGGGCGATTCCAGCTACCAATTCACCGTGCCCACTGATGCCCCTGCTGGTGAGGCCATGTTCGCCTGGACTTGGTTCAACCGGGTTGGTAACCGCGAGATGTACATGAACTGCGCTGCTGTCACCATCGGCGCTGGCAAAAAACGCGATGCTTCTACCCCGTTTTCCAGTCGCCCTGACATATTCGTTGCCAACGTCGCCAACGGCGTCTGCACCTACGAGGGAAAGGATGTCCAGCTCCCGAATCCAGGCCCAGATGTCGACTACAAAAGCCTAGGCACCGTACAACCTGGACCACCTCCTGGACAGGAAAAGTGCGGCCAAGCTGTTGATGCTCCTGCTGCTCCTCCTGGTGCTCCTCCAGCAGGCCAACCGTACGTTGAACACTCTCCTCCTCCAATTGATCCATGGCTATGACTAACATGATGAAACACAGAATCGCTTCCCCTGCACCAGCTCCAGTGGTTGCTCCAGTTGTTGCTCCGCCTCAAGCTACTCAGCCTGCGGAGACGTATCCTTCTGCTTCCAAGATTCCGGGCGGTGTTTTCATCACCTCACCCGTGGGACAGCCAGCAGGACAGCCAACAGCAAAGCCGACTAATCCCGTCAGCCTCACGAGCAAGCCCCCGGCCGTCACTTCATCTCAGCCGAAGCCCTCTCCTCCTCCTGCAGTTGCAACTTCTGCCGCTGCTTCGGCTCCCGCCGCTCCTCAGCCAACCAAACCAGCCAGCGGTGGTTCCAGCCCGTCCAACGGCGCGGTCACCGCAGGAGCAGCTTGCTCCGGCGAGGGCCAATGGAGCTGTGCATCCGATGGAAAGTCGTTCCAGCGATGTGCCTCTGGAATGTGGTCTGCCTCTATGCCCGTGGCGCCAGGAACTTCGTGCCAGCCTGGAACAAGCGACAATTTCACCTTGGTGAACAAGCGTGGCGGTTCTGACTTTGTTCGGAGACGACGCTTCATCCCTGAGCGATTCCAGCGTGAACGCGCTCTGGCTTAAAATGTGCACTTGCATTGGATTTTCTTTCTTGTACCTTTTTTTGCTAGGTGATTTAGGATCATGTTTTTGTTCTTCATCAAAGCGGTTGCCGGCAACCAAAGGCACACTTTGCTATACATTTTGCATTGAGTCTAGGGGAAGACTCTTGAACAAGGGAGTGAACAGTGGATGAGATATGATGGATTAAGATACCAACTAGATATGGAGATTCGGGTGGAAGGGAAAATGACACATAATTCGTCTTGATAACAATGGCTGATGCTTTGTCCGTGAAGTGAGTATTGTGACTGTATGATGCATGTCGACTGTCGTTATGGCTATGGATATCACAGGCCGAGTGCTCAGTTTAGCATCGATATATCGGAGTCTGCAGTACATGCAGTTAGTACCGACTGAGCTTAGCATGGATCAATAACATAAACCAAGACATCAAAGAGGCAACCCGCGAATTAACCGCAAAGCCACGCCGGATGATGAAGCCCGTTCACGGAGGCCGCCCAAAAGCAAGCGAAACGAAAGTCTGTGGCTAGGCCTCGCCGGAGCACGTGAGCCACCAACAAAGGCCGGAGACATTCGAACAAAGAAGATACACAAAGGCACAGAAGGCAATAGAAAACGATAACGACGCGCAAAAAAGGTCATGTCAGGGTCCAGGTGCACAGCTGCGCCACACGAGTTGAGCTGGAAGCGCTGAAGGGAAACATGATTCGACGGGATGCAGGGATGACGATTCCTGGAAGGAAGGCATCTTGTGTTCGGGCTGGGCATTGGCAATCGGGTTAGGTGTAATACGGACTTGGAGGATTAGGTAGCGATGCAGGTTCCGGGTACCTAACCGCCGGGGCATTTGACGGTATGGGTGCTAGTACAGGCTACCGGACCAAGGAGCACTTGGATCGATGGCCTGCCCCGTGGTTGCATCTGCCGGTACCCAACTTGGCCCTATCAAGCATTGCAGGACATGTACGAGTAATCGTTGCTGCTGTAGATACGAGTGTGTGCACATTCGTCGATAGGTTGCGACCTGGCATCAACGCAAAAGGCGGACAGGGCGATTGCCCCGGTCATCAGCATCCAGACCCCTGGTTAGGACGATGAGATGATGGCAAAATTACTACGAAGACTGGGATGATGTGATGTGATGGGTTAGGCTCTCACTCTCACTCTCACTCATCTGTCTGGTATAAGGCAAAGTACAGGCATCCAGTCAAAGGATTGTATCAGTGGCAACTATATGCCATGATACAGAGGTAATTTGGGGATGCTGGATACCAGTAGGTACATCTCGTAGCCAAAGTTGGGGTATTAGAAGTAGACTTGCCACTGCCAAAGGACAAAGCACAAAGGACAAAGCCAAAGCCAAAGCCGGAAAAAAAATTAAGAAAAATTCCATCCATCCATACCATTTGATCCATTTATCCCCAACCCGGCCCAGAACCAGGCCAGGCCAGAGAGGCTCACGCAACCCCACATGTCGATTTTGCTGTTACTTGGGCACATGCGCTGGTTCGAGTCGCAGTAGCACCTTGACCGACCTTGGTTACTGACTTAGCAGAATCCTGGGTGACAATCGCAAACTCGCCCGGCCCTCGTTTTTCCCTCCCTCCCTCTCTTCTCCTCTTCTTTTTCTTTTTTAGTCTCCGCCCCCTTCTCTTCTCTTCGCTTCTCCTCTCGTCAACCTTTTTTTACTTTTTTGTTGCTTTTCTTCTTTCTCTTTTCCCTTTTCCCTTCAAGGGGGGCCCTTGCTTCTCGCAAGCCTAGCATCGATCATCCCCCCCTCCCCCGCGAACGGCCTTCCAGACCGCACGGTCTCCTCTCGAACCGCCCACTTTTGTTCGCGATATAATAGAGGCAAAGAGAAAGACAACTTCTCCTCCCATCGACCGACAATATGGCGGGTTCTTCGACTCCAGGCACTGAGGGGCCTACATTTGCGCCCCCGAGCCTGCCAGCGGGCTGGATCGCTCAGTGGGACGGCTCCAGCAGAAAGTATTACTACGTCCAGCTGGCCACGGGCGTCTCCCAATGGGACATTCCCACGGATCCCGTTCAGACGGGCACGCCGGTCCCAGGCGCTGAGCACCCCTATGGCTCGCCGGCGCCGCAAGTCATCACACACCCGGACGGCTCGCAGACGATCAAACATGCGGATGGACGCATGGAACCCATCATGCCAGATGGCAGGGGTCCTGACGGCCCTGACGGTGACCGAGGACTTGGGGTAAGCAGAGACTCTGTTGGCGGCTCTGCGGAGGCACTTGTGGATATATGATCATATATGCTAACGTCTGGTTTCAATGGTGTTTTTAGTCAATGGCTATGAATATGCTCATGGGTGGCAAGGGTTCTGGCGGCCACGGCAGCAGCGGCGGCTCTGGAGGCGGCAACCCCCTCGGTGGTCTGGCTGCTCAGTTCCTCGGAGGCGGTTCGCATGGAAGCAGCGGTGGCGGCAGCGGCGGTGGTAAAGACTCTATGGCGGGAAAGCTGGTGGGACAACTGGCGTCGAACCTGTTCTCGTCTTCCAGCGGCGGAAAGCCTTCGCAGTCGCAGAACTACCATGGCGGCTCATCAGGCAGCGGCCAGCATCAGCAGGGTGGGCATGGGCAGGGTGGTCTGGCCGGCGTCGTGGGTGGTGGTTTGGCATCCATATTTGGAGGAGAGAAGCCAGGTCACGGTGTAAGCAACCATCACACTTCTTTTTTAACTTCTTGGCGGTTATAGAATTGCAAAGGCTAACCAACGGCATGCCACCATCTATAGAACCAGAGCTATGGCTACTCGAATTCCGGCTCGGGCGGTAATACATACTCTGGACAGGCACCTACTTACAACCCTCCTGGATCTACTCACGGCGCAACCCCATCGTCGTCACATACGGGCACACATCAAAGCCCCCCCTCTGGCAACCACCAAAACTCCTTCCCTCCACCGCCTTCAGGAGCACCACCTGGTGGCCAAACTTACGGGCATCAGTCATATGGCAGCCAATCCTACTCGCATAACCCGGCGCCTGCTCCCAGCCCGTACGGCGGATCGCACGACCAGCATGGGGCACAACAACATGGCGCACAGCACGGGGCTGGCGGCTATACCCCTCAGCAGCCAAGCTATGGCTCTCCTTCTCACCAGCAAGGCTACGGAGCTCCCTCACCCAGTGGGCATCAACCCAGCTATGGCGCACCGGGAGGCCCACAGCAGCCTGGATATGGCGCTCCTCAGGGAGGACAGCACCAGCAAAACTACGGTGCAACGACGCCGGGTGGTCATCCGCAATACCCTCCTCCACCAGGCCAGCAGCAGCAGTACCCCCCGCCTCCCGGACATCAACAATCGTTCCCTCCGCCTCCCGGACAGCAGCAGCAGCAGCAGCACCAGTATGCTCCACCCCCTGGACAGCACCAGCAATATCCTCCTCCGCCAAGCGGCGGACCACCCGGCGGCTACACCCCGTCGTATGGTACCCCAGGCGGCCAGCAGCCCTATGGTCAGCAGCCTTACCAGCCAGGTCCTCCTCCTGTGCCTCATGGTAGCCACCCAAGCCAAGGAGGATATGGCGGTGGCTACTAAAAGGCTTTCCGCGCTGCGTCGTATTTTTTCTCTCGGGAGAAGAAGAATGCATGAATTCTTGTGTGTGTTTGCTCATTGAATGCGGGGTTCCTGAGAAGATGACCGTTTACCGCGGCTGACTAGCATCATTTGCTCGCCAAGAAAGGGCCGGATCTATAATTTCACGTACGAATAATGTGGTGACATTAGGGAGGTGGTAGTGGATCTTAAAAAAAGTAACGTGCGGTATGGCATAAGAGGTAGAATTATGATGATATAAGTGTAGATAGGGTGGTACATTTGGGTTTTTATTCACTTTTTTCTGTTCCATATGTAGACTACCTTACGAGAGAGACGGAACGCATGTTGTGATGTGATGAAATGGATATGAAGAATGCTTCAAGGGCAGTTGTCAAGGATTTGCAGCTGTTAAGAGAGGTGGTGATATCCCGTTATAATACTATGGAGGTAGAGCATCTCAAATTATTACTACTTTTTCTCTTTTTTTTTTAGAGTTCTATTACTATTAATTTTGCTTCTTTGTCTGGTCACTCTTGGTAGAGCTGGCAATTGCAGTTAGTGAACTGGCCACCCATTTCGCTACAAACCATGACACGACGCCGACGACGACGAGATAGCACACTGTCGGAACTAGTGACTGCGGAAGCACGTTGTAGAGATACGGGTCCAGGATCAAGTCGACGAGGACTGGGGGAGGGTCCTTCATGAGTGAGGGGTGGTGCGAGAAGTAGTCGGCTGCGGCGAGGACGCGGAGGAGGAGGAAGGAGTTGTCGTCGTTTGGTGATGAGCCTTTTTGGCTGCTTTGGTGAGGTTGTTGCTGGTGGGCTGATTTGGCGTGTTGAGTGAGGGATTGGAGAAGTGCTGGGGTTGAGAGGACGGTGGTGAGGGGGTATGTGTCTATGGTGAATGCCGTTGGTTCCTTTTGATGGTTTGTGAGTTTCATTCTTATTCTTGATCTCATTTCTTATGTGAATTTGATGTTTGGGGTGGGAGTTGGTATAAGATGGTAGAGGATACAATTACAGCAATCGCTTGAGGGAGGCTTACAAGTGCAGACCAGCAGACACGAAGCTCATAGCGCTGTCCTGGCGTGAGGTTGTCGAGCAGAAGCCATGACGGGTAGCCTTGCTGATCGTTGTCGTGCTGATTGAGCGGGAAGACGCGGCTGAGGTTGGTGCGTATGGACCAGCTTGTGGAAGGGCCGAGGACGGGGAGGTCCTTGTGGATGGCAGCGTCGAGGGTGGAGAGGGAGGCGGGCGGGGGTGCGGTGAAGATTACTTTTTCGGTGTTGGCGTGGGAGGGGGATATGAGGGAGAGGAAGGGGAGGAGGAGGAGGAGTGATTTGGCGAGTGAGATGGGTTTGGGGTGGTGATGGGGGTTGTGGGTTGGCGGCATTGTTTTTTTTTGGTGTTGTTGTGTGGAATTGGTTGTCGAATTGGTGCTTTTTGGGTTTGGATATGTATTGCTTAGAGGAGTGATCAATTGGCGTGAGATTGAAGCCGTTGATTTTGGTGAAGAGGGTGAAGATGGATGTGAATATGAAGAGATATTGATTCGCTGGTGGTTGATCGCGAGGCAGCACGTTGTTAAGATTTGGACAGCAGTGTTGGCTGTGCGAGCCTGTGATTGGCTGGCTGTACTTTGGGGTACGTACCCAAGATACATGACCAAATGGTAAACAGCTTGGACTCTGTATGGCTTTGCCTTGGTCAATGGATGGACACAAAATATCATGGAAATTATCACTCTTGTGCCAGGATTACATGAATCTATCATGGATAGTATGTGATGGGTTCTTGTGCATTCATTACTTTGCTGATGCATATGCGTATTGGCACAGGCAATGATAGCTGCTTTCTATGTTACTCCTTTTTTGCAACTTCGTCAAGTATGGGGTAGCGATTATTGCAACCTGGGGCCGTAGGTATGAGCATAATATATTAACCTGCACTTATCCTTGAGGTTTTATCGTTCTAATGCGCTTCTGGAAATCCATCCATGTCATATTCCGTCTTTGACGCTCTGATGATGTGAAAATCCTCGGCCGATGACGGATACGGGTACGAGAATTAGCAGCAATCAATAATAAGGTACTCCTAGTGCCGCTCCCTAATGCTGAGTTACTGCTGCTATTTAGTACCAACTCGGAGTAATAATGCACCACAGCGATCGCCGAGTCCGTCAGGAGGCTGCTGGTAAGAACACTGGATGACATTATGGAGCTTTCCCGTGCCGCGCTCTGTGACGATGCCAGCAGTGCAGAAGGCACTTGACCACATTTAGTGGAGAGCTTTGCTGGCAAGTCCAAGTCTGGGCGAACCATTGATTCGGGAGGACCCTGTCGTGAGGGTCTGTCTTCTTTTGGGTTAATCCAGAGCATGGCAGAAAGGGTACGAGCAAAAGGGGGAGCTAGGGGAAGCGGCGGACGGGGGAGTAGCCGGGAGATGATGATTGTTAGGTTACTTGATGGTACATAATGCCGTCTTGTCTCACTCTGTCGTTATATGAGAGGGCTGTGGTTGTTGATATGATCGCAGAGGGAAGCGCTGATGGTCGAGTTGCTAGACTTTGAAGGGGAAAGGGGATGGAGCGGCCTATATAAGATGGAGACTGGCTGGTGCCATTCGCGGGAGAGCTTGGTACAGCCACTACCAAGTATATCAATACTTTGCGTCTCTTTACCTACTACTAGGTAGGTATCTATCCCACATTCCCCCCTATTGGTGAGAATGGGTGCTAGCCGAGCATCTTATGATTTTTTGCCTTTGGCCTCTCCCTTCGTCTGTAGGGACGGATAGTACCGTAGAGCGTTGCATTTGTTGCCGTCATTTGCTTGGTAATCTAAGGCGATAGCGGTGCTCGCTCCAGCGCGGGACCCTGTTCAGAGCTTCTGAGGGGGTGGAGGCACTCCGGACCGTACAGGTACAAGCACCGGACAGCTTAGCTCGAGGTTAGGCGGCTATAGTGGCTCCTGTCTGGCGTCAAAGGCCAATGAGCGCGTACAGTAGGAGGACAGACAAGTCTAAGAGAAAAACATTGACGGGGAAATTGGAGGAAAAGATGCTCACACTGATGATTTACTTGGTGATTTCTTTGCATGTACTATGGAGGATTTAGGTCATGGCATCAAGTCTCCCATCAGACTTCAAAGTAATGTACATGTACCTATGTGCAGGTATCATTACAGCCTGGTGTCACCGTCCGGGGTACACGGTTCTTGGTAGCTTTATCGAAGCCCCCCCTTTTGGGCACCACATTATTCTGCCGTATGAAAAAGGATGGATGTACAGTACATGCCGCTGTGAGCTGTCCATCAGGTAGCTGTGGTGCCCCCTAATGAGGACTGTTGTTGACAACCTCAACTTAGCTTAGGTACCATAGCTACAGCACAGCTAGACCTCAAGTTCAAAAGCATCAACACTGCTACTGCATCTGCATCGCCCATGATGAATTAATTGCACCTGTCCTCTCAAGTCCCAGGCCCTCCAGTCACTAAAATTGATTCTCATCTCGGCAATAATCATTGCTGCCCGCCCAGAGCGGTGAGGCGACAGGGGCGCGCTCGCAGACGCGCTTACCACTTCCAGCCACGCCTGGACCCCCCCAGTCCACGTCCCAAACCAAAAAGTCAACAAACCTCCCCTCTTCCTCTTGCTGTGCTGTGAGCAGCCCCTGTCCAGTCCAAATTTCCCCCCCACCTCTTTTCGACCCTCTCCCGACGAACCAGCTGCAACTTGTCCGTCCTCCTGTCCTTTTCACCACCTTTTCCCTCTGGAACCCCGTAATAAAAGCCTTTTTTCTTCTTTCCCCGGGCTCAATCTTGCACTCTTGCTACCTCGAAGTCACCACTCCTACTTTTCCTCTCCAACCCTTCAGAAAACAAAGAAAAAAGCGTTCACCATGCGTGAGGTTATTAGCATCAACGGTGCGTGCTAGCTCGACAGAGGCAAAGCCCCTTTACCTTTGGGCCCCCTCTCCCCACCAAACAAACGCGTCCCTTCACCGCATCATGGACGCCCAAGACCGCGAGTTGACGATGCTAACTTTTGGAGGATAGTCGGCCAGGCTGGTTGCCAGATTGCCAATTCCTGCTGGGAGGTTAGTTGATTCGCCATTGGCATGTTTTTTTTTTCTTGACCATTCGAGCTGACATTTGCCCCTTCTCTAGCTTTACTGCCTCGAGCACGGTATCCAGGTACACCACCACCACTCCCGCACATGTGGCTTGAAGCCATTGTTTACAACCCGCCCACGACTCCAAAACGCGAAGCTAACAACATCTTTTTTCTTCCCATATAGCCCGATGGTTACCTCACTGAGGAGCGCAAGGCTCAGGACCCCGATCAGGGTTTCAGCACCTTCTTCTCCGAGACTGGTATGTTTATCTCTCCTCGTCTCCTTTTATATGGTGTCGTTGAGAATATGTCACCTCTAACCCTTTCAAAACAGGCCAGGGCAAGTACGTTCCCCGTGCCATCTACTGCGACTTGGAGCCCAATGTCGTCGACGAGGTCCGCACCGGTCCTTACCGCAACCTTTTCCACCCGGAGATGATGATCACCGGCAAGGAGGATGCTTCCAACAACTACGCCCGTGGCCACTACACCGTCGGCAAGGAGCTGATTGAGGGCGTTCTCGACAAGATCCGACGTGTTGCCGACAACTGCGTTGGTCTTCAGGGCTTCCTGGTCTTCCACTCCTTCGGTGGTGGTACTGGTTCTGGTTTCGGTGCTCTCCTGATGGAGCGTCTGTCCGTCGACTACGGCAAGAAGAGCAAGCTCGAGTTCTGCGTCTACCCTGCTCCCCAGACTGCCACCTCCGTCGTTGAGCCCTACAACTCCATCCTGACCACCCACACCACCCTGGAGCACTCCGACTGCTCCTTCATGGTCGACAACGAGGCCATCTACGACATCTGCCGTCGCAACCTCGGTCTTGAGCGCCCCAACTACGAGAACCTTAACCGCCTGATTGCTCAGGGTAAGTAGCAGCCGAATCTGTGTCCAGTGAAGTCTACGTGCGCTAATCGCTTGCCCACGCAGTTGTTTCCTCTATCACCGCCTCCCTGCGTTTCGATGGTTCCCTCAACGTCGATCTGAACGAGTTCCAGACCAACCTGGTCCCCTACCCTCGTATCCACTTCCCTCTGGTCGCCTATGCTCCTGTCATCTCTGCTGCCAAGGCTGCCCACGAGGCCAACTCCGTCCAGGAGATGACCATGTCCTGCTTCGAGCCCAACAACCAGATGGTCAAGTGTGACCCCCGCAACGGCAAGTACATGGCCACTTGCTTGCTGTACCGTGGTGACGTTGTCCCCAACGACGCCCACAACGCCGTCGCCACCCTCAAGACCAAGCGCACCATCCAGTTCGTCGACTGGTGCCCTACTGGTTTCAAGCTCGGTATCTGCTACCAGGCTCCCGAGAACGTTCCCAACGGCGACCTCGCCAAGGTCAACCGTGCTGTGTAAGTTTTATACACCAAGATTCCCCCCCTCTGATCTGTGCATGTGCATGAACCCGAGCTAATACGCAAAATAGCTGCATGCTGTCCAACACCACCGCCATCGCCGAGGCCTGGTCTTCCCTCTCCCTCAAGTTCGATCTCATGCACTCCAAGCGTGCCTTCGTTCACTGGTATGTTGGTGAGGGTATGGAGGAAGGTGAATTCTCCGAGGCCCGTGAGGATCTCGCTGCTCTGGAGCGCGATTACGAGGAGGTTGCTGCCGACTCTCTCGACAACGAGGAGATGGAGGCTGAGTACTAAGTTGTTTCTTTGCTGTTGGAGTCATGGATATTGAGGGTATGGACTGTGAAAACCGGTACCACCTAATCCCGCCCCTGCGTCCTCTTGGACAGGAGGTGTATTTTCTTTATTAGGTCGCAAGCCTCAATTTTTAATGTTAAAAAGCAAATCTGTAAATGGGAAGAAGCCAACAGAAGCTGTTATCTACAAAGTTTGATTTGAGTAATTGGTGTATAAGAGAAGATTGGTAATTTGTAAATTACGAGTTTGCGGAATCCTGCGATTGCCGCTGCATGGTATAAATCCGGGGTGCCTTGTCTTGAAATGTGCTGCTCCATCTCCAAGTTCAAGTACAGTCAGTAGTTCGTACTCCGTATCGTTAGCCACAATAACAATGATAGCAATGATCGATCTATCCACCTTTACGCTAGACTAGTCGGCGGCCCGACAGTTGCGAGAAGGTAATTCTCTTTTTTTAAGGCCGAGGAATGCGGAGGACGACGCCGGGCCAAACGGGCGAGCGTGACTTGCTATAGCCGTCGGACGTGGTGCCACGGGCCGATAATACGCGACAATCGCCGCTCTGTGCAGCTGCTCCCCCAATTGCCATTAATTTCATACCTGCTGCTACTCCAACACAACACTCACCCCTTCTATTGTTGGCTGGGTGCCTCTCAACCAGATCCTATTCCGTTCCCTCGCTCGCCATGTCTCTACTTCGATCGTCCATCTGCCGGGCCTGCAGGCGTTCTTCACCGCTGAGGGTGCACAGAGGCTTTGCAACGGCCACTCGCCCGCAGACGTCATCCGACAGCCGAGTCAGGATCGTGGAAGTCGGCCCACGAGATGGGTTGCAGAACGAGAAAAAGGCCATTTCGCTGGCAACCAAGATTGAGCTGATTGAGCGACTGGCCAAGACGGGATTGACGACGATTGAAGCCGGTTCGTTTGTAGCGCCGAAATGGGTGCCACAGGTAAGAGAAGACTTCTTGTTGGCTGCTATGTCTATTTTCACGAGAAAGATTGCTGATTCGAGGCGATGCAGATGGCCAACTCGAGCGAAATCATGGAGCATATCCTACAACAGAAGATTGAGGCTCCCGTTCCCATCACCTACTCCTTCCTCGCGCCGAATACAAAGGGATTTCAAAGTGCAGAAGCGCTGTTGAAACAGAACCCCGGGAGGTTTGCTACACTACTGGAGCCCGATGTCAAGAAGCCGGCGGTGGAGGTGGCCGTCTTTGCTGCTGCTACGGAGAGCTTCTCGCAGAAGAACCTCAACTGCGACATCAAGACCTCGCTAGACCGATTCAAGGCTGTCATTCAGGACTCAAAGGCGCTGGGACTCCGTGTTCGAGCCTACATCTCAGTGGTGCTGGGCTGTCCGTTTGAGGGCTTCGATGTTGACCCTCACAAGGTGGCTGAGATTGCCACTGACTTGCTGGAGTCTGGAGCCGACGAGATTTCACTTGGCGACACCACTGGCATGGGCACTGCTCCCCGGACGAGCGCACTGCTCAAGTGCATGAGTGCGGCGGGCATTCGCACAGAGGACATTGCGATGCATTTCCACGACACGTACGGCCAGGCGCTGGTCAACACGGCCGTGTCACTAGAGCATGGAATCCGGACATTCGACAGCAGCGTCGGCGGACTCGGTGGTTGCCCTTATAGCCCTGGAGCGACGGGCAACGTGGCGACGGAGAACATGGTTTACTTTATGGAGAGTTTGGGCATGGAGACGGGCGTTGATTTGGATGCCATGGCGGATATTGGAGCGTGGATTACGCAGGAGATTGGCAAGCCGAATGACAGCTCGGTAGGAAAGGCGGTGCTGGGAGCGAGGTCGAGGAAGGGAGCCGAGGCTGCTGCAGCTGCTGAAAAGGCATAGAGGACAAAGATGTGAGGATGCTTTGATCTCGACAAGTAAATATATATACCTATCTGCACACATATCTACCTACTATACCTGTCATGTTTATGCTGAACAGGGTTGTATGATTTACGCTTACAGCTTGACTTTTGGTTAGAAGTACTACCAACCTTGTTGAAGCGTTCAACCTTGTTGTAAATCTCTATTGTAAACATTGACTAAACCAGCTCTGTCAGATTAATTTAACTTCTGTTATGTTTAAAACAATAATAACTCAATTGGTTCCGTTGCTGTGCTTATAGACAAGGGTGCAGCCATCGTTCTTTGTAAGAGATCACCGAGCTTCCCCCGTTGTGTCGCTGAATGGATGCCGATGCAGTTTGGAGGGGTAGCTTCTACCTCTATACAGCTTGGACCGCCGGTGCTTTGCTCCCCTCAGGAGAGGTACTCGGTACCGTGTCCATGCTCCGTCTCTGTCTCTAATGGGCTTCTCTGTACTCAATGGCCGAGTACATGTATAAACAGTAAATACTACCAACATCAGATAGCAGTACAAGAATCAAATGTAAAAACACACCATCGCCAAGATAAGGTTCCTGGGGACGCAATTCCAAGCACCTGCCGCTAGCAGTCATGTGATGTCACGGCCGCTCTTCTTCGCTGTCCAAATCATGACTCCATGGGCAGCCAGCCAAAAGGCGCTCGGCGTGGGGTCTATTTTTTTTGCGCAGCGAGCGCAGAGGCCTCAGCGCCCCCAAAGCAACCCGCTAAACCCACTAACGAGCGCTCACTGAACAAGAACCGCCAAGGCCATTTTGATTGAAAGGCGGCGGTCTCTCTTGTCTCCACTTCTTGGTCGAGCTGTTTCGCTTCCAGCCTTCTCTTGTTCTGTCTCCGACCTTGATCTTTCCTCCCATCTTCGCCAGCTCCCCTTTGCGACGACGCATCCCGATATTCGAGCTCGGTGGTTCTTTTTCGCTGCTCGAATAACCTCTTTTACTCCTTTACACCTTTCGGCTTGCTCAAGTCCGTTGACCTTCTCGGCCAATACGCTCCTCCGCATTCAACTCTCCCCCCGACGTAATTCGTGGCTACTTGAGGTTGCTGCGCCGTGACCGCATAAGATCGAAAGCTCGGCCAAGGTTTCGGGAGATATAGCTTCAGAGGGGAAGCTTTCAGCTGCACGCAGGCGGAAATAACAGAAACACAAGATAGATTCGCAGCAATGGCGGACCCACGCAATTCGTCATCCTACTCAGTTGTGCCGCAACTGCAGTACAACACCGTGAGCGGTGTCAATGGTCCGCTGGTTATTGTCGAGAATGTATGGCATCTCCGCTCTCCTTCTCCCCTCTCTTGTTTTTCTTTTATCGCAACTGTCATGGCGTGAAATGGAATGAGGATTGGCTATGTACAATGCTGACGACTGGTTGCGGTATAGGTCAAATTCCCGCGATACAATGAGATCGTTACGCTTACGCTGCCCGACGGAACGGAGAGAAACGGACAGGTTCTGGAAGCCCGAGGTGGGTGATGATTCCTTTTCTATGCTACACTTATATATGAGCATGGCGCCGCCAATGCCTGCGTGGAATGTGTATTCTGACATGAGAGGGGGCAGGTGACCGAGCTGTCGTCCAGGTCTTTGAGGGTACTCCCGGTATCGATGTGAAGAAGGCAAGTGAGCCCGATCGCCAATCGCTAGAGGGCTTGTGACTAACAGGAAGTGCAACATCCAGACTCGTGTCAAGTTCACCGGTCAGAACCTTAAGCTCGGTGTCTCTGAGGACATGCTTGGCCGTATCTTTGATGGATCTGGACGAGCTATCGACAAGGGTCCCAAGGTGCTGCCAGAAGAGTACCTCGATATTAACGGCAGTCCCATTAACCCCTTCTCCCGAGTGAGTTACATCTTTCCGGTGCATATCTCGTGGGTCGAGCAACATGGTCTAACATGTCTTAGGAATACCCCGAAGAAATGATTGCGACTGGTATCTCGGCCATCGATACGATGAACTCAATCGCTCGAGGACAAAAGATTCCCATCTTCTCAGCCTCTGGTCTGCCGCACAACGAAATCGCTGCTCAGATTTGCCGACAGGCTGGCTTGGTCAAGCAGCAGGGAATTACCAACAAGGGTGTTCATGACGGCCACGAGGA
The DNA here is from genome assembly GCF_050948025.1 of Trichoderma camerunense. NCBI lineage: Eukaryota > Fungi > Ascomycota > Sordariomycetes > Hypocreales > Hypocreaceae > Trichoderma > Trichoderma camerunense. Next base: position 973,027 of record NW_028145360.1, on the reverse strand, counting down.
GAACTTCTCCATTGTGTTCGGTGCCATGGGTGTCAACTTGGAGACTGCTCGATTCTTTACCCGCGATTTCGAAGAGAACGGCAGTCTGGAGCGTACTACCCTCTTCCTCAACCTTGCCAACGATCCTACGTAAGTGCTCTTCTCCTTCCCCTTAACGAGGGCTGTTGGCTGACACAATGCAAACAGTATCGAGCGTATTATTACCCCTCGTCTTGCCCTTACGACAGCCGAGTACTACGCCTACCAGCTCGAGAAGCACGTCTTGGTCATCTTGACTGATTTGTCGGCCTACTGCGATGCTCTTCGTGAGGTTTCCGCCGCTCGAGAAGAAGTTCCCGGTCGTCGTGGTTTCCCCGGTTACATGTACACGGATTTGTCGACCATCTACGAACGAGCTGGCCGTGTGACGGGACGAAACGGCTCCATCACCCAGATCCCCATCTTGACCATGCCCAACGACGATATTACCCACCCCATCCCCGATTTGACAGGATACATTACCGAGGGACAGATTTTCGTCGACCGACCTCTGTACAACCGTGGTATCTACCCGCCCATCAACGTGTTGCCGTCGCTGTCGCGTTTGATGAAGTCTGCCATTGGTGAGGGCATGACGCGCAAGGATCACGGTGATGTGTCCAACCAGCTGTATGCCAAGTACGCCATTGGCCGTGATGCCGCCGCCATGAAGGCCGTCGTTGGTGAGGAGGCCCTGTCATCCGAGGACAAGCTGTCGCTCGAGTTCCTGGACAAGTTTGAGCGCCAGTTCATCAGCCAAGGTGCATACGAGTCCCGATCGATCTACGAGTCCCTGGATCTGGCCTGGAGCCTGCTCCGCATCTACCCCAAGGACTTGCTCAACCGTATCCCGGCCAAGGTCCTCAATGAGTTCTACCAGCGATCTCAAAAGGATGCCAAGGCAAAGGGCAAGGCGCGAGCCGAGGTTGCCTCAAACGACAGGCAGCAGGCTGAGGAGAACCTGATTGACGCATAGGAACCCTCCTCGGCGACATCTGGTGTTTTCTTTTCGGGAGAGGAACAGAAGTAAAGTATAAATTAGTTGCTTGGCTTGGAAGTATGATATTACACGTGGTAGAAAGTGAGGTGCATAAACCCTGGGTGTGGAACTTGTTATTCTCTAGTTTTGTTTTCGTTGTTTGGCATTTCCGACTTGCGCTGGGAGAGACAGCAATCTGACACGATAATGGAGAAGGGTTGTAGCGTGAATATAGGCAGCAGAGCAAATGTCAAGTCGATTTCCAAAAGAGCTGCGAACAACCATGTCCATCTACCGTGTGCGGGTTTAGTTTCGCGTACAGTAGGATCTGGCCGACGTGATGCAATGCAACGTGAATTGGACTGACTGATGCAGGGTAGGGATTTCACCGCTCATCAATTCCGGATGATGTACTTGATCCTTTTGGTAATGAAAAACAATGCGTATTGCAATCTGAGTGGTGCGGAAATAGTCATGGAAGTGCAAATGTGCCTGTAAGCAGCTGAGCTAGGGGTAAAAGCCGTGGTTCCCGTTTAGTCTAGCAAGTTCGTAGATTTTGGCTTGTAGCCATTGGAGCGCTTACTTTGGCGTATAATAGCGTATTGGACATGGAGTTTTGAGAGTTACCAGACAAGCTTGTGTTAGTTGGTTCCGATGGGAGCACCTTTGGCGCACCTATGAGGTTGTTTTGGAGGGCAAATACTAGTAGGTGTTGATATATGGAGGTTGGTTGTTAACTGGGAGGAATGAAGATCGAGGTTGGAGTTGTATTTGATCTGTTGGTCTGCTTTTGCCCCGCGTTTAAGGTTACATTGGGTGTGTTGGTGTGTGAAGGGATGGATGGATTGATGTCTTGGAGAAGACAGCATGCTGTGGGAATTGATTCACAGTTTAACTTCCAATTGTCATATTCTACGGAGTACATAGGATGTTATTGAAAATTAAATGACATGAATAGGAGAGAAGAAACAAAACCAAAACTTCGTTACATAGATCCTTGGGATTATTGTTATTCTCCCCTTGGTGGTTGGCATCGGGATTCCTACACCATACATCATAACCAGGTGACATCATGCTCGTATGCATTGATCAACCGCTCCAACCCCGGAGAAGCGAAATCAATCCTTCGCTCACTTCCCCCTGTTCTCTTCTCGCTCTCTCGGAACTTGTGCCTTCAATCGCTTAGCTAGTCCTTTTTTCTCCTCATGGTAAATCCGGGGAAAGCCAACCTTACCCCTCTCATTCCTTTTCCAGCCCCCTGGGATCATCGTGGTTGGTTGCCTGTTGTGGACAGTGATATGTTGGCCGGGACTTTGGTTTCTGCGTCATGTGGATGGACAAAGAAGCCGAAGACACGAGATGCTGCATACTGTGTGCGAGGTTAGAGTAGCATTGGGGCGCGAGGAGTCGTGCTGTGTCACTCATGGCCTCTGGAGTACTTAATGCATGGATGGGTATGCGCCTTGGGCCCTCCCGATCTGCGAATGTCTTGGCCATCTCCCTTTGTTTGACTTTCCACAGGGGCTGAGTTTGTTTTTTTCATAGGCTGCGCCACTACTTTTCATTGTCTTTGATCTCTTCTGGGGAAGAACTGCTCATCATCATGAAGCTGACGGGTAACTCTTTGGCCGTTTTGGCTGCGGCTGCTGCCCTTCCACTTACAGCCAGCGCCGCGTCGAGTGGAAGCGGCCCAGACAAGGACGGCAAGTATTGGATTCGCGCAAAGGGCATCGAGGCGTCATTCATTCCGTATGGAGCGTCCATTTCGAACTTGTTCATCAATGACCGCTACGGCATCCAGCGCGATCTCGTCGGCGGCTTCGACAATGCCACCTACTACGGCATTGACAAGCAGCACCCGCACTTTGGCGGCGTGCCGGGCCGGTACGCGAACCGCATCAAGAACAGCACCTTTGTGATTGACGGCAAGACATATCACACGCCGCCGAATGAGAATCCCACAAAGGCCGCGCCCAATGGGTCGGACACGCTGCACGGAGGGCCCGACGGCTGGGACTGGCGCAACTTCACCGTGTCGGCGCATACTGCGACGAGCATCACCTTTAGCATAGTCGACCCGGACGGAAAGGAGGGCTTTCCCGGCGAAGTCGTGTCGCACATCACGTACACGGTGCAGGAGAACCAGTGGGATTTCAAGATGGTGGCGCTGGCGACGACCAAGAAGACGCCCATCATGCTCAGCAGCCACACGTACTGGAACCTGGATGGGTATGCCAATAACGAGACCCAGACTGCGCTGAACCATACGCTGCATCTTCCGTATAGTGGACAGCGCGTGGATGTGGATGGCTTCTTGATCCCGACGGGCGACATTTTGGCGAACAAGAAGAACACGGCGAATGACTTTTGGTCGCAGCCGAAGCAGCTTGGCAAGGGATTCCAGCAGAGTGGCATCAAGGAGAATTGCGGCAACAACTGTACCGGCTTTGGTAAGGATCCTGACATCTTCCATGTTATGAGGGGAGGGAAATAGGCAACACATTGAGCTAACAGAGACACCAGATACCTGCTACCTCGTCAACCGAGATGCTCTGGGCCCCTTTGACTGGCGTACTGAAGGTCCCGTCGCGAGTCTGTCCTCGGCTTGGTCAGGCATCCACCTGGACGTCTACTCGGACCAGGAGGCCTTCCAGGTGTACAGCTGCAACGGGCAAAACGGCACGCTGACGTTGAAGAAGACGCAGGGCCTGCACAACAACAAGAAGTTCCCGAGAACGATTCCAAAGTACGGATGTCTGGTGATGGAGGTGGAGGACTGGATTGACGGCATCAACAACCCCGAATGGGGGAGGAAGCAGATCTGGGGACCGGATGATGGTCCGTATGTCGTTCAGGCGAGCTACAGGTTTAGTATTGATGGCAAGAAGAAGAGTTCGTAGGAGAGCTATTTTGTTGTTACAGTAGTAATGGTGTTTATATGAAAGAGAAGGAATCAGAACGTAGGAATAGTAATTATGAGGTTTAATCAGTCTAATTTCTCATCATGTCTTGTGTTTGGTTGGTATAAGTGAGGTGATAGTAAGTGGAGGACAGAAAACCCGAGACGGAAAAGATTTCGAACACCCTTAAGTCGAATAATACGCCTACAAAGGGGGTAGCTGCTATATTTATATTTATATTTCCCTAATAAATGCTCTATTTATATTTCTCTAGTAACTGCTACTATATCTATATTTTCCTAATAACTTCTATGATATCTATGTTTCTCTGCAGGCCTAACTGCTTCCATATTTATGTAATAGAATGCGGGTATTCCGCTACAAAAGCACTACTCGATGGATTAATTAGGTGCATATATTACTGAATGTATGTACTTATTCATTTTGCGGTCTCGGTTTTTCTGACCTTCGCTTGCTTGTATAAGTGAAGCGAAGCAATTCACAACTGGAGACAAGTCCGTTGTGGGGCCGATTGCGATCCATCCATCACCCCACCTTGGATGTGCCATCTCCAGTGTAAAAGCTTTTGTCAGTTACAACTACAGCCAATCTTGCCATAATTTCGAATTGCATATTGATAGATATCCGAATTACCAGGCCCATTATTTAACACATTACCTCGCATACGAAATCGAAATCGCCGACTTCACCTCAGACGGGAAGTATTCAACAAGTTGCAAACGAGGGGCAGCGAGGGGCAACAGGGAAAGAAGAAAAAAAAAAATAAGAGGAAGAGAGGCGATCACAAACGACCAGAGATGGAAGACGACCGAGCGCTCGTCGATCTCGGCGCGGCAGCAGATATTGAGGAAGCGCGACTGGAAGTTCACGGAGCAGACAACGACACTACAAAAGATGATACACCTGCATTAAGACAGCCAAAGAGGCGCTTCGTAGGACGGAGAGCGGCGGACGAGGCAGCGGCAGCCAAGGGGTCAACAGAAGAGGGAGGTAGCGGCGCTGTTCAAGGTATGTTGCGACTATCTAATAGTAAAATGCTTCGTTGGCTCTCTAACATCGTCCTACTATGCAGCGGCCAAACCTCGACGAGCTCCGCGACTTCTAAACAGAGTCCCCAAAGAAATATTAGAAGACCCCAGCCTCAAGGAAGCTATAGCGCTGCTGCCAGCCAACTACAACTTCGAAATCCCAAAGACAATACACCGAATCCGAGAGTCAGGAGCGCGCAAAGTAGCGCTGCAGATGCCCGAAGGCCTGCTCTTGTTTGCGACGACCATTTCGGACATTGTGACGCAGTTCTGCCCGGGCGTCGAGACGCTCATCATGGGCGATGTGACGTACGGCGCGTGCTGCATTGATGATTATACTGCGCGGGCGTTGGGTTGCGATTTGCTGGTGCATTATGCGCATAGTTGTTTAATTCCCGTGGACGTGACCAAGATCAAGACGCTGTACGTCTTTGTCGATATCAGCATTGACACGGCGCATCTGATTGCCTCGCTGGAGAGAAATTTTGCCAGTGGTAAGACTATTGCGATTGTCGGCACTATTCAGTTCAACGCTACCATCCACGGCATACGGAGCAGCCTCGAAGCAGCTGGTTTCAGCGTCGTCGTGCCTCAGATCGGGCCGCTCAGCAAGGGTGAGATTCTAGGCTGCACATCGCCTCGTCTGCGGGATGAGGATGGTATCGACCTGATTCTCTATCTCGGCGACGGGCGCTTCCATCTTGAGAGTATCATGATTCACAACCCGGCTATTCCTGCTTACCGGTACGACCCATATTCGCGCAAGTTGACCCGAGAGACGTACGGCCACGATGAGATGCAGTCGGTGCGCCGCTCCGCCATCCAGACTGCCCGCAAAGCCCGACGCTGGGGTCTCATCCTGGGATCTCTCGGTCGCCAGGGGAATCCGCATACGCTGGCCCTGATCGAGCGGGAGCTGGCCGAGCGGGGCATCCCTAAGATAGATCTCCTCCTGAGCGAAATATTCCCCGGCAAGCTTGCCATGATGAGCGATGTCGAGTGCTGGGTGCAAGTTGCATGCCCGCGGCTGAGTATCGACTGGGGATATGCCTTTCCCAGGCCGCTTCTGACTCCTTACGAGGCGCTTGTGGCGCTGGGGAAGAGAGGGGGTTGGGGTAAGGAGGATGGTGGTGATGGCATCTACCCTATGGATTATTATGGACGAGATGGACTAGGGAGAACGAAGCCGCTGGAGGGTGTTGCGGCATGAATACCATCTAGTAGAACGATCTAGCCACGTATCTAGGTCATGACATAGAGTAAATATGTAATGATAGACATGATCTCCTGCTAGTAGAAAAGATATGTTTTAGAATTCCTATATATGGAATTGCATAGCTCTCCATGGACATGAGTAACCTGAATCCATAACAGTTGCATTCATATCTCATTATGGCTGCTTCATAAAGGTCTCGTTGTTGTGTTAATGCGCTGAATTATATACAATGTAGAAAGATGAATAGAGAGGAGATTTTCTTCTCTATCCATCATGAAGCGGGGGCATGAGCCGTTCCAACAGGTTCTGGTCGGTTCGCAAACATGAGCTTGTACTTGATGATATCAACCACCTCTAGGTTATCGCCCTCCTCCATATACGGCCCAGAAGAGCTCTCCAGCATCCTATTCTGCCGTTTTCTCACCACGGCAAGCGCCTTGGGGAGCTTCTTCACTTCGCCCGTCAGCCGCTGGTGTTGGCCAATGTACATGTGGACTCGCTTCATCCAAGCCGTCCCGATGGCGTCTGGTGAATATTCTGGAAACTCGAGCCTTCCGAATTCCACGTCTTTGAGAGTCTCGCCTTCGGTGTCTTGGGGGAGGTTTATACTTCCTTGGAGCTCGAGAATTGCGAGGCCAGAGGGTGTTTGGAGGAGGGTTGGGAGTGGGTTGGTGGTGGTTGTGGAAGCTTGTTTGGATGGAGGATATAGTTTGGCGGTGGAGGAAGACATGGCTGGATTAATGGCTGTGAAAATTGATTTGAATTAAATGAAATCATAAACAGAAGATGCTAATACGGCGAATATGGTGATATGCGAATGAGAAGATGATTGGACACTTATCAAGCAAGATCGATCTCAAGACAAGCTTAAGATGCTAAACGCTGAGAATCACGCCCCACATGTTCCCAGAGGAAGAAAGTGGATCGCCGCCTCATCCAAGCTCCAGGACAAAGAGGCTGGTGAAATCACCCCAGCCACACTTCCACCAAAATTGGATCTGGGAGATCGCTCTAACCATCCAGAGGTGAAAACCCCACCGACGAACAAAAGAGCTTTTGATTGGCCAGGCTAACTTCCCACACGCCAAAATGGAGCCCTAGGCGAATGCACACAACAATTTCTCGTTTTTTTCTTCTGCCCCAATTTCGCTCTTTTGCCCTACCTATTCCTTCAACACCAAAGCCGACTTCACGCGAGCCAGGTCAAGCCAAACTTGCACCACCACAACACTGGCAAGATGAAGGTACGATACTATGCTGATACTCCCTCTCAATGCGGAACGAATCTATTTTCGATCGACATGGCCAGATGCTGCGAGCACATCGTCATCTGCGCTTTTGTCGTTCCACCGCCGTGTCAACTCCAGTCGTCGCTAACATGATTTTTTTTTTCTCTTCGATAGTTGAACATCTCTTACCCTGCCAATGGCAGCCAGAAGCTCATCGACATTGAGGATGAGCGTAAGCTCGCCGTCTTCATGGAGAAGCGCGTACGTCTTTCCCCCAAATACGGAACGAGAGTAGGACGGAAATTTTGGTTATCGACGAGAGAAGAACACCACACTCGATATCGAAAACCTTTTTTCCCCGTCTCAACGTCTTCCGAGGCTTCGTGCCACCAACCTCCCAACGCATAATGAATCCGAAATTGACATGAAATCTTTGATATAGATGGGCGCTGAGGTCCCCGGTGACTCTGTCGGCGACGAGTTCAAGGGCTACATCTTTCGCATCACTGGTGGAAACGACAAGCAGGGTTTCCCCATGAAGCAGGGTGTCATGCACCCCAGCCGTGTCCGCCTCCTGCTCTCCGACGGCCACTCCTGCTACCGCCCCCGCCGAACCGGTGAGCGCAAGCGAAAGTCTGTCCGCGGCTGCATCGTCGCCATGGACCTCTCCGTCCTCGCTCTCTCCATCGTCAAGCAGGGTGATGCCGACATCCCCGGCCTGACCGACGTCGTCCAGCCCAAGCGCCTCGGACCCAAGCGCGCCACTAAGATCCGCAAGTTCTTCAACCTCACCAAGGATGACGATGTATGTTTCACCCTGTACCCATACTCGGTCATCGCCTACCAGGAGCTGCGGTGGAGGGAATGGCAGTCCGGGTAGAGTGTGAGCAGACTACTGGGCAAACTCTTTTCCCGACCTTTCAGAGGCGAGGAAAGGGTTAGCCCGGTGCCGAGGTTAAAGAAAAAATCATAAGAGTTCAATGGAACTAATCGCCATTGGCAAAACAATAGGTCCGCAAGTACGTCATCCGACGAGAGGTCCAGCCCAAGGGCGAGGGCAAGAAGCCTTACACCAAGGCTCCCAAGATCCAGAGACTGGTCACCCCCCAGCGCCTGCAGCACAAGCGCCACCGTCTCGCTCTCAAGCGCCGCCAGGCCGAGAAGGTCAAGGACGAGGCCGTGAGTATTCCCCTTGAAAAACACAAACTTTTTCTCCCACAATTCACAATGCTAACTAACTATTTCCCAAACAGAACGAGTACGCCCAGGTCCTTGCCAAGCGTGTCGCCGAGGCCAAGGCCCACAAGGCCGATGCCCGCAAGCGACGAGCAAGCTCCATGCACAAATAAGGGTTCGGCGTTATTGTTATAATGAAAGAGAAAAAAAGGGGAATCATCATACCTTGGTCCTGTGGTTTGCATGCATTGGGAGTGAGGATCTCTCGGGCTTAATTTTGGGCCCACCTGTTATGAATGTATTAGAAAGATATCAACATATTTCCAAATGCATTCATGACGCCATCTCTTGACAATTTTTTGTGTTTTTGCTCCATCTTAGATCGTGGGGTCGTAGTTTGCCCAAATGTTCGAGTCCATACGTAGGCATATATTGGATCGTGCATCTTGACTATGTAATAAGGCACCAATTTATTACGAGATATACATCTCACTGACCGAAATTGGGGCCATCGTACATTCAAGATCGTTAAGTGATGTATTCATGAAGAACCTATTGTATTTGCCCAATTCTAAGCCTAGGTAGTCCTGCTAATCTACGTGAAAGCAATGTCTTTTTTACCACCCCTACCAAACATAAACCTTGCTTTCCATGCCATCCAGCCCATTTCGAAATATCTCGTCAACGCCAGAGAGATCTGCACTTCTCCTAGCAATGTGAGAATTCCGAGTAAGGAGCCTTGTTCCTCCCCTCCCCCCCTTTTTTTGTCTTTTTTGTTCTTTCAAATCTCCACCATGAGTTCTGGAAGAGCTATGCATTACAAATAGTCATAAAGTGCCAAGGATATTTCTCTCGGCCACCCAAGTGTCAGTGCCATATATGTCGGTTACCATTCTGTAAAATCACACCGTCTCCAGTATCACCATTAGGCGAAGCCGAAATAATCGCTGCCCTGTGTGATTGCCTTGATGATTTGTGAGCGAAGTATGTCGTAGCTGTCATACTCAGGGAGATCAAGCTCTGTTGGGGTATGTTAGTACAGGAATCTTCAAATTTGAGGGGCGGGTAACACGAGGGGAATTATAAACATACGGTTAAAGCAGGTGTGGGTTGATGGAAGGCGATCCTTGTTTCCATAATCGCGGTGGATGTTGAACCGATTGACTCCGTTCATGCCTTCGAGTTCCTTGAATCCATTGAGAGGAACTTTGCTGGTACCGGTGACAAACTGCAGCAACTTGGCCAGTTCCTCCTTGTCGAATGATCTGACTGCTCTCCAGAACCATTGGATCTGTGGAGAGGAAGGGCTGTAGTTGTGGTACTCAGTATTGGCTTTCCAGTCGTCAATGTCAATGTCCGGAAGGCCAGAGATCAAGAGCTCCAATTCTTGTTCGTTGAAGATTGAGATTAGCTCTGCAGGAATGATGTCGTGGAAACCTAATTCAGAAATTAGACATTGCTTTCAACAGTGCAGTCATGGTCACAAAATGATAACTTACCACTCAAGAAGTTCTCCATTTGATCCTTTACTGAGGATAGGAGTTTATGCTCGACCACAACACGCACATACTCGTGCTTGTTTTCTTCAGTTACTGCAATCTCTCTGCCGTTAGGGACAAGATCAACAATCTTTGTGACACCGAACTCATCATCTTCAACAGAAAAGGTCTCCGTAATGATGTCGGTGATGTCATTTTCCAGCATCCAGCAAAGAGATTTGTAATAGTCTGGATCAAATGATTCCATATCCTTGACAGAGACGGATTTTCCAAGGATGCGCTTGTAAACAGCACGGCTGAAGAAACAGTCAAGGAGGCGACCTTCATATAAGGCTTTGCCGATGATGCGGCCGATAAAGCTGAAGAACCTCAAGTGCTCATCATTGATGCCGCTCAGTTTGTTCGGATGGAAGGTTGTGCGGTCAGACGAGACCGGGATGAATAGAGCATAGTTGGGATCGAACATCTGCCGGGCGAGAACCTGGAACCACTCGCGTGTTACACCGCCAGCATCTACACCCTCTTCGCCATTGAACCTTATATTGAGCTTGCCATATTTCATCTCATCGCCTGACTTGAAGCAAAGCCATTTGAATGAGTCATGGAATACGTGCTCTCGGCGAACAGAAATCTGCAACGGCGGGTATGATGGTCGGCTCTGGTTCTGGCCGCTCCGCGAGTGAACACTTCTGTTGAAATAATTGCGCTTGTTGTCAAACTCCAAAACCTTGGGGTTCTTAACAAGTAGAGCAAAAGTGCCAGACATGAGCTTTGGATTGTGTCGCACGAGCTCATTCAGGATACGTCGGTGATCTTCTGTAAAGGTAAAGAAGAGGTTCGCCGTACGAGATTCTGGTTGTGGGCTAGACAGCAGCATGTCCTTCACAATCTGGCTGTGTGAGAGATCGTCATTCGTCGTCGTGTTTTTGCAGACCACCATCAGAGATTCGATCAGCGGAAGTAGAATTGTCGCAACATTGAGCATGTTTTCCCGTTGTCGAATGGCACTAAGACAAGCGCTCAGTTTCTCCCACATGGTAGAGAACGTTGAATTGTGGTAGAGCGAGGTGACAAGATCTTGCTTCTCGGTCTCGCTGGGCCCACCCTCCTCAACGTCGTCCGTCTTCTTCTTGCCATCGAATAGATGGTCCAGTGCAGTGAGAACTCTGAGAAGTTTGTTCTGCTCTGAAGCTCCAGGTGAGAACTTGGCGAGGGCAACTCCTTGAATTTCAGTACCAGACGTAGCCGCGTCAATATGAGGAAGGAGATCGTCGAGATCAGACACAATGTTGCTACTCAACAAGCGAGCTTGGCTGACCAACTCTTGGCCAAAGACCGTCTTGGCTCCCGGTATAGCTGACAAGTTTTTGATGGTAGAGATGGTGTTCTGGAACGTCTTCGAACTACATTCCCTGGCAACAAACACTCTAACCACGAGGGTGAGGTTTTGAGGTGGAATGACCGGGGGCTGCAGCTGACGGGCACGTTTCTGTGACGTGTTCTTCGATTGCTCCTTTGAGTCCTCCGCCCCGGCCTTCTGTTGCTCGGAAGATCCCGCGGGCGCGGATGCTGCCTCACCATCTGCTGTCTGGCCGTTGCTAGTTTGTTGCTCTGCCTCATTCGCATCCGTGACAGCGGCCGTGGATTCCGCTTCGTTTGTCTTTGGAGCCGATGCATCTTCATCTTGTGTCTCCTTGCGTCGACGTTCCAAGTTTTGAAGAGGAAGAGTAACTCGGTTCAGCAGGTCTGCGAGGTGCGTCATGACAAGCGAGCTTTCCGTTACAAGCTCGCGGTCCAACAGGGTCAAAAGGGAGTTGATCGCGTATTTATGAGCCTTCGAGTCCTTACCCTTTCCTCTACGGCTGAGGCTTCTCTTGAGAGAAGACCCCACAGACTCATGTTCGGTCAAGAACAGCCAAGGGATGTGCGGGTTTTTGGTGCATAGATCAACAAGGAGATCTAGACATTGCTGTACAATCAACAACGGGGATGTCTCAGAATTTGTTTGGCCAGAAGTTGTCAGGCTGCCAATAGTAGTCAAGGTCCTCTTGAGGCCTTGTGGAGCCTTTTGATCGGCATCTTTGTCCTTGTCTCTCTGCTTTCTCGCTTTAAGCGAGAGCTGGCCAAAACTTCGCTCAACGGCATTCATATCTGTGCTGCCATCCTGTAGAATTTGCAGGATAGTGCTGATGACCTCCAGGCGAGTTTGTCGGTTCTCGCATACGTCTGCGAATACGCTGAAGAGGTAGTTTCTGATAGAGCCCTGTTGTGCAATAAACATCAGACGCACCAAGGTGGCTACTCCAGCTTTATCGAGCATCTGCACGACAGCTCTGCGTTGAGACTTATTCTCCCCTTGTTCATCTGGAGAGCGTCGTCCTTGTAAGGCGGCTCTAGCTGCGCTAAGGGAAGTTCTACCTGGGAGAACGATTGGTCGCATACCTCGTTGCTGATGAACCACTGGTGGACGATTTTGAGTCAATGCTCGTACCTGAGCAGCCATTTCTGGAGGAAGTTGGCCCATGATATCTTCACCCTGGTCGATAAGTGCTTGCTCACGAAGCTCCGGCGGAAACGTGAGGAGGATGCTGGCTGGGTCCATCTCCGTGGGAATTGCATCTTGGCCATCAGCAGCAGCCTGGCGGCGGCTGTCTTCACGATTACGACGGCGCTGCTCTTGCCTTTCTTGTTGCGCAATTTCCAACCGTAGCTCCTCTGGCAGGGCATCAAGAAATTCCTGAAACACTTCGGTGGTTTCTCCTGATGCAGCCTCCTCGCGGGCTTGAGATCGCCTCTCACTGACGGTTTGGGCGATGACTTCTTCTCGGAATTCTTCGGGAAGAGCAGCCAGGTAATCTGGATCGATACCCAGCTCAGTAACATCAACCTCCTCGCCTCTGATGATGGTTGTTACTCTTGGCAGATTGGCTCTCGCTGTGGTGTTTGCGGCATCATTCGCTGCAGTGTCGCCAGACTCGGTCGATTCAACTCCTTCCATGGCTCCACTACCTTGGTTGCGATTCCCTTCGCTAGTCTGCGATTCAGCATTTTGGCTGGCAGCAAGAGCAGCGGCTTCGGCGGCTTCGGCAGCGAGTCTGGCAGCAGCCTCGCGTTCTTCAGCCTCTTTTCTTTCCCTTTCTGCTCTCTCCTCAGCTTCTTTAGCTTCCCTGGCCACGCGCTCTTCTTCTTCTCGCTTCTTTCGGGCTTCCTCTTGACGCTTGAGATTCTCCTCCTCCTCTGCCTTCAGTTTCCTCTCCAGCTCCATCGCCGCAGGGGTAAGCTGCGCAATGATAGCGTTGCCGAGTCGTGCAGCTTCCACGGCGGGGTTACCACCAAAAATCATCCTGGCCTCCTCCTGGTAGCGATCCAAGGTTGATTCAGGGGTGAACGCAACCGCTTGATGAGGCTCCTGAGCCGCAGCATCTCGGCGCTGATCATTTCTCAGGCCACGAATGGGCCCAAGGTCCGCGCTGCGAACACCCTGAGGACCGGTAATATGCACGTGGAATGCATGCTGGCTATGGTTACCATTGCGCCCCATGATCGGCAAAAATTCCATAAGCTCTCCTAAGAAGCCCATAGGGCCATCGATCATATGTCTGCCTGGCCCCAAGAAACCCTCTGGGAAGCGAAGGCCAATGGAATTTGATTGACCGGGCCGTGGCTGATTCTCTTGAGCCTGGTCGTTGCGACGAAGTAGCGGGTTGATGCCGTCATCTGCGTTAGACTGCTGTCCGTTATTGCGATGGCTACGAGAGAAGTAGCTGCGGAAATCTTTTACGGAGAAATACGTCAGTATATAAACCAGTAATGGGGGATTTGAAAACTCTTTTAACTCACCACTAAGCTCACGATTCGACCCGGCCATAAATCGGGGAGGGAAAGGGTTGCGGTCGCCCATTCGTGCAAAGACAGGTCGTCTATTATTGTCAAGCAAGAAGAGTTGGCGATGTCTATCATCAACCTCTGGTGTGAATCCATCCCACCCAAGAGCTGGCATTGGCGGTAGAGTCTCGTTAACTAGTTGTCAAGTTAGATAACATCATTTATGGTGCAGTCGTGGAATGGTCTACTTACGCGGATAGTCGTCATCATAGATATATTCTTCATCTTCAATATCCTCTTCCTCGTCATCATCTGTTGGTAAAGGCGTTAGCGGAGCCACAATAATTTATTTGCAGAAAATCATTACTCACCTCCTTCCTCGTGGCCATCATCCATATAATGCTCGTCTAGTGCCTCCATTATTTCGGGCTCGTAGTCTTGGTCACCACCCATAATCGCTCTGGCCATGTTATCCAGGAGATCTCCAGGACCCAAACCGTGTAGATGAGCCTCGTGTTCGTCTTGCCCATCGGCCTCGTAGTCAATATCATCGACCTCTGGCTCTTCATCTTCTTCAGCACTGGTCTCGCTCTCCCATCCGGATTCTCCGTCATCTTCGATGGGGTTTCCATCCTCATCCACAATTTCAACTCGGTCTTCAACATCCTCCATATCAGCAGAGTCGACTTCGTCATCGTCATCGTCTTCACTGCCATCTTCATCGTCGTCGTCGTCGTCATCATCATCATCCATGATGACTTCAACCACTCCAGGCTCACCGTGGAGCCCCTCAATTTCTCCCATTTCACCAAGCTCTTCGTCTTCGTCGCTGATGTTGTCTTCATCATCCGACATACCTTCATCGCCGTAGTCCATCTCATCATCATCGTACTCATCCCCATACATATCCTCGTCATCGTCATCTGGCTCCTCGGATTCGGATTCATCATCCTCCCCACGAGGTTCAAGCATGCCGAGAGCAGAGTTTCGGTATAGGTCGGGAGTTTCCTCCCGGCCCTCATCTAGATCTGACAGGGATGAAGTAGATGCAAAATCCTCGTCACTTTGGTCAGCCTGTGAGTCGGATACCAAGATGTTTGAATGGCTAAGTTCTTTCGCAGTATCGGTCAAAACCCGAAGCACACGCAGAATATACTTAATTGCCCGCTTGACTCCCGGAAAATTCAAGTTGATCTCGGCAATGGACGATGTAAGCTTATCCAGGTAGCCCTTCTCGTACATGAGCCGCCGAAGCTGTGCTTGGGATCTTGTCTGAATAGTATCAACATTGCGAGATCCGGAGTTTTGTTCCTTGTCCTTCTCTCCGATCATGTGGTTCATCAGTTCTGCTAGGCACTGCATCCTTGCATAGCGAACCTCCAGTGGCTCATCGGTAAGTGGTGCCTTCTCGTACGCTTTCAATATGGTGTCGAGAACGAACTTGCGAACGAAGAGTAGATCTGGCTCATCGTCATATGCGTACTTCTCTTGCTTGCGTTCGAACACTTTCTCGTTGGTTTTTGAAACCAAAGCCACCAAAACCTTTTGAGTCTGCGACGAAGTGGCGGCCTTCTTCTTTGATGCTATGTTATCCGACGTACCGCTCAGGTTGCTCTGACACAGCAGGTCGTAAATTAGGTAGTTGAGAATGCTTGACCGCGGTTTCACAGGGGTGTTGGTAGTCAGAGGGGGTGCACTACGTTTGAAGTTGATGAACTCCACCTTGGTTCTAGTATAGCTTTGCAAGAGCTCGGCCAAGCAGCTGAGCAAAAAGCACCTATACACGAAGATAGGATGTTCTTCTGATTTGAACGTAGGCTTCTGTGGCTTCTTGTCCTTGCCATCGATAGCTCCGCCATCGACAGAAGAGACATCCTGGACCTCAGTAGGGGGAGTCGATTCGCTCTCTGCCTTCACATCTTTGCTAACTGTTGGAATTTCCTTGTCTTCGACTTCTCGATAGTTGACCAACTCGCAAAGAAGGAAATGGATAACTCCGTCCGGATTTTCCACCACGGGGCGTTTGCTATCATGGTGTGACTTATGTGCGTCTGGCATTTCCTTGTCTCCTGACTCAGTCGACTGCTTAACATCATCTTTCTGAGTCTCTTCTGTATCCGCTTGAGCCACATTCGCGTTCCCCTCATCCTGTTCCTTCCAAACCAAGGCTTGGGGTCGGGCGCCTTCTGTGGTGGGCGCATTCCAGCGTGAGAACCGAAGCAGTTCATTGGTTACTTCAACAAAGAGATCAGGCGCACGCAGAGCAACTGGAGCCATCGCCCTGAGGTAGGTGGACACATCTAAATGGCCGCGCTGGGTACGTTGAAGATTGGGAAGGTCTGACTTGATTTCCGCTCTCATTATTTGCTTAATAACGTCCTCATCTTCCACAATGTGGCGGAGGATGGTGATGAGGTGAGCCGTCAGTCTAGTCTGCCTCAGACGTTCGGATCCCGCACCTGACATTTGCTTAGCCATGAGGAAGAGTCTTTGCAGGTTTTTCTTCTCGCCGACTTGCTTCGCCAACGAACGCCTACGAGTCAGAATGATGAGAACTCGTAGAATGGCAGTTGCCAACATCTCCTCCTTCCCTATGCGTGGGAGCAAATCCAAAAGGGACTCCAAGACATTGGATCGTTGCTGGTCGTCGAGCAAAGGCGTCCTAAGTTGGATGATAGGCTCTGAAACGGTCTCATCTAAAGACTTGGGCGCCTTCCATTGAGCTGCAACAGGCTTCTCATCATGGCTCAACAAAGTCTCTAGCACTAGAAGTATAAAGGGAATCCAAGGCGGTAGCTCTTCAGTCGGCGTCGATGGCGGAACTTTGAGGAACGCTACATAGTCGTCGATCTTATCACGCAGTGTCTCAATATTTCGGCTGAAGAACATCTCATCTTGTAGCAATAGTGCAAGTAGATGGGCATATGCAGCGATACACTTGCCGTTGCGTTTTTTCTCGTCTTCTTCTAGCCCGAGAGATGCCAGGGCAGATGTAAGAGTAAAGCCCACTTCTTCGTGCGCATCAGCATTTTGATGTCGCAGAACAACAGTGGTGATAAGCTCAGACACCTCAATAGCCGTATCCGGATGGGCGCGAATGACGTCAAGGCATTGATCAATCAGATTTTCGCGTAGCTTTGCCCGATGATTGTCAAGATCATCTTTGAGCGAGTTGAAATCGGCCGCGGTATATTGAGTAGCTGCTGGGTTTGATTCTCCACTGGAGGGAGCCGGCTCTGCAGCTTTTGGCGCTGTATCAGCACCACTTTCGGTCGCTAACTCATTGTTCTCGGGAAGGCGAGAAATCAGGTCATCCAATGTTTCAGCAGATGTATCGGGGGATGTATCCAACGACATTGCCTCTGGATCCGGAGCACGAGAACCACTGGCATCTCGGCTGGTCGTCGTTGGCGTAGCTCCCTCGGCCAAGGACGCGGCGTCCGGTTCATCCTCAGGAGGCACAGGGTTTCGAGCACCTGCTATCTCAGATTCGTGTGCAGTACAGTATGCTGGGGCGGTAACCACGTTACCAAGCGTACGATACACGGCTTCCTGTGCTAGACTATCATCGTAGTCGTCGGCAAGCTGGCGGACAAGGACTCTAACGGCCCGCCAGTTGAATCGCACGTCTGTATAGTTGAGAAGCATAAAAGGAACCTAAAACAATTAGCTTCGATGAAATTTTTGACGTGGAAAAGACGTAGAAATCGCTTACCTTATCCTTTGGCATGAGCAACAGTTCATTCTCGCCTAGCGACACCATCTTCAAAATGTCCACAAGTCGTTTGACAGTCTGGTCTGGCACTCGCTCCACAAACTCTGAATCCCAAAGGTCCATTACAACAGGCAGTATGAGTGCCCTGAATTCGACGGTAATTTGACTGTGGATATTTGGAACGACTTGAGACCGATCTGTTTGTCGCTGAAGGTTGAAGAAACTATGCGTGTCGGCAATGTACTTTCCGTTGACCAGAATGAAATACAAGTCCAGTATCTTCTTCAAACCAAAAGCAGCAACTTTGACCTTTGAAGATTCATCGGCAGTAGCTGCGCTAGAACTCTTTACCGTCTTTGCAAAGACACGAAGCATGGAATTGAGTACCTCAATACCACGGCGCTCCTTGAATGCGAGGAGAACAGGCATGATAATTTGCACATTAGAGCGGTCATTTTGACGAGCCGAGGGGTGGTCAATCAGCATTTCGTGGATGGTGTGTAGCATGATGATCCAATAGTGGAAATCTTTTGACGTTGGCTCCGGCGTTGCCACAGATGGCCCAAGGTGATCGAGGACCGTATCGGCAAGTGCTCTGGCAATCTCCAAGTGACGCGGTCGGTGGTACGGGTCGCCGTGATTCGATTCACGTCTGGGCAGCAGCGCCTTGCCTATGGTCTGGAAGAGCGGGAATGATGTGGGAATCATGGGATGTAGCAAGATTCTCAGCGTTTCGTAGTTTTGGAACCTGGGGCTAGCTTGTTCCTGCTCTGTTGGACGAGCCGCTGAGGAGTTATCAGCTCCCTCATTAGGTCTCCAACCATCCGTACCGTTGAGAACGTCGGGCAACGAGGTGTCATCAGCTTCAGCGTCTGCGACGGCACCTCTATTGCCGCCTTCTACAGGTGGCGACTGGCGTCTTAAAGACCAATGCTGGGGGACAGCCGTAAGCTCGCCTGCTTCCTCTGCTAGGACTCCACGTAACAATGGCCCGATTGAGGTTACCAGCTTTTGATAATAATCGTACACGTTGATGGGGTAAAACTGAAGTGAGTTGGATCTCGAGGATGCGAAACAATCAGATATTATTTTGATAAACGTCTGAGCGTTGAGTAGGGCCTTGACAATATTTGTACCAGTTGCAATTATCTCGGCTGCCTCGGTGCTAGTGTACTCAATGCCTAGGTCAGGTGCCAAAAAGGGCGCGAAATAGGGAGGAACTGCCTCTGTCTTGGTTGATAATGGCTCCAGCACATCGATGGCACGCTGAGCCCGGTAGAGCAGAGACGTTAATCCCTGGGCAGCACCGTGCTCAACCAGTTGAGAAACAACCTGATTGAGGACCCGAGATGCCATGGAATCGCCGTATCCAGCCGTAAGACTAGGGGATTGGCACATGTCGAGAAGAAACTCGATACCGCCCCTCTCGACAAAGCTGTTCTTCAAGACGTTATTGGACAAGTAGGTTGTCAGGAAAGTAGATAGAGCATAAATATAGGGCGTATACGACTCGTACGGAGATTCCCGTTCGGTTTCGGTACGCTTGTCGACTTCCAAGCCTTGTGACACGGCCATATCGGACATGTCGACGTCAGATTCCTGCTGCGATTTGGATGCACTGGCCGCAGCAGTTGATTCGGCTGCGGTTTGAAGGTTGCCAATGGGGAGCAGTTTAACCCCCCAGCCTGCCAGTCGAGCCTTCTCAATGCCAAGCATGCGTACTCGGGCGACCATGTCAATTACTGCGTTAGCTATCGCTTTCCTTAGGGGAGGGTGATGGCGCGCAAGCTCGTCAAAGCTGGCACCAACATTGCTGGCGAGCTCAGAATCCGTCTCCATACATTTCACATGTGCAGGGCTTTCAAAGACTTCCAAGAAGCTCTCAATCGCCCGAGAGGCGACCACCAGGTGCATGCCCGCATTGTTGAGAGAGATGGAGTTTAGAACTTGGGGAACGACATTGATAGCATCAGAAGATGCCAAGATGCCTGTTGCAACTGGTCGGCCAAACGCCTGCCGAGCGACTTCATCCTCAGGAGGGTGACGCCGTCTATCGAGATCGGTGATGGATGTTATCGCAGACACGTCCACGGTATTAGGGTCCCCGCCGTCTGATGCCCGTCGTGCAAGCCGTGCGGTATGTACTTCGGGGATCGGCTGTCCAGTGATGGCTTCAAGGTACGTCTTGATCATGCCTGATTCGGAAATAGCAGCGAAGCTTGTTGGGTCATTGTTGATAAAATCGCTGAGGATGGTAACCGAGTTTGTCCAGACAACTGAGCCGAAGCTCTTTTTGTCGTTTATGATGTCCCTCAGATTGGCCAGCAAGTCAGACTTCTCGGCAAGATTTCGCAGGAGTCGGTCTGTATTGCCACTGTAGCTATAGGAATTGGACATGATGTGGTGCACAAACTTCAAGATCCACTTGAGTGTTTGTTGCTGGTAATAAGGGATCTCATAATCCACAGCACTGGACTGTTGGTCAGGTTTGATGCCCTTTGATGCTTGAAGTAACACGCGAGCTTCACCAATGGTATCGACAATTAGCTTGGCAACAGCATCCAATCCATCCGCATTGAAAAATGCGGTAAATGCGTTCGGATAGGTCCATATCAAGCCATCCAAGAAGGCAAGAACCATTGAATGGTGGCGCTGCGCAATGATGGATCGAATATTTAGAATTTCGACAAGAATGTCCATTAATCCAGCAGAAACCATTTCACTACCCACGCGAGTAGCCATGGATAAGTGCAAGGTAAGTGAGAATAAATTATTCCGCCATTCGTCCATCTCATTCATCTTATCGCTATCGTCTTCAGCATTCGCTTCAGTCATTCCAGCGACGGCCTTTCTGATAACGTAAAGAAGGATGCCGTGATTGACATTCGCATTCAAGGCCGACAAGACATCTTGGCATCGAGCGTGGAAGCTCGATACCGCTTCGAGGAGCGCAAGGGCAATGGTCTGCAGCCTCAAAGGGACATCTATTGCGCCATCCGCGGATGGATGAATCAACTCAGCAAGCTGATATACGAGCTGAAATCGGCGGGTTTCGTCAATATCTTGGCGAAGGACTTTCTCAACAAAGTTTGATTCGGAATGTATATATGCCAGGTTAGTTATCGCCAGCAGCCGAGTTGCCAGAATTTGCTGCCGCGACTCTTGGGAGCCGATGAGAGCTTTGGCTACTCTCAAGCGATGGAAGGCCTCATACTTGGCCGCCTGGGGCATATCATCAGGGCACCTGGTAATGAGCTCATAGATGGAGTGAGAGGCAACGACGGATTGGGGCAACTCGAACGTCTTTTGGCCAGACGAAGAATGATCATCCACAAATCCCGAAGTTCGAGTTCCCAGAGGAGAGGGGTCCTCGGCAGCAGTAGCATTTCGAACCTTTGGGGTGTGTTGAGGGTTCATCGTTGAGCTTCGACGGAGGGGAGTGGGGGTCGAGGGTAGATTCGAGCGCCCCGCCTCCGTTGGAACGTCATGCTGCACCGATGTGGTTTCCTGGGGGTAGTAGAAGACCTTAACATCACCCCAAGAGCTCCACCGGTTATCATCAGCAGTGGTGATGGCGACAAGATCATTGGCGTGCATGGTAGCTACATTTCTGCTGCCACCTCCTGCAACCACCTTATCCTTTCCCTTAGATGCGGTAGAAGGCGCGCTAGTCGGCGACGGGTCGGAAAGGTTAAAAATAGGCGTTTTGACGAACGGCAATGCAACCTGTTGGACGCGCTCAAGGTCTATGTTGTAATGATTGGCAAGCAGTGCGGCACTGATGTGTCGGGAAGCGCTTCCTATCCGCTTGACCGATGCCTGGTATCTCTGTGCCAACTCGGATCCCACCTCGAGTGTAGCAATGAGAACGGTAGGGGGAGTGCAGTTGAGGAGGTCGTTGAGGTGAGCACTGCTGGCGTAGATGCTGCGATTTCCGCAGTGCTCTAGCAGCATGCGAGTAAACTTCAAAACAGCCTCGATCAGCAATCTGTCACCATCGGAGGGAAAGCCGAGCAGGGTGAGGGCGTCCATCTCCCACAGCTTCTCGCCCTCGAATGCCGAATCCTTTGCATAATTGAGCAGCACATCGCAGCCAAAATCACGCCGCTGGGGGCCTTCATTCAATTTATAGGTTTTGCAGAAATACTCGAGCACGCTATCGAATCGGTTTAACAATGGAATCCAGTGGTAAAGGTCTCCGCGCCCGAATGGCCACCTTGTCGGGAAATCAGCAAGCTGCTGTGGAAGGAGTGGCAACGGGGTTGTTGATGCAGAATCGACGTAAAGCTTTAGCCATGGAGACTATCAAAGGCGAATAGGGTTAGCATAATGCGTTTCCGTGACAGGAGGCATGTGGGAGCGTGGGAGAGTACGGCTGAATTTCAACCCCGCCCGCCCTGACATGATGCGACGTACCAGAGTCTCTCGATGCTTAGGCTGCATCGCCTTTGTGATCTTGCCCATGGTGAAAACAAGAGCGGCAAAGCCGCAGAAACAAATATCAACTCCCCCTCCACTTCGATCCGGCTATCCGCTGGCGCGACAGCGCGACTTGTGCAGTCGTGATATGTTCCAGTAGTATTTGCTGCAAAGGCCGCGTATACGGCTGGTGCTTTGGGAACAGTGGTGGCTGGGCTGAAGCCGAACCGCGGGGGGCCGTTCAAGTATCGAGATGTATATGGATTGCTTCGCGGCAAGCCTACCAGGGTTAGTTGCACAACCAGGGCTCGCCAAGGTCGACGTCTGTTGCAGTCGAGACCGATGCGTAGGTTAATCAGACGAAAGACCGAGCTCGAACACCCAGAAGTCTAACAATATCAAGGTGTGGCGTGGTGGAGGAGGACTGGATATGAAAGGAGCTGCTGCGTGAGCTTGCTTGAAAGCGAGTTGTAGGGCGAGTGCAGTCGTCCTCGAACAGCGGCTTCAAGGGTCCAGGCGGGCAGCGGGGAAGGGGTATCGCAGGAAATAAAGAAACACGGGAGCACAGATCAGGAGTTCGGATACGATCTGCAGATGTTTCTGTCGTGAAGATACGGGCGGAAAGGTGGAGAGAAGAGGTTGTTGGGAGAGAGAAAAAAAAAGAGATGCTGGTTGACAAACGTCAGGTTGAGCAGCGGAAGCAAGTGGGCCTTTGCGTAATGGGCGTGGTGGTGCAGCTCCTCCCACTGTCCCGCACTTGATGCGAGTGAATGAGTGTGAATTGCCTACATCGGCATTAGGCGTCAGTGAGGGGCGGGCTGAGGGATGGATGCCGTAATATACAGGCACAGTAGCTGTAGCCTGTAGGAAATACTAATAGCGCCCTCGACGCTATAAAGTTCCGCTGTGCACTCTCTTTAGGTGGCATGGAGCGCTACGACTAAGGCGGTAGCGGGGAGGGCTTGACAAAGAGCGGCAGATGCACAGGCTTAGGACAAAGAACGAATCTGATGCTCTAGCTGTGTATGGTTAGCATCGCCATGGGCTAGTATTCTATGGGCAATGAGTGGACTGGTCCTTGCACCGTGTGCCGGTGGTACCAGCCAGGCGGCGCCGACATGGATTTTCCTACCCGAAAGCAGAACAAACAAAGAACGTTGGATAGAAAATCTAGTCTACTCCGTACGTGTATGTATGTAAGTCCGTAGTCGGTAATTGAAAGACACGGATCAGGCTGGTCCAAGACAAGGGTGCTGCAGGTCTCGCCATGTCCCTACAAGGTCAATCAATATGTACGTTATCCCAGAGAGTTGGGATATCAGACTGTTGGCTACAGGATTCATTTGCTCATTAGGCAAAACGAGGGAGCATACCGAGTATCTGACATGTTTGAATGAAGCCAGCATTTTGAAGACAAAGCTGCCTTGATATAGCCGAAATCAACCCACCAGAGTACATCTACTTGATATACCACCCGCAGCCAAAGACTTTAATGACGCCGATGCTGCTCGTAATTTCTGATGCTTTGAACAGACATTGATGGGGTTGGCTCTATTTGGGCTTGGCGGTATCATGATTATGTTTAAACAGTAATGTCAAACTTTATTCGACTAACCGCACGTTTAGATTCCACCCTTGGTCGTGTAGCTACCTGGTTGGGCGACTGGGGGGCTGGAGTTTATCAGGTATTTCGACGACAAATTCCCACTCAAATCGTAGCCATGCTCGTACCTGAATTAGCTTGCCCGGCAGAGGTAGCTTGCACGCAGTATGCGCATGGATCTAAATTTGTTTATAACTACATGTGAGTCTGACAGTTTCTTATCTTCGTAGTATTATGCAGGAGAAAGGTAGAGACGACGCCACAATTGACGTTGCAAGGTACCATTTATCAATCTCGATTGATCAGCAAAGGGCTATAATTTCGTATATGCGGAATATCAATGAAACAGCCCGGACCCCAGCAGGTACCCTGTAATCGCAGCTAGTCAGCTTGGTTCGAATCTGGGGTATCCAAACCAGAGCCAGAACTACTTCCAAGTGTCAGCGGTCTTGATTAAGATCGTGATGGTCGCATGATGCATCGTGTACTGTGCGCATGACGGTCAACCACCTGTCGGGTGATGCTCGCTTTAAAATGAAAAAGGCCACAATCACTCCTTCAAGCCGATAGTCTAATGTTATCGCACCAGCTATTTTTGAAGCTCATTCATGCGTTTTATTTCTGCACTCTCTCCATCTGCTTTCAGGACTGGGCAAAAGATTAAGCAAGGGACCCATGGCTATCAAAAGGTGGGTATCGTGGCTCTACCCTGGAGCTTCATCGACCTCACCTGGGATTTCCGACCTCTATCCATGATGATCCAAGCCAGGAAGTAAGGTCCCCTTATTGGAATAGTTGCACAAATACGAAGTAGGAGCTGCTACGTGATCGTACCGGTGCTACCCCGATAGGAGACAACCTGGGCGTGAAAAGCCACCTGCCACGGAGCTCTGAAACAGACCGTCAAAACGGCGGGCTAGTGTCAAAGGCACCATCGTGAGAGAATTTAGGCATTGTTCCAGATTGGGGTTGAATGCCAGATGCAAGACAAGTCCGCAAGGTGTCCATCTAGGTAGCAATACATGCCGCTTATTGACTTGGGTACTGCTACCAAGTTGCAAATGTTTCAAGAGCACCGAGTCCACCTTTTTGCTCGTGTATCGCGGGGCTGGCTGGAGATGGAGGATTTGAGTTTCATCCATGGCTTCTGTCTTTGACACGCCACTTTGCAAATCCGGCCATGTACTTGGTGTATATACCAATGCGTAGACAAACGCAAAATGGTGCTCTTTGTGATCGAGTGAATTGTTGTTTCCCCCTCCCCAACCCGGCGACGCTGCCCCAAGCAAACGGCATGCGAAAAGAGGAGACGGAAAAAGGGGTCGTTAGGCCACCCACCAAACCCACCCACCCATATCAATCCAGCGTTGCCGAATAGCTGCCGCTTGGTGATCTCTGCCCACGGAGAGGAGAGCAGCACGCGACCCTGGACACCGCTAGAAAGAGGCCAGAGATGCTGTTATCTCGCCTCCGTGGGTGTCAGTTGTGAGGATGGAGAGCTAGCCCCCCTTTGGCCGGCTGTCGAAGTTGTGTGGCTTTTTTTTTCTTTTTAAAGATGCAACGGGAGACGTTAGGCTCTGAAGACCCGCCAAAGCCACCTACGCACCCCCACTGCCCACTGACGAGCACTGAGCTTAGCGGCCAGCCAGGGGAAACGTGCCATTTGGCGGCTTGAAAGACGCCCGACTCCATCCCATCCATGCTGGTTGCATGCTCCCTGAGACAAAATCTCCAAGCTCTCAACCTTGAACCTGTACATACCAGCTGGGACGAGCCGGCAACAGCACTCTGTACACAACACTAGCATTCGTCATTTCTTGTGAGACTTGTCCTTTGTTGACGAGTTCTTTTCCCTTTTCTGCTCATTGCTACAATTGTCATCTATACTGCATTGGTTCCACACCGTCAAACGATATTCTTCCCGGCTCTGGCAAGCAACCGCACCTCGGACTCTATAGAGCCTCTGGAAGGCCCGTCGCTGAACTCTGCCTCTTGACACGCCGTATAAACACCCTCTAGGCCAAGCATATCAACAAGGGAGCCATGCCGCAGCCAGACGACGCAGCTTCCCAGCACTCGAGCGAGGGGTCGCTGAAGGAGAGACGTCCGTCCCTTACCGACTCCGATGCTGATACGGTATGTTTAGCGTCATCCCACCACCACAACAACACATGACATGGCCAGTCAAGAACTAATAAATAGTATAGGCTGCTGAGCAGGATGCTTTCGAAGACGCCGTGGACGCCGCCTCCGTACGATCCCTGACCAAGAGATCTGTATCTACCTCGAAACCTCAACCTCCCCCGCCGGAGGCGGATGCCACCAAATCCGATGCTGATAGCGACAGTGAAGAAGAGGAAGATGAAGAAGAGGCCAATTCAGTCAAGAGCGAGGAAAAACCAGAACTGCCCTCCCGTGGCTCATCGCCAGTGTCACATCGCATCTCCAACATCTCCAACACATCAAATCTCGATGTTGTCAATTTGGACGATGATGCTGCCCCACAACACCAGGGTACACCTCTCTCACCGTCTTCACAACTTTTTTTTTGCTTACATGTTGCTAATTGCCTCGGCAGACCCCGCGAGCCCCTCTGACAAGGACCAGTTGAGCAGAACAACCTCTCTAAACAATACTCCTGCCGCTGCACAACCTTCGTCGCCGGACAAGAGCTTGCCGCCCATTCCCACCGCCTCGACCGCCACTCCAGCAGTAGCACCACCCGCTGCGGCTCCCACGCCCGCCCCTGCACCCGTAGGCAGGAGACTGACCAGCCCGTTCTCTTGGCTGTCTAGGAATTCTAGTAAAGACAAAGACGTCAATTCGACTTTAACCACCCAGCCATCTGCCCGCCGAAACACTGCTAGCTCCGTCGGTACTGTGGGTAGCAACCCTGAGATGATGTTGAGCAAGCTTGAGGAAGAAAGAGAGGGTGATGGCAAGGCATCCAACCGGAATAGCCTCAAAGATCGATTCAAGGTGCTTCGGATGCAGCAGGAATCTGG
The DNA here is from genome assembly GCF_050948025.1 of Trichoderma camerunense. Classification (NCBI taxonomy): domain Eukaryota; kingdom Fungi; phylum Ascomycota; class Sordariomycetes; order Hypocreales; family Hypocreaceae; genus Trichoderma; species Trichoderma camerunense. Next base: position 946,394 of record NW_028145360.1, on the reverse strand, counting down.
TGCTCCGCTTACCATAAATACTGAGGATATCCCAGACGAAACCGCCGAGGGTGAAGCGCTGCCGGCAGCTGACTTGCCTCCCAAATCCCCCTTGCCCCCTCCAAATGCAAGCTTGGCGCCTGGAACGGCAGTCGGCATCAGCGTTGGCCCCTCAGAGACGGCGACGTCACAAGTCGATTGGGACCTTTGGCAATCCGTCGTTTATGAAGGTCCCGCTGCTGTTGCACGGTCGAGTGCCGAGGAGTTGAACAAAGCTATTGCCACTGGTATTCCCAGTGCTATTCGCGGCGTCATTTGGCAAGTGCTGGCACAGAGCAAGAGTGAAGACTTGGAGGGAGTTTACAGGGACCTCCTTGCTAGGGGAACGGAGAAAGAAAACAGGAATCGGCACAGCAGCAGCACAGCAGCAAGCAGCTTTAGCAATGCCAATCTCAGTGTTCAGAGCGGTGACGGAGTAGCGTCATCTGCGTCATCTGTTAACTCTGAACAGTCGGGTGGCTCAGGTGTCAAGGGTGACAAGAAGGAGGATAAGAATGCCGAGGCCATCGCCAAGGCCCAGGCTGCGGCTGTGGCAGAGAGGATGCGCAAAGAGAAAGAAGACATTGCCTCCATCCAGAGGTTGGAGAAGGTCATCCGTCGTGACCTCGGTGCCCGCACCAGTTATTCCAAATATGCAGCAGCCGCGGGACTTCAGGAAGGTCTTTTCGGCGTTTGCAAGGCGTATGCTCTCTTTGACGAAGGTGTTGGCTATGCTCAGGGTATGAACTTCCTGATTATGCCCCTGCTGTTCAACATGCCGGAGCAGGAGGCATTCTGCCTGCTTGTCCGCCTGATGAACCATTACGGCCTGCGGGACCTCTTTATCCATGATATGCCTGGACTTCATCGACACTTGTATCAGTTTGAGCGACTGCTGGAAGACCTTGAGCCTGCCTTGTATTGTCACCTTCACCGGAGGGGCATCTCTCCCCATCTATACGCGACACCGTGGTTCCTCACGCTGTTCGCCTACCGTTTCCCCCTCCAACTTGTCCTGAGAATTTACGACTTGATTCTTTCAGAAGGCCTTTCTGCTATTATTCGATTTGGTATCGTTCTGATGCAGAAGAATACCGCAACCCTGCTGGAGATTTCTGACATGCAGCAACTCACAACATATCTAAAAGATAAGCTATTTGATGTCTACATCGACAAGGACCCGAGTCAAGGAAGTCTCTTGGAGAATGGCTTCTTTGGCAGCTCCAGCTCAAGCATTGACAAGGAGATTTACAGAGCAGATCAGCTGGTGAGGGATGCCTGCGAAATCAAGCTCTCCGCGGAGCTTCTTGAAGGATACACTGCAGAGTGGGAAGAAAAGACAAAGGCCGAAAAGGAGCGGGAAACCGAAGTCAAGGAACTCCGAACAAACAATCAGAGCCTCACAATCAAAGTTCGAAAGCTGGAGGAGAGAGTTGAGGTTGCTGATCGCGAGCAAGCTGACCTTGCTACGGAACTCGTCCATACAAAGGTTGAGAATGACGAACTGAAGGATGAGGTTGAGGCCCTCAGGAACCAAGTTCAAGAGCTCAAGAAGGTGATTGAGAACCAACCCTTGGAGATTGAGGAAACTTGGAAGCTTGAGCGCGATGACTTGATGAAGCGTAATGAAAAGGTTCACTTGGAGAACGAGAAAGTTGAAAAGGAGTTGGCTGAGCTGGAAGAGGAGTTGGTCCAGACAAAGCTGCGATATGCCGAGGTAAGTTTAGATCGCCACCCTTGGGCCAAAGAAGAAAATGACGAAGAGAAACTGACTATATTTGCCAGATTGCTGGTCAACACGAGACCCTGAGCCGGAAGTGGACTGAGTTGAAGCGCCAGTTTGTCTAGGGTCACAGTCCTCTTAAAAAACTGCAAATGCGATCACCACATTCCACTACTCTTACACTCCCTACTCCCTCTCTCCCTCTTCATGCTTTTTCTCGCATCATGATCACATCATGGTTCTATGAGAATCCAATTCGCCATCATGACTACCATATTCCCCCTTCCTTTTGATATCACCCCATTTTTCGCTGTTAAAAAAAAGTTTGTTTTTGTAAGGAGTTTTCTTTCTTCTTTTAGTGGTTTGATCAGCAGCACATATGCCCAGCCATGTTTAAACTGGCTGGTGATGAGATGAAGGACTTTGGGGGAAATAGCATTCACGCTCTAGCAGGATTATGACATGCATGTTTTTATTTCCTCTTTTTAGGACAGACTTTTGCAGTGATACGGAGGGAAAATATGATGTTTTATCAACAATGAGGATAGATGGACTCCTTCGGTGCAGCTGCCAAATACTACTAGTAAAATTACTTGTTAAGACTCTTTGTGGTTCCTTTTTGCTTCTGTGTAGGCGGTATTGCTATCCATTGCTATTCGAAGGAGCTACTAGGGCACGCACATAGATATAATCACGACATGCAAAACATACTACCAGTACCAGTACGAGTGTGGGTCAAGGCGGAAAGACGGTGTGTTGAATTGTTTGGTTTCTTGTATCATTATCATACTTGAATGAAACAACGTGAAAAAAGTAACATGATTGCAGAAAAGCTTTTCATTTCCCTATGGACCCGTTCCGATGCTTTGTGTGTTAGAAAGCTCTTCATGCCCTGAAAATGCCCAAGATAACGAAAAAATCCTTGAACACCATCCAACTCACGCCATTGCGAGTTGTTTATTTGTGCAGCTTCTTCTGGTAGAAAGCCAGCTCCTCACCCTCCAGGACGTAACCGTCACAGCGGCCGGACTGGCCGGGTCGGCTGGTGACAACGGCGTACAGACGACCGGCCTCGAACTGCTTCTCAACAGCGGACTCGACCTTGCCGTTGGCGGCGTAGCGAGCAGCCTGCTTCTTCTCGACGGACTTGCTCTTCTTGACCTCCTCGACCTCCTTGCCCTCCTTGGCGGCCTGGGCCTTCTGGCGTCTACGGCCGATGGGCTGGCCGTAGTGGGACTCGTACCACTGTCGGAAAGGAGCAGCGTCGATCTGGACGATGGCGCTACGGGTCAGGGTGTTGGTTCGGACCAGCTCGTTGTTGGAAGGGTGGTAGGCGACGGCAATGACACGGGTCTTGCGGGTGCAGCCCTCGGAGGCCCAGGCGAAGTTGCCGGAGTCGAGACGCAGGGCACGGTACTTGTGGTTACCACCACGAGTGCGGACGGTGTGGATTCGCTTGGCGCCGATCTTGGTGTTGGCACCCTGGCGGCCAGCCTCGAAAGCGCGCTTCTTCCCTGTTGACGGAGGTCAGAACGTATGTTCATAAGATCATACGGGCTTTCGGAATTATTCAAGTATCATGGTACGCACGGTAGTAGGCGCGCTTGGCACCGGAGGCGGAGCGCTTGTGGCGAGAGTCACGAGAGATACCCATGATTGCGAGTTCTATACTCAGAGAGAAAGAGAAGAGGTATTAGCAACTCTGAATGAAATTTCTCCAAAGGGTGAAGGAAAAGGCGGTTGGCGGAGATTTCCCCTCCAGCAGCAAGCAAAGAGTAAACCGTTTGTTCGTTGTTCGCAGTCGGAAGACGAATGTCGATACGAATTGAGTTTCTTTGAATGCTGCTGAAGGATCACGGCCGCAAAGACTTACCTGATGATAATGGTGCTCACCAGGGCAATCGACTTGTCGGATGTGGGAGGAATGAAACTTTTGTCGAGCTTGAAAGAGTGGAGGACTGAATTGGGTCGAAAATTGTGGTTGTGGGCTACGCTAGCCCGCGGTACGTACCTCGCCTCAGGGCTTCTTCGGGAGTGCTTTTTTCCGCACGAAAAAAATTCTGTGTGTGGTGGGATGAATGCACGTGACTGCGCGTTTCTCGCTAAATGGGTACGCAAGTTTTGGTACATGAAGGTCGCGCGACTGAGGGCACTTGACGCGGAAAGTGCAGTGGTAAGTCACTTAATCGTTGTGATGGCAGTCACGGTTGAGACTTCTTTATGAGAACTTTATTTTTCTCTGACAATTTTCTCTACATATAATGACTTGCGAGATTTCAATACCATTCAGCTAAAGCCATGACTTGATCAGATTTCCTACATTGACAAATTTCCTGTTTCTCTTGTCTTCATAGCCAGTGTGCCGCCTCATACTTCTTTTTCGTTGCATCCTGTGAGATTCTTCCTCTCTCCTGACCTGATTCATCATATCGAAAAGTCCAAAAGCCCTATCGAAATAAAATGACACTACCTTCTCCTTCTCGGGCGACTTTGTGACAAATACGCTCTGGTACCGCCCTTGTTGATGCCCTCTTTCTTCAAGATCCGTGCTTCTGAATATCCAATATAAAGTCTCTCATAAACCCGTTCAGATCAGCGAGCTCGAGTTGCGGCAAATCGTCCGAGTCGTCTTCGAGTGATGACGTGATGGGCGGGATGTTCCAGGATCCGGTTTTCACGGCCTTCTTCTCCTACAAGATGGTTCCGTCTGCTTCGTAGGCGTGTTCCTGCTCTCCCTCCGGGATTTTGAAAGCAACGGCGTTGATTCGAGGAAGGGGGAGGTATCGGCCATATCTAGTACGTCTGTCGCCTTCTTCTTTCAGCTCAGCTAGCGATGGCCATTCCACACGACCGTTGACTTCAGCTATGTCTTGTTTGTTGAAGCAATTTTGAGCAGCGAACACTGGAGAAAGCCTGTCCCCCATGTCTCGTCCGTTGAACAGAGTGACCTGTGTCTTGGATACCAGTGCCAAGCCCGACGCCTTCGCCAGCTCTTTTTGTCGAGTTTTTGCTTCTAGGATGCTGACCTCGTGGGCAAGCTTCTGTTGTCTGGCTTCAGCAAGAGAGATCTTGAACTTGGTCAACTCCGCCGGAGTCTTTGGAATGAAAGGTGACTGGTCGGCCTTCATGAACTGAAGATTGAGCATCATCTTCTGAAATGCCCTGCGCTCTTTGGTTTCCGAACTTAGCCATCTCTTGGACTGCGACCATGATGCTACCTCAGCTGGGGCTTGGTTCTGATTAGATCTATCAGAGGCTGGACCCTTTTTCGTGTATTTGGCTGCCGGCTTGGTGGAGGGCTGCATCGTGAAAAGCGAGGCATCTTTTTTCCAGTTCATCATTATCAATCTCTTGTCAGTGTCTAATGATATGGGGTAGTTGGGGAGAATGCTGCTTACCTGGCTGGGTTGGCTCATTTATTGCGTTGTGATGATGTTCAGAGTTGAACGGCACGTGGCAATCCTGTTGCAGCGGCCTTTGTTGAGCTCGTTCATTTTGTTCCCCAGCTTGCGGGCCGTCGACAGCTGATGGCAACACCGCCACATTGGTGCAGTCCCAACCAAAAGCTGGCAGCTGGCCTTCGACCCTATGAGTCTTGTCACTGGGTATTTCGGCGAGATGTCGTCCATCCAAGACAACTGTCAGTTCGTCGGAGCTCTACTCTTTAGGTCAGTTGTTGAAGCCTCAAGCTATGAATTGAAATTTCCAAGCTAGAAATCACGCACCAATGAACGAGTCTGCACTTGATCACTGCTCGCTGGTACGTTTACTGCCTGTGTCAGCAATCTTGGATGATTAGGTCTATGCGCTGGGTATCCATGAGTTATGAGATTCATCTCCTCTTGAAGAGGATTTGGGTTCTGGTCCTGAGCTTGGAAGCTAGGATTTGGCATAACGAAGGATGGCAGTGACCAGTAGGTTACTTGGTAAGCATGAGTATATATATCCGGCACCGGCTGACCTGTTGAGACATCCGTGATGTGGCAGGGGATCATGTGAAGCAATGGAATGCAAGGTCCTGGCGGCGGTGGCGGTGATGGCAACACAGGTAACACTGGAGGATGCGGATAAATGGAATAAGTGCCAGATGGCAGCGGAGGGGCAACTGGGTATATGAAGAACGGACATTGGCCCGGTGGCCTCAGTTCCAGTGCTGGCACAACCCCCGTGGAAATGAGCTTCGGACCCTGCGGTTCAATAAGCTACTGATTCTCAGTTTGCATGGCTGTGGGAGCGAACATTGCCTGGGACAGCGCCCTCATTTGTGTCTGATGCAATCTTTCCACCGGATATGCGATACGTTTGAGGGACATTAGCCTCAAGAAGCTCTGGGGCACGTTCGTTGCCGATGTTTGGGCCCGAGCTCGTGATGATACTGTTGCTAGCAGCAGAGCTGCCTTCTTTCTTTGTTTGATCACTTTTCAGGCCAGAAGAAGCCTTCTCTGAGGCTTCAACATTAGGCTGAGACAAAGTGGTGGTATGGCCAACGGATCGATCAGAGGTTGAAGTCGTGGGACCGGATGTCTGAGATCGCACGTTATTAGCAACCGCATGAACGTGTGAAACCTTGCACCCGGTCTGCGTGATAAATGAGGCGAAACAATGAGCAAAAAGGGAGCCATGAGCCCCCTGTCCCATTTCACTCGACATTACCTGGCCTCGGGATGACAGAGCATCCGCCCTTTCATATCTCGTAATTCGTGCAGTTGAGCGAGTCTTTCTGGTACGGCGTGTAGCAAAGCTCGGTTGAGGAGAAGCAAGTGGAATGAAGGGTATCGCGGATGGGTTCATCGCGCCATTAGGGTCTCGTGTCATCTCCATGCGTTATTGGTCGGCCGTGTAGACCAAGGAGCAAAAAGAAGAGGATTACACGCAAGGAACTCGGTGATGTTGAAGTCTTGATAGGGGGGAGCCCAAGAAAAGGAAAAACAGTGGAGGAACGAAGCGAGACGCGACTGGGTTTCCTATCCCGAATCGCGTATCCGAAGTATTGTTTTGATACAGCTGTCTACATAAGCCAAATGCCGTTAGAATTGGAACTGGAGAATACAGCTGGCAGCTGGCAGCTGCCCTGAGATTGTCAGACGCCTGTAGGTCTGTCGTCAAACGGGTCCAATAGCTCACAGTCTTTATTATGCTGCATAGGTACATGAGGTAGGTATTATTTCCTGTAATGTGTGACTTGGATTTTACCTATCGTGAATAGATTGTTGGTGTTGTGGCTTGTAGGAGAAGTGCCAAGACACGATATGAGAATACTCCAGTGTTACAAAGGAAGCAAGCAGACACAAAGAGCAAACATTGAAGTGAGAGATTTAGGTGGACTGCTCTACTGTTAACTTTGATTCACTTGGCGTCTTTCCAAACACAAGGCGAAAACAATGACAGCTAATCTTTCGCAGACTAAGATCCGCTGGGTGGTTGATTTGGAAGCCATCACCAGATGGTGCCGGTTCGAACATTTGCAACTAAATCTGCATTCACCATAGACAGACGGATGTTTTGGTCAATCGCCGATAATCGGTGTGATTTACGGGAGGTTGTGCTGTGAACTGCTAGGTATGTATGGATGCCTTTTCTCCCCATGGCACATATTATGTTAGTTTTGGTGGTCGTTCATTCACTCGACTTGTCACCTGAAACAAGGGCAATCGTGGTGTAACAACAATTGAACAGGGTCAAGACAAATCATGGACCATTCGAATGAGAGAGATGAGGACAATAAGTTAATGGCACTATTCAGTTGTTTCACAGCCCCATTTATGTTTTTTTCTTATTGGCGCAAAGAAAACAATGGAGTGCGATGGCAGCTGGTAGTGGATGAAGAGGTGAGGCATGATTTGAGAAATTTGATGCTTTTCAGTCCTGTACTGGCTGTTCAACGAGATGATTGATTCCAGCTTCAGCTTACAGTTCAATCCAACATGTGAAAGCCGGAGCCTAAAAAATCCCCTGGCGATCTCCCTAGCAACTCTCAAGTACCTAGCAAGCAGTATTGAGGCCCCTTGATGCTAATTCAATGCTACCTCTCGGACGCTGTGATTTCGCTGCTCGGCTCAAGTAACTGGCGCCGTACCCCGCTACCGAGTCTCCCGTACCGCGTACCTCGAAGGCCGCGTCCAGACCCCACCCGCTTTCCAAGTCCCGAGGAACTAACACCAAGCCGTAATTTTTTGTTGTAGCTGGTCTTTTCCCCAACGACTTGTCGTGTCTTATTCCCTTACAACCTCGCATCGTCACCAGAGCTCTGCACGTCAAAATGGCTTCTCTAACGACTCTCAAGCTGACGAATCGCTGTAAGTCATCTATGCCATTGTCGTATTACAATCCATTGGTTTATATCGCATGGTAAAAGCCTTACTAATTCAATCTCTGCCTGCATAGCTCCCAAGCAGCCCATCAAGAAGCTTCCCCCAACCATCGACCTCCCTGCCAACGCCACGGTTGAAGATGTCAAGAAGTTGATTGCGAAGCAAGCTGGCTTCAGCGACCACAACCGCATTGGCCTGTTTTACACGTCGACCAGGAAGACGCTCAAGGACCGCAGGGCTGTGATTGCAGAGGACAAGGATGTTGCCGAGGCTGGCGAAGTGCTGGTCAAGGATCTCGGTATGGATGATGCCGATGTCCCTGCTTTTTGCCTTCTATAAGACTATCATAGCTGACTTCCATCCCACCATTCATTAGGTGTCCAAATCGCATGGAGGACCGTCTTCGTCGTCGAGTACCTGGGCCCCATACTCATCCACAGCGCCGCCGTCGCCGCCCGGCCGTACCTGCTCAAGGATCCGTCCATGTCGCCAACGCAGTGGCTCAGCTTCGGCATGATCGTCGCCCACTTTGCCAAGCGCGAGCTCGAGACGCTCTTTGTCCACAAGTTCTCCGCAAACACCATGCCGGCCCGCAACATCTTCAAGAACAGCTTCTTCTACTGGGCCATCTCCGGCGCCCTCTGCGCCTGGTCCATCTACTACAGTCCCTGGTCGCTGGCCGCCCGCGCAAACGACCCTATCGTCGATGCTGTCGGCACCGCGCTCTACCTGTTTGGCGAGATTAGCAACGCCCTGGTGCACCTGTACCTGTCTACTCTGCGGTCGACCGGCGGCACTGAGCGCAAGATCCCGCACGGCTACGGCTTCTCGCTCGTCACCTGCCCCAACTACATGTACGAGGTTCTGGCGTGGGTGGGAATCATTACCGCTAGCCGTGACTGGTCTGTTGCGCTTTTCATCACCATTGGTGCCATCCAGATGTTCATCTGGGCTAAAGGCAAGGAGAGGGCATACCGCAAGGAGTTTGGTGACAAGTACAAGAAGAAGCGCTTCGTCATGCTTCCAGGGCTGCTGTAAGAGGGTTCACGCTATAGGTACATCTATGTGATTGAGGAAAAGGAGCTTGTAGTGATGCTTACTGCCGAGTATGCCGATAGAAATAGAGCCGGGTCGATAGACTAGCTTAAAGGGTATAACGAAGTAACACGATTTCTTGCCATATGCAAACAAATTAGTCGGATAGCAATGGTTATAATATACTATATACCTATATATGGCGTATACGTGCATCTATCTGACCGTATGGCGATATGGCTACCTACTTGTACTTAGTAGCTGACCTCTGTTCATGTACCTATCTGTCTTAATTCCGTCTCTTTATCGTCGCCATACCTGTAGATTGCCGAGGTATCACCCCGTCGAAATAGACGCCGTCTCGGACCCCTTTGCTCGCCCCGTGCCGGTACTCGAGTCGAGGTCCATCAAGCTTCGACTAGCATCCGACATGCCATCCACATCCATTCTCCTCTCAGCACCGTTCTCAGCACCGTTCTCAGCACCATTGCCGGCATTTCCACCACCGCCATCACTGCCCTCGCCCTCTTCAACGTCCATGTCCGAATCGCTGCCGCACTCGCTGCAGCTACAAGTACACTGACTGCCCGCCTCATCCGAGTCCTCGCCCCCATTAGCCAGCCTCACCGTCTCCTCCAGCACGAGGAACCCGCGCTCCAGCACCTCGGCCCAGTTCTGGACGTTGCCCAGCTCCTTGACCTTCCTAGCCGCCTTATCCGCCTCGGCTTTCAGCTTTGCTGTCTCCTTGCGCAGGCCATCGGTGGCGCGCAGCACGTCGCGCTCCTGCTTCTCCAGCGCGGCGGCGTTCGAGTGCAGGATGCCCGCGCGCGACTGCAGCTCCGAGTCGAGCATGTTGCCGATGGAGGCGACCACGGCGGCGCGCGCCTCGGAGACGTGCCGCTGGGTTTCGGCCGAGGGCAGCGTGGGCTGGAGGGCGGGATGCAGTGCGGGAGAAGCCATGGCCGTGGCGGCGGCGGAGGTTGTCACCACGGACGGGGCGGATGGAGGTGAGGCGGCTTGGGTTTGGGAGAACCAGCGAGGGGATGATGATGATGATGGGCCGGCTATGGCGTTGGAGTTGGGGGCCCTTCGCGGGCCGCTGGATGAAGCTGTCGACATGTTTGCGCTAAAGAGAGCAACTTTGGGTATCAAGGAGATGGATCTTGGTCTCTTTGCGCCTCGTCACTTGTTGCTTTTTGCTGCTTTTCAACGTTTATCGGTGTAATACAGCACAGCACAGCGATTTGGATGCGCTGATGTGCGGCGTCACTCCATTTCCCTACACACTGGTGTACTGGGCGAATGGATTTGGTGTTGCAGTGCGAGAGGAGAGGCAAAAGATAGACTCGAGCCATGGACATCGAATCACACGCACTTCTTCATTCGCTATCAACCCAACCCCAAAAGCGTTTGACATCATGCTGCTGTGGTGGGGGGTTGCATGGCAGGTCGGCAGTTGGCAAGGATCATATGCAAGGCTAAATGGCGGTACTGCTGCTTACTGTACATGCTCCCATATTGTATTGTATTGTGTTGTATCGTATCAGCCGCAGCGGCACAGCTCAATGTCTTGATACCTTGAGGTATGCTTTCGGATGGTGATGGTACCATCCAAATAAGTACTAGGTATTCAATAACTAAAGGAGCTGTGTTATGATACAGGGTAGCGCATGCGAGTAGAAAAGATGCCACCTCATTAGAGAGTTCTAACAACAGCTGCAAGCAGTAGAAGCAACAAAGCTGCGTCACGAGAGAGGCATCTATCACTATAAACTTCAGGTGCACCAACTTTTATTATTCTACCAAAATACATCCCAATAACCCATTTTGAGCAATTTTATTGAATTCTCTTTCTTCCCAAAAAGACCCTTCACCACAACAAAAATTCGAAAGAGAAGAAAAATGTCAACGTGACAGCTAATCTAATATACACCAACACTTTGTGCTTCCTATTTCTCTATCCTCTACTAGTAAAACTTGTTCGTCGTGGTATCGTTGCCCTAGAGTCTAGATATGTCCATCCAAAGGCAATCTGGTATTGAAGGATCTTGTCGGGTGTTCAATGCCATCACACCAAGTATTGTCATAACAAAACCATAAACTCCAGGGCTATGCAGAAAAAAATGAACGTAACAGCATTCCGGCCTTCAAGCCAACATTTTGTTCCAAAGCAAACAATAATCATTCGTGAAATCCATTCAAGTACGTGCTATGCAAGAATCCCCTTCGCCGGCCAAAACAACACGGCGAGATCCAAACGAAAAAAAAAAGAAGAAAAAAAGAAAAAGAAAAAGAAAGGGAGAAGATGAGAAGCAATAAATCAGTACTGATAACTAGCTTTTTGTTATTGGAAATCCAGGGGAGAGAAGGCTTCAAAGAGCTACTTTACCCCCATTCATGCGAAATGGCGCGGATCCTAGTTGAACACTAGGACTAAAGGCCGAGGATGGTGTCGGTACACCATCTGATGACATGGATGAAATCGACGACAGTGAGTTGAATCCTGAGTGGCCTCTTGACATGGTGCCGGTGCGGGAGGACATGGAAATGCCAGGGTTGGCCATGAGCGTGTCCGCACGGTCAAAAACGTTGCCTTGGAAAACTGCCGCAAATGATCCTGTCTGAGGTGTAGCAACCGTGGCTTGCATGGCCGGGCCCAGGGCTGCGCTTTGGGGCGTTATCGGAACCTGCGGCGTGGTCGGCGATAGAACGCCTGGTGGAAAAGACCCCGGGGGACCGCCGGCTGGTCTCAGGATGTAATTCCAGGGAGAGTTCATGATGATGATGGTCGTCTCCTTCATGCTCTGATGAATGGGCCGCAATCGAGCTCTAGTGTCAGGCGGCAGAGGAATGGTGTTAATCTCCGACTTGATCTTAGAAGCCATCTTTGTCCAGGCCGAGATGAAATTGCTGCATAGGTTCCAAAATCCTGCGTGAGATCGCACTCCCGGGTCCTTCAGCTTGATGAGAGACAATCGGTTCTTCAAAATCTCCGTTTGTTGGATAGCATCGTTACACATGGCAATGAGGTTCTTCCAGTCCCGTATCATTGCACTCGGAGCTCGCTGTTGTATGGCGTTTCGAATACCTCCCGTCAATTGAACATTAAAATTGGGTAAGATGTGAAGAACGACATCTGTTGACCGTTGCAAGGCCAAGTATATCTTGTCGAACTGGGCGTCTTCCTCGGAGAAGTCGGCGCTAATATCGCGCCCAAATGATGATGGGAACGAATCGTTAGATCTGGGTGTTGCCGATGCAAGTCTCGCAGTGCGACTGCCTGCATTATTATACGGAACAGGTATGTCGGTGGCCACTCTGAGGTTGCTTGGGTTATGCATGATGGGACCGCTGCGATTTCGAGGGGGGGCTGGCTTTTGAGGCGCGGGAACAGGAGCGGGAGCAACCGCAGCCGCCTCACGGAAGTAAGGCTTAATAGTATTGCTGTTGTCGGGGGCTTCTAAAGAGGGAAGACTACCTTGCTTGCTGTGTTCCGTAGACACGGAAGAGAGCGTGACGCGAAGCTCCATTATACTGTTATAGATCAACATCAGGAGCGTCCGAATATAACGAGCATCTCCATTGTTGACAAAAGTATCGATATTATCGGCCAGCAGCGTGCAAACGTGACCATACGCCCCAACCAGGGTCTGGCAGGCGCGGTGCACATTGGCATTGTCTCCAAACGGGCCTTCTTCGTCCTCCGCTACCGCCATGTCGTGCTTCTGGATTTCCTGTTCCAGCTCTTCGACGTGAGAGTTGGTGTTGTAGAAGACGATTTCGAGGCTTGAACGTTTTGCTGACCCATCATTTGTCAGGGTCATGAGCATCTGGATCATGGGGTGGATTTGGAAAACGGAATAGAGAATGCCTTTGGCGGCCTCAATCACGGGGTCAAAGATCTTGGACTCCCGACGGCGTTCAGGCAGGACGGAAAGTCTTCTTACGTAGACCGGTCGCGCGAGAGAGTCTGTAGGCGTTGCTGGGCTCTTGGATGTTGTTGCTTGCGTCCCCTGCATAGCAGAGCCATGGCTCAGCCCTCGGTAGTGGCTCCATCTATTGCTGCCCTCAACCTCATCGAGCGTGCCCAAATCCGAGGGTGCTTTTTTCGCGAGTATGCCCATGCGGCGTTGACGACTACTTGATCTCTCCGAATGCATCAGGGTTTCAGAGTTGCTGCGGCCGCGCTCGTTGATGTTTCCAATCGTCAACGGCATGACGCCGGGGCGACGGGTGGTGGTGCTCTGCTGCGATAGGCCTCGATAATGTGATCGTGATGGGATGGGGGGAGGAGGCCGTGTTCCAATACCGGGTATCCGCATGTCCGATACATCGGAGCTGCTCACTTTGATTGGGAATCGCCCGCTCGGCATGCGTCTGAGAGGCATCCGCGGAGTGTCCGTGCCCTCGCTGGATTCATCGCCAGTCGCCTCCGCGTCACGGCCGCTAATGACGTGTAACTTCATAAACTTCTTTATATGAGCCGTAATCGCCAGATCGGTCATCTCGCCCTCTCTTCCAGATCCTTCACCAGAAGGACTTGGGGATGGTATTTGCAACGCATCCCGTGGAGGAAAGCTGATAGGGTTCCCATCAAATTTGAGCACTTGGAGCGAGGTCATCTCGGCCAGGCAAACGGGCAATTCCCGGATCTGGTTCTTTGGGATCGAAAGAACTTTGAGAGACGAGAGTCGTGCAATGTCCGGTGGCAAAACTCGTAGCTGATTACGGCCGAGATCGAGAATTTCGAGAGATTTGAGCTCACAAAGCTAATGCACATGTTAGACTTGGTCCATGCAACGATGAGACAAAGTAAAGGGGTATATGGGATCGCACAGGCAAGGGAAATTCTTTAATCTGGTTGCCTCTAATGTTGAGATATCGAAGCGAAACACACTCGGCGAAACGGGCGGGCAAAGACGAAAGCTGGTTGTGCGATAGGGCGAGCCTGTATTGTAACAACTGGTAGTCAGCAAACAAGACCTCTCCTTTGCTGGATGTTTTCCTTCTTGTAGGGAGAAAAAAAATCATGACTGATGGCTGCTCACCGTTCCAGCTCGTTCTTGACTATATCAACCACCTCTTCGGGGAGCTTCTGTATGCCCTTACGGCTCAGGTCGATGGTAACGCCCGACTTGAGGCCGGGGCCGACATCAACAGCTTGGCTTTCATTTTCGAGGGCATGTTGCATTGCCTCGCGGGTAAGACTGATAACCTGAGCGGGCGTCAAGATGGGCGTGGGAGGCGGGTTTCCATTGGGAGACGGGCCATTCCGGCCATTGGGCAGCGGCGGAAGCGGCATCATGGGCGGCTGCTGGCCGTTCGAAGGAGCAGTGTTGAGAGGAGGACGACGTGCTTGAGATGGATTGTTATTATCGGGCATGGCCATGCCTATGCCTGTGCCCCTGAGAGCAGTGGCGGGGGGTCCAGGAGCAGCTCCAGGACTTGCGCCCATGCCAGCAGGCATGCGGTCGGGTCGCTCCATGGCGACTAACCGGGAGGTCGCTGTTCAAATCAACCGTCTAATATTTTTTTTTCTTGTGTTTGCACACACAGACTCTCCCAGAGAGGCGATACAGAGCACCTGTATCAGATACTCTGATTCGGCCGTTGGGAGCCTTGCAGGGCCGAGGCACTTGGGAGTAGAAAATGTTTCAAAAGCCCCCTCTCCAACCCTCGCGCCAGAAATCTGGGGAATTTTGCGATTAAGCAGATCGGGACTGCGACGAATGACCAAGCGAAGCACGTGAGATCATCATGATCAAGCCCGGCCAGGCGCCTAGAGGAGATTTTGCCGTTTTCGCCTTGCAGAAGGGATTGAAGATGAAGAACCAGAGACACGAGGTCGCGAGAGAGAAGCCGGTCGTTGGACGTGGTTTGGACGTGAGGCTCTTGGCGGGATTGGATCGGATTGGGTTGGACTGATTGGACTGGGGCCGAAGCTGGACGGTTAGAGCCCCTGAAACACTAGCGGGTGGTTGGCGAGGACAGTGCGAGAGTCGCTGCGAGGGTGAAGCCACAGCGGCTAGGCTGGGCCAACCTCGCCCTGAGAACGACCCTGATAGGGGACCGCATACCTGTAGGCTGTATGTACGGCGTCCATCTTTTTTTAGAGCGCCCGCAGCTAGTTGAGCTCCAAAGCAGACTGTAACGCATCATCGATAGTAGACACGTCAACAGCTTGTGTAAAAACATTAGGTTGATCTGGTCCATCGACTGGAGGAGATACTCCGTGCTGCTCTAGGATTTGTTGTTCCATGGCCAATGGAGGCTCCCGTATACAGCACTTTGACGTGTATATCAATGTCATATTCATGCTGCTATGCCGGGGTAGTGTTGCTCGTATCTGCCTGAACCTTAGATACTCGTACTGGTGCCCGCGACTCCACCGCATCATCCGGGATTGCCCAAATGCATAAACATTGACTCGCATGCCCTGCAAGCACGAGCGCGGGAAGCAATGCGTTCATCAAGCAGTATGGGGCTGTCCGGAGTGCTGATAAAGCATGGAGCAATACTGTACAGCTCCGTACATAATCGTACTTTGGAGATCAATGTTGCCACTTGTTGGGCGCTTCATCGGCCCCTTTTCCTACGTGCCGTACTGACATTGCTACCACCACTATATTCATGTTTAACGCACGAAAGACCTGGCTCATAAGGAACAATCATCCTATCTCTCACACTGAATACTGCAGCAACGGAGCACTTTCGTGTTACTCTCTCCGGGGCAAGCTCAGATAGGTCGCTATTAGAGGTATAGGTTTAGGCCACCTTGGGCATTTATGACGTTCACGGGTCCATAGCAAACTGGGAATAACATGCGCACTCGTACCCAGTTTAGCAACTCATCTTGCCAGCTTGTTGCTCTAGGAAACCGGAGTGCTGATTTTGACCATGGATGCTCCCAAGCTGGACTCAGGAATGCGTTCAACTTTGCATTGGCCGCAATACAGCCGGGGTAGAGAAAAAAAGCAGTTGAAGAGAGGAGACGCTAGTACGGCGCTACTCATTATGGGGAACAGTGTTTAAACGGCCTGCAACGCTGATTTGTTTACTTGTACTCCGTACCACAGCGTTTCCGCGTCGTACCAGCAATCGAAGCAAACGAACAGAAGGCATTTGGCACATGTAAGTGGATGGATTATGAGGAGCTCCAGGATCGTATGTTTGTCGTTGCACAAGAGACTAAACGACGCGACCTTCCAGAGGAACACGAGTGAAAAGCAGATAACACGTGCCTCCAGGCAACACCTCCTTAGCAAGGTATTGACTACTTTGTAAGGCGCATCTATTAATATGCGTGCGGCCATATGGCGTGTCCTAGGCTCACGTACCCAATACAAGCACCCCAGTTCCTAACCACGGTACCAGGTACTCCATGTCCCGCGTCCCCGAAAGTGGCCATTCGCGTTCTAGAAGAGCGTCAAAATGCTTCTAACGCGAGCTAACTTCAAGCTTCAATGTTCACGCTTTGAATCTCAGCAAACTCGCATACTCGTACCAGCTCTGTCGGCCCACGGCGCACCCAAAGGTCTCGATGCTGCGCAGATCTTTGCTCACTCACTCGCTCATCCGTTGCACCGCGTCCCAGCCAATGCCAGCCTCTACCTTGCTACTCTCGCCCTGAAGTCCAGATTCTCTCTGCCATGCCCCCCCTGCAGAGGGCAAATTCATGCACGGACATCGGATTCACTCTCCGGCGACAGTTCCACAAGGACGATTTCAGGTAAGCTCGGTGGATTGGTTGTTCTTGTCGTCATTTCCCCGAGTCGTCAGGGTTCCTTGCCTTTCTGGTGGGCGTCCTTTTCATCGTGTGCAGGGCTGAAACTGACATTCACACGCAACCGGCTACTCAAGGCCCCATCAGCGTGAAATTATTGAGGCAGCATTAGACGGCCATGATGTATACGTCCAAGCAGCAACATCTTTCGGGAAGAGCCTGTGCTTCCAGTTGCCCGCTGTGATTGATCAAGGCAGTGAGTTGTCACCTTAAAGAGAGGAGAATGAGGTGGACTAATGGGTATCTCGGCCAGTTACGATTGTCGTTTCGCCGTTGCTAAGTTTGATGGTACGGTTGGCCGACAGTCTGGTTCCCGTCGATAAGTGTTGGTAGCTGATGATGCTACCTGTAGATCAACCAAGTAGAGGCTTTGAGAGCTGCAGGAATCGATGCCAGCTCTTTAAACAGCAATACCTCGCCTGAAGAGAGAGATCGCATTCAGCGAGATCTAGAATCTGGCCATCCAAGAACCAGACTCCTTTACGTCACCCCGGAGCTGTGTTCGGGCTCGCGGTTCCGCGAGCGGCTGCAGCTCGTACACAGACAGAAGGAGCTTGCTCGCATCGCCATTGATGAGGCTCACTGCATATCGGAATGGGGCCATGATTTCAGGAAAGACTTCAAGCGACTATCTTGGTTTCGAGAGACGTTTCCAGATGTGCCCATCATGTGCCTCACAGCCACGGCGAATGCCCAAGTACGACAAGATATTCTCAAAATATTGCGTCTCGACGCCACACCAGAAAGGATAAAAACATTTCTGATGAGTCCAGAGAGGGGCAATCTTCACCTGGAAATCAGATACACCAAAGACGAAGATGACAACCGTATATCAGACTTTTTGAAATGGATACATGCCGTATATGATCGTAGGCGCGCCGAACCGCGGCAGAGTGAGCTGGCGAAGCAGCGTGAGAGGACCGAAAATGTTTCGGGCATCATATATACCATGTCTCGCGATGAATGTGAGTCGCTTTCAGCCAGTCTCCGAGACGCAGGCGTCGGCGCGCGACCCTTTCATGCGAAGCTGCCCAAAGACGTCAAGGAAGACACCTTGACCAACTGGATCAACAATGAGCCAGGCTACGATATCATCGTGGCTACAACAGCGTTTGGCATGGGCATTGATAAAGATAATGTACGATTCGTCGTACACTGGCGGCTTCCAAAGTCCTTTGAGGGGTATTACCAAGAAGTCGGTCGAGCAGGTCGCGATGGCAACGCCAGCTATTGCTTCCTATACTACAGCCGAGAAGATCTTGAACGAGTTACACGGATGATAAAGAGCGACACAAAAGCTGACTCAAATTATGAGTCACGACTTAGAAGTCTGCAGGCATTGGCGTACTACTGCGAGAGCATCAATGCTTGCCGACATGCATCTATATGCAAATATTTCGGCGAAGAGACGGTTCCCGCGTGCGATTTCGCATGTGATTTTCATAAGGACCCTGACGATCTGGAAGATAGATTCGTGAGGGGGTTGGCTAGTGAAGAATGGGTAAGCACACAGGCAATGCAAGGCACATATGACAATTACGCGGGGGACTACTGAAGCGAAACTTTGAAGAGATGAAGAAGAATGGAATTGGAGTCTGTATTGAAAGCATCAAGACTACATAGCTATCTATATAGACGAGAGTCGCATGAAATTTAGATATTATTGCATAATCCCCGATGCTGTTACGCCCTTTCCCATGCAAATCTATCCTGCATGACAAACGAGAATCAGTGTTTCTTATCTTCCTTCTGAGCTCTCTTCGCGGCAATAATCGAGTCCAGCCTCTTCCACGTCGTCACACCTTCGACAAAAATGTTGCCGGCCCATTTCCACCACACCCAAGAGAACCTCGGGACGCCGTGCTTCTGCAGCTTCCATTTGTCAAGCAAGTACACCTCAACCGTATGGATACCAAAAACTATCCAGAAAATCGACCTGACGATCCACAAGAACCACTCCGGCCCCCCTGGAAACACCACCCTGAGCGTTTCCCACACGGCGCTCCCTGGCGCAACCCACGGCAAGCCAGCGTAGCAGATGTAGTAAAAGACGACGCCGCCGAGGGGAATCCAGTCGAAGCCCCTAGGCCTGGCCCATTCTGTGAGATAGATGTCGCTGATGCCGAGTGCCTCGCGAGCAGTGACGTCCATGGCGATGACACGAGGGCGGGCTTCGGCCCAGGATGACAAAGGAGGAGAAAACGGGACATTATAGGTGCTGCCGTTGCGGGTTTTGATAGTCATGCCGGCGAGGTTCATGTCCTGGATGGCGGGCGAGGCAGTGGCGGCGCGAGCAGAGAGGCCGGCGTAGTGGCGGAGGTAGTGGGAGAGTTCGCGGGAATGCTGCGTGTTCATATGAGTGATGATGCGGGTTTTCATCTCCTGCTCGGAGGGAGGGGCACGGGTTGTCGCCATGATGCCTTTTCCCGCCGCGAGACAGTTTGAGAGAAAGGATTTCTGGGATCAATTGAGGTAGGAGAGGGTGTTGAGGATGAGTTTTGGGAGTGAAATGATGTTACACCACAGGGTCAGTTGATGATGAGGTGAGAAGAAGTTGAGAGTGGAGTCGGCTAACTAAAACATGTACATCGGTAGGTACCGAGTGCTTGGCCATCCGACTCATCCAGTGCCAGATATATAACAAGGTAGTATGGTTGTACCACGTGGATATGGACATCGATTGATCGCCTTTTTTGGGTCCTTTTGGCAATTTTAGATTTCATTGCCGGCATTCAGTCGATCTATTGTTATATTCGCTGCCGTGCCGGCCTACGTGCATGTACCTAGGTAACCTGGACTCATACCACGTCGCGGTGATCTTGCGATTTACCTCTTCAGGTCGCATATGGACGTTTTGTTCAGAGAAATCACTGTTGCCAATTACGATGATTTGCGTCTTTTTTTTCTCAGCTGCTCTATAATTATCAATGGCTGCAGTTTTGTATGGCAGTTTAGTATTCCGAGGTTCTTAGGTCGTAAACCACTACTGGTATTCAACGCTAATTTGACAGCTTTCATGAGACACGCATCAGCTCATCAAAGCAATGGAACCTCACTGCCTCGGCTGTTATTGTATGCAGAGCACCGCCGTCCCTTTTGCAGCATTGAGGGTGCTGTTTCCATTACGTAGATGATGGATGGCCAAGCTTCACGTGTAAGCGCCATTTACGCGGCCGGATGGCTATCGGAAGCATAATGGCTGCCTCTAAGAGACTGGGGAAAAAAAGAGATCCAATCTTCGATTCTCGGACCCGCAATGTTACCGGCAGTCCGTGAGTCACTCGAACTCCTAGCAGGGAATTCGATCCTGGTGGAGATTGGTGCAACAAAGCTGCGGAATTAGAGCAAATATCCGTCGTTAGCTGGACCGTGTATAACCACGTTTTGACCTAGCTTGAGGATGGCTTTATAAGTGCTTGCCGGTTTGATGGAGTATACATGTACCCAAGAGAAAGCAGATTTAGCAGCATGGTCCTTATAGAGCTCAAATTGCATTTGAATCTGGTCATGATGAATAATCATTATGAAATACCTCGATAGACAGCCGAATGCTTAATGACGGACGCTCCGGACCCGGAGGTGAGGGCAGCCGATGGGTGGGTTGAGTCGGTGGGTTTATTTCGCCGGAGGATGCCGGATATGTCAATTTTCATCAGCGATTCGGGGCCGCGCTTGGCCAGTCTGGAAAGTCTGAGCGAGCTGCGCAACGGGGTTGCAAAATCTGTCTGTCATACTTGGATTGTGCTGGACGCAGAGATATAATGATGGTCGAGGCAGCCATTTCGCGAATCGCGAAGGATTTCACTAGATGTCCTCAAGCACCGGGTAAATTCCCTTTCATCACATCGACAACCTTTCGTCATATTCTACAACGCACGAGCTAAATACGACAGAGGCCGCGCACGCCGGAAAAAGGAGCCGGAATTAACATACATATATATACCAACAGATATAGCGAGAAAGGACTGGGACTGGCGTATTCTTGAGGTTTCCTGGTTCTTTAATTCCCATCCATGTGAACTCGGAGGTCCGAGGCGGCCAAGGCCAGCTAATGACTAAGCAGCGCAATACCTTCTGCTTCTGGAATAGACCGTCGGACGTCGGCTCGGCTTTTGCCTGAAAAGGCGCTCATGACACACGTTGCAGCAAAATCTTTATCAGATCAGATTGATAAAAATCTCAACCACCAAACATTTTTGACCCAAGGACCCCTCCTCTCGCCTCGCGCAGTATTTCCTTGTCTCTTTTTTTTCGTCGTAACTCCGACATAACTTCGCCATGGCTGATCGCAGTGAGAGCCCGGACTCCGACGGCGGTTCGGTATCAAGACATGATTCTGACCAACCACCGGCTCGCAAGAGACAGCGCGTGCGACTGAGCTGTCTCGAATGCCGCCGCCGCAAGCTCTCGTGCGATCGTGGCTTTCCATGCGAGCGCTGCATTAAGAGCGGCACCCCTGATCGCTGCAGCTACGAATCACGCAACGGGGAAGTTGTTAATGCATCATCCGGCATTCCTCCGTCCTTTGCGCAGCTGGACTCGCGCCGCTTCGGGATTGGCGATGCGGTTTCGGGCTTTGGCCCCCGAGACTCTGAGCTGGCCCGCCAGGATCATGACCGCATCCGCAGGCTGGAGCTGGAGATTACCCAGCTCAAGAACCTTCTCACCAGGCCTGGTGCGTCTCTAGATGGCAGCACCATCGTGGGCAGCACCAACTCGCCGTCGACGCAGAAGGATGAGGGTGCCGACGGCGAGGCGAGACCTCCTGCGGAAGAACAGGAAATTATTCAGAAGAGTGGCATGGCGGGTGAAAATGGCGAGCTGCGATTCTTCCGTGGCAAAGGCTTCCGCACTCGTTACTTTGGCCCCCACAATGCAAGTATGGCCTTTGTCGAGCTGACCGGCCTGTGTCCCTTTATGCGGGAGACGGCGGATGAGTGGCTGCGGCCGGTGATTCTTCATGACCGCAAGGACCGCAAGCGCCGTCAGGAGGAGCGAGAGACTATCTTTGAGCAGTCGGATCCGGAGCTTGAGGCTCTTCTTCCTCCCAGGGAAGAGGCGGATGCCCTCATTAATGTCTATCTTGAACA
Source organism: Trichoderma camerunense (assembly GCF_050948025.1). Taxonomy (NCBI): domain Eukaryota; kingdom Fungi; phylum Ascomycota; class Sordariomycetes; order Hypocreales; family Hypocreaceae; genus Trichoderma; species Trichoderma camerunense. The sequence continues at coordinate 924,434 of NW_028145360.1, read as the reverse complement.
GTTTGAGCAGATTCACCGCATTGTACACGTGCCCACCTTCCGCAAGGAGTATGCGGAGTTTTGGACTCCTGGGAGCAAGCACAGATACGCAGCCTTCACGGCTTTAGTCTTGTCGATGATGGCTGTTGCAAGCTGCGTGCATACCCATGATGAGCTCAAGTTTATTGGCATGATGTCGAAGCCACGACACATGGCTGAAAAATGGATCATAGCGTGCGACGCGTGGGCGGACAGGCAGAGCCAGAAGCATCGGCGACTTATTCACTATCAGATTGCCTGTCTGCTCTACCTAGGCAAACGCGTCAATACCATTAAGAAGAAACGCTTCTGGACCAGCTCGGGAGCTCTGATCCGCGATGGCATCGCCGTCGGACTGCACCGTGAGCCGAGCCACATGGGCGGCAAGATCACCGTATACAATCAAGAGATGCGACGGAGGATATGGGCAACAGTGCAGGAGTTTGACATGCAGGCGTCGTTTGACCACGGCCTGCCGACCTTGGTGAGCCAGCTTCACTTCGACACCAACCCTCCCCGGAACCTGGACGACGAAGACTTCGACGAGAATACGACGACATTGCCGCCCTCCAAGCCGGCCAAGGAGTATACCTATTCCTCGTTCCAAAACTTGGCGCGACAGAGCTTGCCTCTACGTCTCGAGCTCAGCCGTCTTCTTACTGGGCCGGTGTCCGAGATAGATTATGACCAAGTCATTCGATATACCAATGACTTGACTCATGAGATTGACGCTCTCCCTTCCTGGGATATGAGCCCTGAAAACAACAGCGATAGCAAGAAGAACCCACTGATCGCATACACATTACTGCACGTCCAGCTGCGGCAATACATTACCCCTCTGCATCAACCGTACCTCAAGCTGCGCAAGCAAAACTCCAAGTACCAGTACTCAGAAATCATCTATTACAATGCTGCGCGGGATATGGTTCTTCTACACGATAAGCTGTACGAGCAGGGCGTACGAGCACTCAACTTCCTACGAGAGGACGCTCTCACAACGGCCATCAACCTCTGTAGTGTCACCATGTTGCAGCCGCGCGGGTCGACTAACATGATCATGATCAACTCGCACCATACGGTGAAGCTCATCGAAAAGTGCATTGCTATGAAGGAAGATCGTCTGCTACGTTGCGGCAACAACGAGCCCTGGGGATACTCTATCATGTGTGCGGCCTTGGGACTTCTCGAAGCTCATTTGGGAACTAAGACGACTGAGGCGGCCAAGTCTACATCGGCTGAGAGATTTGTAAATCTCCATTATAAGCTATTGGCGAACCAGGAGCCTCCTCTATCGTCGGCCCCGCTGCCAGGTACTCCTCTTCATCCCCCTCCGATTGGCCCAATTGCCGGACCAGGCATTGGCCCCGTTCCTGGTTTGGAACTGCCTGATGGAACCAAGGTGAGTAGTATTTATGTGTCTTTCAATTTTTGTGTATAAGATGGTACTAACTTTGTTTTCAGTCTGTAACCCCCTTTGCCTTCCCAGCACCATTGCCAGTCTCTGTGGATCCATCATCATGGGGCGTTAATGACAATACGCAGCCCTTTAACCTCGACCCAAGCCTTGAGCTGCTGGGTCTTAATCTTAATGAGCTCTGGGGAGAGTCATGGGAGCTGGGGTTGTAAAAACCCCCCTCAAAAGGAGCGACTGTTTTCGTATATGGGAGCGCGTGTGTGACATGAGACAGGCCAGCCTGTTTTTGTCTGTTTTTTCCCCATGACATCGAACTTGTAAAATCGTTGGCGTTTTTGCTTGTACTTGTACGAATGGCGTTTTTGGTGTATATTTATAGAGATACCATGTAAGCATCACAGCTCTTATGATTCTGCGACATGCTGCGGCGTAAGATGTATGTAATAGTATGTACGCGAACTTTGTTATGAGTTTTGATAGCTGGAGCTGGGGGGTTATTCGTCTATATTGATATAGTTATAATGATGTATTCACTGCAATGATGAAGCAACTGCATGAGACGAAATAATCCTAATGCGCTACACCGTGAAGCCCCTCAACTCTCTGGAGAGAATGTTATGCAAGCCACATCATGGGCTATAGCATTATTCGGGTTGAAGCTCCAGACATTGAGTGTTTCTCTGATGAGCTAGCCACTTGCACAACGGGATGTCGCGAGAGCCGATACCTAGCGCAACCGGGATGCATGCTTGCTCACACTACTTTGGGTCTGGAACTGCTTCAAGACATGCTAAAGGCGCCTCGACGGCCTTAGAGATGCAGGTCAGCACGGGTACGAAAACTGCAAACATCATTACTGGCCAGTAATAAGGCTAATTTTATGCTTGACCATGGGTTGACACTAGTAGCCAGAAGTCGGGAGCGGCACTCATCAATAGTACGTGCAGTAAGTGCCGCCACGCGCCTGGAGCTGGATATCTCAGCTCTGAGGATGATGATGAGTCTATACTCTGATTGGATGAAGGGAGCTAGATTAGACGGCAACTATTGATTGCTTGGCTGGCAAATGCTACTCCAGAGCTATGGTCTCGAATTGCATCGTAAGCAGCCCGTGTAAACATGACCAACGCCTCAATAGTTAGCGGCATCACATCTCAGCCGCAGATGTTGGGAGTACTGGAGGTACTGCTGCGCCCCGGTAGTCATGCGTCTAGATGCGAGCTATTGTCTAGAGAAGCTGAAATGGCTTATTTTCATCATTATAAAACTAAATAATAGCATCTCTAGATAGCAAAAAAGTATATAAAACAGTGAACAATCCCTCTTATTCTCAAATCCAAGCCCGTCTTATCTGAAGCAAAGCACTAAATAAACGCCTTGGCAATACATTTGTTCTTCTTCTTTCCATCCAAGAGTTAAACATCAAACTCAGGTCATCATGCCTCTCAAGGACGGAATCTACATCATCTCTAGCACTCTCTCGGGCAATCCAGTCCTTGATATTTATCAGGCGGCCAACCCCTTCAACGGCCCCATTAACGGTGTGGTTGGCTTGTCAGTTTCACTCCAGGGCCATGTCTCGTTAAATATTTATCAACTAACGCATCTAAAGCACGAGACAGACTACCAATAACCAGCATCAGCAGTGGGTTGTAACCTCTCTTCGCCGGGGTGTCTACAGTCTGGGATCCGTCATTGGCAACGCTTGGATCACTGCTCCCGGTATGCTTCTATAACTTTATTTATTCACTGTTTCATCTGATATAAGACTATTACACTTTGTAATTCTTCAGATGCTCATTCTAATTCTTTTATTCAGTTGATGGTAGTGTTGCGCAGCTCGACACATCTGTATACAACCCCATCTATAACGAGGGTACCCGTTGGAAAATCACCAACATCCAGAATGACACCTACCAGTGAGTAGTTTTCTTTTCTTTCTTTCATATATTTTCATTCATATTACTCCATAATTTCGTAATTTGAGGTGAAGTATTCCGTGACTAACACATTTCTTAGAATTGAGAGCGTGCAGTTCCCAGGCCGTGTGATAGATCTCGAATATGCTAGCTCTGACGACAACACTGCTGCTATTCTGTATCCGAGTCAGCAGTCCCCCAACCAGATCTGGAAATTCATACCTATTGCGATATAGTGGATTGACATTATGTTCTTTGACAAGATGGATATAATGTGGAGGACCTTTTTCTCTTCCATAGATGTGTAGAGTATAAGACTGGGTAGTATATTAAACACGTGGTTAGCTGAGATTCTCCTTGACGGGAATTGCAGTCTAAAGATGCTACAGCGTCTTTACATATCAAAGCCTTAATTATCGTGCACACCTTACACCTACGCAAAGCCGTTCTCTACGCTGTGTGTTCCTTTCCACCTGCTTTAGCCTCGCCGGAATACTATACATCTATATGATCCGATGTTAAGTCTCTTGCCGCAGGATATGGTGTATCTTCGTTCATGTTACAACGTATAACGCAGGTACAGTTTTATGGTGGTAATTTGATATGGATCGTTATTTGAGTACAATATGCACCTAATTGAGCCTTCATACGGAACTCTGCATGAGTGGCCTGTCTACAAAGCGGGGAGCTTATGCTTATGCTGACCCAGACACTATAAGAACCACGGCAACCCCTACGTTACACTTTCAGCGCTCCAAAGACTACTAGAGTGCTCACTACAGGCCTATCTGCACACCATGTCGGACCCCAAGACCGTCGACACCGAAAGTGCTGGGTTGTTATATAACCCCGACAACGAGCATGAAGACGAATGCTGCTCACATTGCGGCCGAGCATACAAGCCGCTTTCTCATCAAAAGGAACGAAGCAAAGCAACTTGGATTATTATCTGGATCCTTCTATGTGCACTTTTGATCAACATAGGTGGGCTGCTATTACAACTACATCGAGTTCCTAGTGGCGTGCAGAAAGACCCTTCGTTGCAATTATACTGTAAGCCCTCACCTAGTCAACTTCGTTGTGTCTACCCTTCCGACTGACTTTCAATTGTGACAAGCCCCGGTTAACGACCTGGTGGAATATGTTCCGCATCTATTTAACAGGAGTAGAGGAGAAGATAAAACAAAATTTCAAGGATGGCCAACCGACGAAATCGACGATAATTGGGCTTCATTATATTCACGTTAGTTCTGCCACTTCTTCTCCCATCTTGGCACTGGTTCAATTAATACTGATCGTTGATCATGTTTATAGCCGGCATGTTAAGTGCGATCGATGCCCATACTGCTTCTCTGTTGCCTGAGCGCACAGCCCGCCTCCCGCTAGAGGGGAGAGAAAACGAATATGTCATGACGCTCGACATTTTCCACCAAATGCACTGCTTGGATGTTGTAAGGATGGCGTTATATCGAGATCGGTACGACAAGCATTTCTACTTTCCCAATGGTACGGTAGATTACTGCAAATGGCTGCATGTTGGTATGTCTTGTCATGATCCAGATTAATGGAGGACGTGTGGCTCATTTTTTCCAATCTCCCAGACCATTGCTTGGACCAAGTCCGTCAAGCGCTCATCTGCCAAGCGGACGTCAGCGTTATTTACTTTGAATGGAGCGAGATTGTCCAAGGCCTTCGACCTCGAGTAGATAACCAGCACACCTGTCGTAATTTCGACAAAATTCTCGACTGGGCCGCTGAACACACGGTAAGTGCGCACAACTGGCACCCCAGCAAACACGTTGTGGAAGGACACGATGGAAAACTGGAGATTCAGAAAGGCAGAAATCACGCACTGCCAGGTCAAGGAGAATGCAATGCTGTATAGGCTATCTGGGTGGATTGTGGAACGGATAGGAAGATATACGTCTGTAGAAATAAAGTATGCTCATAATTTTGTTTATATCTTCAACGCTTCCTACTGCCCTCATATGGCTCCATGCTATGTAAGCCTATCTCATATATGACATACAAATGCCATTGCTCTACTTGAAACATCTATTTCTCTTCTCTTTCCTCTTCTACCGACTCACTCGAATCCATTGATACAGGTTTGTAGGACATCAAACCTTCAGTCTCCATACTCTTCATGTCTGTCATCTCATCATGTCTTTGTGCTTGATATATGTTGAGTCCCAACAAAGCCACGACAAGTATAAGAAACAGTAGTTCATATGGCATATCAATGACCCCGAAGCGACTGTGCCAGAACATGTGCGCAAACTTCGTACCGTCGCCGCCGACTTTTAGAATCGCCCAGATGTTGAAACCCACAATAGCAATAATTGGGATACATAAGACCGCAAGAACAAACGAGAGTGGTTTTCGGATGAATTTATCTTCCATTGAAACCTCTCTTTGATGTTCAAGGGTAGCAGTACGTCGTCCCACAAGCATGAAGGCAGCGGCAGCAGCGCCGACAAACAGATAGATTCCGAGAAAAATAGTAACAATGGCAGGTCGAATGCTCTCAGCCGTAGCAGTAAAGTCTGCGAGTGATGCAAGGAGGAAAACAATGGGGAAAACAGCCAGATAGGCATATGGAAGAATCGTTCTAACAATTTTTGACCGCATGCTGTCCGGTGGTGAAGCTTCACTCGCAGCGACAAGCTTATGAATCATGAACATGACGACAGAGTTTTGGGTTAACTCGAGACAGTACCATAAAATTTGCAAAGCAGATGCTGCTTTGGACTCCTCAAGCTGTAGGAAACCCCATTTAAATGCAACTTGGGCAATTGATATGGTACCTAGCACAGCTATAGAAGGGTCTATAAACTGTGTTAAAGCCAGGTCTGTAACGAAATAAACCCATATAGAATTTGAGAGAAACCATATCCGCGCCAAGACGGTGTAGACGGTACGCAAGCCGTTTCGGAACGCTGGGAGATTCCCATTTGGATCGATTGCCACCAATGTACCTGAGTACGACTTGGCTGAATGACTGTATGTTGCGGCGCAGAAATAGCCCGGGCCTTGAATGGGATACACAATCGCTATGGGCTTCTTCAAGTCGATGCTGCGAGTAATCATGGGGTGCTTTGCTTTCGCTCTAGCATGGTCTGAGATTAAGAATTCGCCAATCTGACTTTCTTTGCAGAGCTTCCGTTCCACGTTTTGTGAGTTGCAAAAAATCTCCTTCTAGTGATATGACAGTGGTGTTAGATAGGGTATCGAATGTCTATGCTGCAGAAGCTTAGATGGCGCAACTTACGTCCTGAGAACCAGGAAGGCGAATACCTCCTAGATGTTCATCTCCCAGCTCAAATACAACTACGCTCACCGAACCCTCTGTGGCAGCATCAAACGTGACGACGAGGGAAGATGCAGTATTAGGCCGGAATGAGTGGTCGCCATTCATATCAACGCATCGCTGATGGCTTGCCCATTGCTGGTTAAGATCAAAGGACCTCTGAATAGCGAATGCTGATCGACATAGTAATGAAAGTACAGCGAATGTACGAATGGCCATATTGCAATAGAAAGCCAGGAGAGTTAGGAATAGGCTTTCCGATATGTCCGTCAAGAAAGAGTGGTGAGTAGCAAACTGGATGTTGCAAATGTTCAAGCTCTCAAGACAGCATACAGGTACACTGAAGACTGGGTGTGGCTATGTACTGCGACTCCTCACAAATGCGCCTTGTCAGCGGACTGCTGACGATCCTTCCGTAGGCTGTGCAGGACACATTCACGGATAGTCTGCTATTTCCATGCAATTACATGAAGTGATACTTTGCACATAATGAGTTACTTCATGATCCACTTACGATATCTCCAGGTCTTAGTGCTGATGGAGCTTAACCGCCCTAAAGACGGGATCATCGTACAGGGGGGAGGGGGGTGGTATAACGGCCGGCACTTACATGTAGTCGTATGTACGAGTACGGAGGGAGTGTGTAAACAAGGATAGACGAGGTTACATGCGCGGGATTACTTCTAATAGACGAGGTTACATGCGCGGGATTACTTCTGAAAGACGGGCATGGGCATTTCTGTCATCTGAATGAATCTGTCTGACCAACACGGGCGTAACGGAATCTCCGCATACAACATGGAGGTGTGTTAGTGCGCGATTCAACTACCCGCATGGATCCTTGCTCCCGGTCTTAGAGGAAGTGGGCTTCGGATGGTTGAGCTTACTGTATGAGGCAAATGCTCAGGGCTGCTATCAGCGAAAAACTAATTGACGAATGCATTTCCTGATCCTGCAAACTCCTTTTCGGCCAAAGGCTTCTGCCATGCTGTCACTCCGCTATCAGGCTAATAAATGGGTCTTCTGAATCCTCATGATGTATCACAAAGAACATGACTCTCGCACGAGTACTTCCAGGATTTGAGTGTGATTAGCTTGCAGATGCCTTTCCTCTCGCAGTACGTTATGTCGTACCTCGAGGCATGGTCTGGTCCTGAATCTATATCCTTACAGCTTTTGCTGCATACCGGACAATAGCGGTATTATGAGGGGGACCTTACACTTGATACACCTACGCCTTGTTAGGATAGTAGTCATCAAGATAATATCCTGCTATGACCCTAGACAACTATTCAACCACATCAGAGAGTGCCCCGCTAATAGGCTCTTCAAAGTTGGATGCAGGTTAGCAAGCTTACAGGTCGGCGTGAACATTGCTGAGCTTGTTATTTGACGCAAACTGAAACGTTTTGAGTCCTGGCTTACGGCTCAGAACTACATGTAACTATTCTTGCACAAAATACAGTGAATAGTAGATCCTCAATAGCTGCTCGGGTAAGTAATGCCAAATCAGGCAGGTAGTGCAACACATTCCATTGCACCATTTCGCTTAGCATGACTAGCCAGAGGTCTGGTATACTTCCTAGTGATGCAGTTGGTTTCTGCTACTCTCTTGTATTTACGCGGTAGCAACAGTCATTTCATTGCGCCCACCTGGCTCGCAACAAGACACTCTGTATTCCCTCCAAAACTTCGACATGTCTACTCTCCTGTTTGACCCATTGACAACAACAACTGTCGAGTTGCAGCAGCGACTAGCTAGCGGGAAATTAAATAGTGTTCAGATTATCGAGACATACCTCACCCAAATAGATGCGCATAATCCGGCCGTGAATGCCTTCATCTCACTTGCACCTCGAGATGCTCTTAGAAGTATCTCAGCAGCGCTCGATGCTGAGCGCGCTGCTGAATCTCTTCGCGGCCCTTTCCATGGCATACCCATTGTTCTAAAGGTATTCACTTTACACACACGTTGGATTCAGTTTCTGATGCATTTCTTTTATGTCTCGGCTTAGGATAGCATTATGACGGCTTCAGAGCTTGGAATGCCTACAACTGCGGGCTCTTTCGCGCTGGTGCACGCCAAATGCAAAAACAATGCTCCGTTGGTAGAGAAATTAATAGACGCTGGCCTAATCATCCTAGGCAAGGCCAATTTGACCGAGTTCTGTGGCTTGAAGACTTCGGCCATGATGCCTGGGTGGTCTGCTTACGGTGGCCAGACGCTGTCTCCGTATGTTGGCCGGATTGAGGATAACGAGACAATTCTTGGTCACTCTGTTAGTTCATCACCATCCTTAGTCGCCTTATTACCCTGAACTTTCGTCTAATAGAGGGTGTGCACAGTCACCTGGAGGCTCATCGACGGGACCAGCTGTAGCTATAGCTGCTGGATTTGCCCCTCTGTCGATAGGCACTGAAACTACAGGATCGATTATGGTGCCTGCGTCCCGAAACGCCCTGTATGCAATCAAGCCTACTGTTGGGGATGTCGATATGAAAGGAGTGTTCTCCCTAAGTGAACTCTATGATGCCGCGGGACCAATGGCGAAATCGACCGCTGATCTTGTGCCTGTAACCGAGATACTCTTGGGTCGCAAACTGACCTCTGCAGGGCAAAACAATTGGCAGGGTTTGTCAGTTGGCTTCGTTGATCCGAGGGTATGGAATCTGGGCGAGTCAATGTGCCGACAACACGAGGGCACAACAGAAGAGATGGTCAGTCGTTGATATGGCCTTTCGTTGCGTTCTTTGAGTGCTAATGATGAGTAGATTGAGGCTTACGAGCTGGCTGTCTCCAAGTTAAAGGAGGCCGGAGGCGCTATCCATTATCCCGTTGCTGTCCCGGATGTTTCAGAGTTGACCGTTGATGGCAAAGAGGCGTTTATGAAGATTGCATGTAAGATAAGTTCAAGTTTCGTTTCTGTGGCCAAAGTAAAATTTTTACGTCAGTTTACTTACACGACTAATCAAAACTATAGTTTGGGATTGCAAGAACAGAACCATTGGCAATTTTCTCAAAGAATACGAGGAATCGCCTGTGCGCTCGCTCGCTGATATCATCAAGTTCAATGAAAAGCACAAAGATGATGCTCTCCCTCATCGTAAGCTATCTAAACCACTTAGCAGTTTCCTAAGGTTGCTAATCACTCCTCAGCATTCCCTGACCAGAATGATCTTCACAAGTGCCTGGACAACACCGATGAGGAAGAAGAGATAGAATTTCTAAAGAAGGGACTACGAGCAAAGGCGAGACAACTTTTGGACTCTACCTTCGACACTGAAGGAGTGAGCATTATTGCTGCGCCCACTGATTCGGCGCTGCTGATCCATGGCGCAGCTGCAGGTGTGTAGAAGAGCATGAAGATACATGTGGCATTGAAACTAACTGGAGATGGAAACTAGGCTACCCTACTGCAAATGTTCCTCTTGGAATTCTATCGTACAATGGCAGAGCGTACGGCATTTGTTTAATTGCCAAGGCAGGCGAGGAAGAGACGCTGCTGCGGTTCATGAGTATCTATGAGAACACGCTCCCACCAAGGCCTGTTCCTGATCTTGGAAAGCTGGCTCCCATAGCAGGCCATAAAAAGATAGGATCTCAGTGAAACATACAATAGTTACTAGGAATAAGCAAGATGAGCTATACTCGCATGTACCTAAGCTTCATTTCTCCGTAGATCCCTGTCTTAATTGAGGTCAGCCTCCATATCTACATAAGCATACGCCGTACATACGGAAGTAAAAATCTACTGAAAGCCTCTAAAAGATACATGTTTGGACTGTGAAACTATCATTCTAACCACCTTCCTTAATAGACTACATTATCTAAGACTTTCTTTTGTTCGAAGTAAACCTGCTAATTTTACAGATGCTGACGAACTTGCTGTCGCATACGGTCTCCGACTGCAAGGCGGGTTAAAAACCGCGATATTATCCGGCTTTATCGTAACCGTAAGCGTAGACGGGCGGAACCGAGGCATATGCCTCTTTGAGATAACATAGCATCCGAAGTGCGGTTACATTGACTGTCGGGGGTGCGCCCGAGTCTCAAAAATCCTCATACCCCCAGGGTAACAGGATGGAATCTTGATGCTGACTATTCGCACCCCGCATGGGATATGACACTAATGCAGGCATACAGGTAATGGCCGATCCTTGCAACTAGAGGGAGGGATCGGTATCTTACTGTAATTCAAGATCTTGGATAATGATCTTGACTCAAGTCACGCGGCCCGAGCGGACTTCGGCGCCCCTGTCCTGTGACTGTCTCTTTTCCCCAGGTTGCATTGAGGCACTAATTGTCAGATTCCTTTTCTTTTCGACGTCTGTTAAGGCAATTCGATATCATTACTTTCCGCTGCGTCTGGTGCCAATGCTGGGCTCATACCACTTCACTAATCATCACCATCAATAAAGAAAACCCCAAGTCGATCGCACAATGGTACACGAATACCAAAAGTAAGTGTGGTACTTCTGAGTTTTATTTGTTATTTTTGTTTAGTCTTGATCCCTACTTCGGATTACTGACGCATCTATTTCTGCAGGATCGAACTTGGCGAGACAGGCAATGAGAATGATCCAATTCTCGAGCCTCGGAAGCGAAAGGGACTTGGATATGTGACTATTCTCATAATAATCAAGGATGTTATCTTGGTCGTCCTCGCCTTAGCCGCTGCTATCGCATTATACATGCAATCGCGACCTACGTCAACAGGGACCAGATGTGACTGCGGCTCTAGCACGGCCGAGGCACGCGCAATGGGCTGTAAATACGATACTATTGCCGCCGCATGGCTGCCTCCGCAATGCATCGACAGTGAACTAGTTGCTGAGTTTGACAAGATGGGAGATGGAGAGAATGGCACTTGGCAGTATTGGGTGGATGCAGAGCATTCCCGGCTGTTGAGTATAGACGAAGTCGGCGCATTGGCAGATACCAACGGCTTCTTTTGGACTACCACCAACTGGCATTTCATGCATTGCTTTTACTACTGGAGAAAGCAACAACGAGCACGTTTTACGGGCGTGCTAATTGAGCCGAGATACGACAACGAGCGCCACGTGAAGCACTGTGGACAGATATTTAAAGATCCAGGTCCTATTGCGTACTCATACGTGGAGCTGAAGAGTAGCAGGCTTGAGGAACCAGAGTTTCTGAAGCACAAGGGTCACGAGGGCCACAAATTATGATTCAATGCAATTTTCTCTTGAGTTTGAAGATAGACTTAGCAAGTAGCTTGTAGTATAATGATCTTGCGATTAAGTAAGAAACTGATAGCATGATGCAGTCAATGGCTCAAAATTGCACTGCGTAGAACAGCTGTAGCAAAGAAATCGTTACATTTCTTCAGCTATTTTGCTTTCTGCTTTACGCATTCACAGCTTAGTCTACTTGTGGAACCTTCTTGATACAAAGTGTGCTTAGTCTTGACTCAAACTTCTCGACCGACACGAGAAAATATTGGACCTTAAAATGGCCTGCGCAGAACGGATGACATTCGTCTTGACAATCAGGTTTACAAACATCAGAAAGAGAATACCATGTCACGGGCCTGTGTTTCAACCTCATACGAGGTTGAGCTGTAAGTTATCGGTAAGTTGGTTGTGCCGAATTCATCGAATTGCTAACCTGTTGTGGAAAGTCAGCCTTGGATGAATGAATCAGTAATGACTAACATAAGAGCATAACTCCTGGTGCAACCCAATGTTTACATCTGCTTCACTAGGTGTCAGCAGGATCATCTAGATGATTGCGATATCTGGTTACTCCGAACTGTACGGAGAACTCCATCGGTCTGATTGTTAACCCTCGGAATCAATTCTCCGCTTTCGTACTCTGAGCCTATCTCTGAACACTGTATGTATACTAATACTTGCTTACGGATATACGATGGATTGTGGGGAGGACAAGGGCTATTATCTCGCCATCAACACCCCAGGGGAGTCAGCTTCCAAATTGAGCCTTTACCCCTGCACAGGATACTCCCGCTCTTCGCCCCCACGCTAAGAAGCACACCCCTCTTATCTTCGTCGGATGATGAGATGAACCTGTTGCCGAACTAAAGGCAGATCCTGTTCCATTCTAATCCGCGCCGAAAGACTCAAGCCCCGCGGAGGAGGTAGGGGAGGGAGTACGCATAAAGCTTGTAAGCTGCAACGCTATTCCAAACATTGAAGAAGATCTACGGAGTACGGAGATAGTCACACCTGGTCCAAAGAACCCCACACGCAGTAATCTTCCACTGCCACTCCAGTTCCGATACAGTATAGCAACAAGTACGGCTTCTTTAGTCCGAGAAAACACAGGTACTCTTACCTGCACCCCGTACTGGCTTGCCAACATAGAATAAAGGTGATGATAACCCTGCTAGTCTTAGCTACGTGTCACATTGTAGAACGGGCGCTTAAGCGCTGTCATCACCAGTAGAAGAATCTAGGGCTGACACAAGAAGTACCTTGCGTACACGGACGGAGATGCCCTTTACCAAGCTTAGAAACATCTATGTAGATCAAAAGAGGAGCATGATCGTCAACTCGTGGCGAGCTCTGGCTGAATGCTTTCAGGGAGGTATCGATGCCCCTCGAACAACTAAGACTCGCGAAGTCCGCATCTTATTCTCAAACGCACATTAGGGAGCGATTGTCCTTCTCAATCCGGACAACAATAGAGCTCACAGCTGAAATGTTCACATCAAAGAGCCTTTCTTCAGGTCTTTCATTCACCTTCCTGGCGCTCTCGCTGGTGCTTCTGCTTGCGGGCCAACGTTATGAGCCAAGCGATCTAGAATGTGCCCAGAGCGTGTCTTCATGGTGTAAGTTGAGGGCTGTGGCACGCAGTTATCACCCATAAAATACTGACATGTATCAGCTCCTGCATGGGATGCAGTTGAATATACTTGGCAAACATTTCAGAACGGCTTTTCTCAAAAGTCAATATATCGGGGTGTTCCAACTTTGGAGCTGGAAGAAGCGTGGAACGCTTCATTACAACGTATGCAACCATTTCGTAGCTCTGAAAGTATTATTGAATGCTAACAATTCGCCAAAGACGATCCTATCGTTATCCCGACAAAGCAATTAACAGGCTTAAATGACGCGGATACTCAATTGGTGCAGACAGAAAACGGCAATGGCGCTTTGGCTTATCTTGAAGTTTTCCGAAATTTAGGATGCTTAAACCTTTTGCGGCAGCACACGTATAGGGAAGAGTATGACTATTCTTACTTGGATGCATTCCAAGGTACGGAGGCGCAAATAATGGCTCGAGTTGATGGTTGTGTGCAGAGGCTTCGGGAGGTGCTCATGTGTTTGGGCGACACAACGCCATATCTAATCATGTTGACTCCGGAAAAAGCTCAGAAAGAGTCGCCTGATTTTAACACGTTGCATAATTGTCGCAATTTTGATAAAATTCTAGAATGGACGAAGGAGAGGGAGAGTCCTACGCTACATAAACTGCCAAATTTGTATAGTCTCAGCCATGAGTAGTTAATATTAATTCAGGCAGAGAACTGGCCTTATCGATATCGTCAGCCAAACAATAAATAAATCTATGTTATAGTGGAATAGCCAAAATGTTAGAAAATATGTATCAGAGATTAGGCGGTAGAGAAAGCAGCCCATATATAGCTACCTATGAGATTGCCGGTCATATATATATGAACCGGCCGCCCCCCATTAGTCCATTCCTCTCTTCCTCTCCTCCACATCTCTGCTATATTAGCCACTGCAATCCTTATTAACAACACATTGAATATTAACAAGATGAAGCTGGGAGAGAGCAGTAAATTTTGCACCTCGGCTTTTCTGCCATTTGTCGGCGGCGGACTCCTAGGATCCATCATCACCCAAGCGGTGATCCCACGAGCAAGTTGGCACTCGTGTCAGCAACTCGGTCTCGAGGCATCAGCACGGCCTCCCACTGTATCAACACCTCCACAGGCACCACGTATGATAGAGGTAATGCCTTCTTTTTGAGAGGAGAACTAACCACAACCGCAACAGTTGACATTTTCTGGGACAATACAGATCTCTCAACTCATCACATGGTACGCACGAATGGCACGTACAATCAAACGTCTCCTTTCCGGGGCCCACCCACAAAAGAAGTTGATGCTGCGTGGGGAAAATATTGGCAAACTTGGACATTCAGCGTGGATGAAGAGCAATTCAAGGCCTCGATGCCTCAGTATACCGAAGAGGCAGTTCGTCTTGACGATGGGCGCTATCTAGCGACATTTGAATACACCCACCAGCTACACTGTCTGTACAATCTCTTCAGGGCGTCATATATGGACTCATACCCGGATGAGAAAGCCAGCTACGACGAGAATCCTCAAGAGTGGCACGGGCGAGTAGACCACTGCATAGAAATCTTGAGACAAAAACTGGAATGGTACGTTATACACCTACAAATGTCTGATCTCTGAGCACTGATCAATCTGAACAGCGATCGTGATACGGGACTCGTATTGTATGACTGGGTCAAGGGAAGGAAAGCCCCTACGGCGAACTTCAACGTCGCGCGTATGTGTTACGACTGGGAGCCCGTGGGGAAGTGGGCGCAAAGCTATGAGGTCAATGATTTCCCGAAGAAGCCAAAGAACGTTGTGCAACTCTCTAGAATTCCATAAGTAGAGTCTGGATGGTTGAGAAGCTTACATATTTGTTGCTGCCCTATCATTTAACTACAAATTGAGACTATATAGATTTCACGCAGTAAACTTCAATAGTGGCAATAAATAAAACAGGCTCTCTTCAATTATATTCAGGGTCTATGTTCTTCCCCATCGCTACATCAATTGTGAATCTTACCCGTCTTCCATGCCTCATCTCTCTCATCTTGCCAATCCATTAGGGCAGGGTAATCTCTGCAAGTGTGTACTAATGAAGTGTCTGCCAAATACATCTGCTTTCCTTCAGACCATACGTGTGGTACAGGAGTCAGGTCACCTTGGCACTGAATAGTCTCACGTAGTATTTCGACGCAGTGATCTACTGTCGGTCAGCACATTGCCTAACATCGTTTTACATAGAGAGTGACTTACCAACGTGCATGTGGAATGTGGGAACTGTTGGCTTATTCTCGGTGCGCACAGTCGGATAATACTTGTCATATGCCACCTTTCGAAGATAATTGACGCAGTGAAGACTATGCCGGACGTGCGGAACAACAAAGTATTTGCCATTATCTACTGAGACTTGGCCTTGAACTTTGCTGGCTTCATCTTGCGTCAGGGCAACGTAGGAGCCTAGGTGCATATATGTTAACAATCGAATAGGGAGACGGCAACATCAACAATTACTTGCCTACGATTCTGTCCCATGCTGCATCTAGTTCGGCGGTCGGGTGGCCGACATAACGCTCTTCGCTCGGGTTGAGCATCAACTCAAATTGGTTGGAGGCGTTGACGACAATATTTCCGTAAAACTGTCGTCTATTCAACTTGATAGCAGAGATAGCGGGTTCTGGAGCCGTCAGCAACCACTTTGCAATCGCAATTCCTCCAATATGGAATACTGACGAAGTTCAGTTATAAACCCTGTTTCATAACTAGGGCTGTGTTGGACTCGTTGACCGAAGAATAAAGAGGCACCGAGGGAGACTGCAAGTACAACCGTTGCAACTTTCCAAGGCAATGATCTATCTTCCATAAATCGCCAAGAGATCAACTTGGCTTTACCATCTTCTTTGCCATTGGAAAGAAAAGATTGGGCTTCATCCTCGTCGTGGTATTGCTCGTCCGCCTTTTCGAGGCTATTAGGTCTCATCTTGGATATCATATCTATGAACTTCATCTTTCTGGGTGTAAACCGATGTGAAGAAGAGCAGAGGATGAAAGGCGAGGCTGCAGTTGTTGGGGAGCAAAGAATGGCACTGAGGGCTTGAGCCAAACCTGCTGCACTACATCAACTTAGATGCAACACTGTCGGTGACTTCGCAATGATAGACTCAGTAGGAATAAATCAGGTCTGTGCCTGTATCCTTGCGACTCCACAATATCTATCTCTTGGGGGATCTGACATGCATGATTAGACAGGGAGGGGGTGGCTGTAACACGATGCGTCCAGGATCTTCGGGAGATAGCATCCATGCTTGGTCGGCGAATCGACTAAGCAGGGCTTAGGAAGATGATGCCCTTCGCAGAATCCTTCTGCAGACGATATGTAATCGGGCATCATTGCAACGTCTCTCACCGATAGAGTGAGTGGAAACTTCCTGATACGTACCGAGGGACTCGGGTTAACCAACGGACTTCTGTCATGAAACTCACTGCCATGAATTATGACATATACAGAGCGCTGATTGGAGGGACAATTGTGACCGGGGTCAGACAGGCTTGATACCTTGCATTTGACTAATCTTACCATTGGGAGTGGAAACAAAGATAGCGTGGTTGATCCTTTGGAGAGGTCAGCATCGCTCGAAAAGCCTCAGCCCTCCCTCCTGTACCTACAGTATCAATCTGGTCACCATTTTGTTGTCTTCTCTCCTTAACTCATTTGCCATCTTTGCTGTACTGTTTCCCGTTTTCCCGACTCTACGTTAAAATGGCCCCTGGATATGGATACAGCCTTGTTGCAGATGAGGCCGATGTTGAAGAAGATGGCTCTACTGGTACACAAGAGAAGATAACTCGTAATCCTTTGAAGTCATTAACTTGGCATCTCTTTGGCCCTATTGCTTGGCTATTCACAACCTTCCTCCTTGTTGCGGTTCTTATCCTTCTCGTGGCAGCTGTTACCAAAGAACCATCCACAGATCAGTGTGCAAGAAAACTTTCAGTCTGGTGTAAGTGACGGTTGCGGCTGTGATAGGAGATTTAATACTGAGATTACATACCTGAATAGCACCGGCGCTAGAGGCTGTCGAATATGTCGATGTTCAGTTCCAGAACAAATTTAACGAAAAATCTATCTACAGAGGAAAACCTACTCCAGAACTTGAGAGAGCATGGCTTGACTTGTGGAATTGTAAGTCCGTTGTTCAACTTGACATAAGCTTCATGAACTGACTTTATCAAAGTTGGCCCGGTGAACATACCTATGGATAAGCTTGATGCGCTCAACAAATCCAAGGAAGTAGATTGGAAAAGAGCCAAGCCAGAAGCGGGAGGCGGCGTAATTGGAAACTTAGAAAGTAGGCCACAGTGTTGTAATGTACCGCAATCAAGTAGTTTCCGGCTAACAATCTCGTATAGTCTTTCATCAAATTCATTGCTTAGATTTGGTCAGGCAATACACTTATCGAGATGAATACGACTATAGCAAGCAGCCGGCATTTGATGGAACTCCAAAGCAAGTCCGCGAAGTAAGAAGTCCATCACATCCATTTGCAAGGGCTCACTAACCATTGAAATAGCACGTGGATCACTGCATCAACAGTCTGCTGATATTCTTGAAATGCACATCTGACGTGACTCCTTATTTGATGGTAACGGACAAGAGGAGGCCGTTGGGAATAGATGCTGACTTTAATACCCAACACAAGTGTCGCAATTTTGAGAAGATTCGAGAGTGGGCGGGCGTACACGCATTGAACACTAAGGATTATCAGAATGACATCTCATAATCGCCAACTTACATGTTCAGAAGAGCTAGCAATTGAAGTACAGTGTATGAAAAGAACGTATTGCTTGTGAGCTAGTGAATAGATGTTTCTTTCTAAATATGTAATTTTCAGTCTATGTAGGCTCAACCATACGAGAAAACCATGCTTTGGCCAACCGAACAAATGTCACATCTACAGCTCTCCAAAATATATCAGAAACGTAAAGCACCACTCCCAACAGAACCAAATATCCCGATATGAACCCAATGACATATCTCCAAACCTCATCCGTCCCAGAAACTGTCCAGAAGAACGGAAAGACCACGTATCCAACAGTGTGAATCAAAGGCCCATGAACAATATAAAGACTGTAGCTTATGCGGCCAAGATATTGTGGTATGGATGAATTGAGCAACCATGAGATAGCTGCGTTATTCTGTTCAGTGTGAGTGAGCAGAGAGACAAGAAGGATACCACCAAGATTTGGCAGAAAACGATTTGGCGCTGGATCTGATGGTGGAATCAACCAGCCCAAGAGTTGAAACCCTGGAGTCTCCATGACACAGAAATCTGGAGCTGACATTAGCCAAAGACTGCCTATCAGTAGCAGCACCTTCATGGCCACTACGGGCCAATTTCGACCAGGCTTCTTGATGTTCAGGGACATTGCGTCTGTTCTTGATGCAATAGCGGTATCGGCGATCAAAAGACCAGAAAAAAACAGTGCCACGTCCCAACGATCAAGTGCATACACATAGACAATCAGGATAATCATCAAAAATACTCGGATGGTTGACCGAAGTATCATATACACCGGTAGAATGAGAAAGATAGCTAACGAGCATCTAAACTCTACAGGTATTGTCCATAAATGCACATCGTAGCGATTGTGAAGATCTCCCCACCAGAAAACATAGAGCATTCTCCATGATTGATCAAGCCAATGCAAAAGCTGCGCACCAAAAGAGTCCAACCTTTCTTGGTGTTGCTCATTGATGACGGGGACCCATTTAGGATTGTAGGCTATCTTGCGGCCATGTTCGTAAGCCCCAAGCTGTATCGCAAGCATGGTGATGAAGCTGGCGACAATTGGTGGTCCAAATAAACGGACAGGACGACGAAAGAAGCAGGAGGTCATAGACTTGACTGCTTTGGTAAAGCCAGAAGATGCATCTCGAGATTGTACCAGTGGCTTATAGGAGAGAACAAATCCAGAAAGGACGAAAAAGACTGAGATTGGCCAAGTTCCAACATAGATGAGTCGAAATATTGGTAGTTGATGAAGCCAGTTGTTGTGATGATGCATATCCTCAGGCCGTGCACATTGCATGGCAGAACTTTCAGACAGACCATAGCCATAGAAAACAAAAGGCTGGTATGCGTATAAAAGATGATAGTTCATAACGGCTAAGGCCGCGTAGCCACGCAGCCCATCGAGTGCGGAAGTAGAAGCATCGCCATTTCGAGACTGTTCGCCAGTATTGTCATGGGATCGAAGGAAGCTAGGCACGAAGAAAAGCATCAGGCTGATGATAGCTTTTGGAACGTTTCTTTCAACCCAGACCCTCTGGACTGAGGCGTCATCCTTGTCGAGGCTCAGGATGCGTTCTCTATGTTGTGACTCAAGCATGCCATGCTCCTCTGCTGTATCAAGCGACTTTGAAGACCGCCACGGCGGCGGAGATAGCCAAGGAAGTTTCCAGGATCTGGGAAACATCCTGATAATACTGGTAACTAATTGATTTCCTTCGTTTTTTAAGGCTGTGCCTAATGGTTTGGAGAAGATTTACGAATAAAGTTCTATCTCAAGCCGAGCTCGAAGCAGTCTTAGAACGGAAGTCTCACAAACAGAGGAAATCACATTGGGCATGCTTCATTATTTCCTATACAAGAACATCTCGGCAGTGCCTATGGCAATGGTAAGCCGCATAGAGACAACAGTACGAGAACAAATGCCGCGATAACCTCATCAAGCTGCGAACTAACTGCCGTTGCCGTGCGTCATATTATCCGAGGTGCGATAATCCTTTCCGCTTCGCATATCTAGCCGCTGAAATACTACTAATACGAAACCGCAAATGTGACCCGGGATGTATGCAGGGGTTTAGGGACATGCTTACTATGCGTCTAGATTTCGCCAGTATTTCCGTCTACTTCGTATATTTCGTCTATACATATTTCGTTCCTATTTCTGTCTAGTCAAGATAAGGACTAGGAACATGCAATATTGTTACGTTTCGGAATCCGAGGGTCCGAAAATCATCTTACATATCCAGTCGATGTCCGAGAATCTTACCCCAGAAATCGCTTTATCGGTGCCAAAACAACCGCGGCAAAACAGGCGGAACACGCCCGAGGAGTGTGGTTGTAGTTGCAGATCTTCTTGCAGGGGGCATCTGTGTGATCTTGTGGAGGGGCGTGTGCATAAGACATCCCAGGATACCGAAGGTTAGATCAACCGCTTAATATAAGTTCGGATGAATAATCTTACTCATCTTTTAGCTGTGACGGTATCAGGGATTGTACTGGGTATTGCATATCGTGAAATGCTTGTTCTATCGCAGGAAGGGCTGCGTTGAAGGGTTTCTTGCAATGCCTAGATGGCTCTTCACTCTCCCTTCCTCTCTTTGTGATGCTGAAACTATACTCCATTTCGCTCCCTATTGTAGACTTGAAGTTAGAACATCCATTGACTGACTACTGAAACTACTATGTGGTGGAAAAGTCGACTCGCCAAGCACCTTCGGTACCAGTCAGTAGCGACACCCTCTGACGATGAAGAGCTAGCAGATGAGTCTCTTGATGAATTGAGGGCGATTGAGAGAACGAAAAGGCTCCATACCCGAGTATTCTTTGCATTTGCATCCCTCTGTCTCTTTTTGTCTCTGTCTTATTATATCGAGAGAGTGTCAAACCATGTGTCTGACGAGAGGTGTACACGGCGAATGTCGCCTCCGAGTGCGTGCAATTCCTTGTCATGATGTCTTTGAAACCCCGCTAACTATTCAATTGGAATTGTTTTAGGCCCTGTCTTAGAAGCCGTTCGATATGAATGGACGACTTTCAATCAGTTCTTCGAACCTGACGTATACAGCGGATACCCTTCTGCAGCGTCGGAGGCGGCATGGGCAAAGTTATGGGATTGTAAGTATTCCAGTGCTTGATGATCGTATAGAAGCTGATGTTGCTATTCTAGTTGGTGCTTTTAGTGTACCGCTTGACTCACTCGGCAGTCTAAACAAGTCCTCGATGATTGGGGATTTCCGACTCGTGGGCGAAGATCGAGGCGGAGGTGTTGGCGGTTTACTCGAAGGCGCACATCAGATACACTGTCTGGTACGTATAAACACATATATGAGTTGAAACTAGAACTAAGATTGCTAACTTTGATGGCACAGAACCTCGTGAGACAATTCATCTACAGAAATCACTGGGACTACAGTAAACTGCCTTCATTTAGCGGCGGAGACAAAACGCGTCGGCATCATGTCGACCATTGTGTTTCGACTCTACGGATGGTGCTGACATGCTCCAGCGATGTAACGCCGTATGTCCTGGAAACTTCAGCGACGGGGAAAATAATGGGAAAAGGGCTTCCTCGCAAGTGCCGTGTATATCCTGACCTAGTTCAATGGGTCAACGGCCACTCAGTTTTCAGCTCGGTGGAATAGGTGGCATTGAACAAATTTGAATCAATTCTCTGAGACATAGATTTACAGCTTCGTAGCTATTTTCGTGAATTTCATGAAGGAATATGCCTTTTGTTTTCCCTCTTGAAGCAAAATATTATTGTATAGTGCTGTCCTCTTTTCAGTGATATCGTTGGACAGAGGAGCCTCGTTAGTTTGCATCTTGGCATCCGGAGAGCGTCTTGGATAAATCCTCTACATTGTCGTGCATAATGTTACACTTCATAACGTTATTTAGAAATTTCATAAATTATTCCTTCACAGCCTCGTTAGAATCATATCAGAAGCATATTCTGTATTTGAGTTATAGGAGGTATAATTACCAAGCTTGGATAGTGCTCTTTATGAATTGTACACTTTAAACCATCCGCCGGCATCTATAAACGGCCCGATAAAACTCTCCTTCGACCAACAGCCACTGGATTAATTTGAGACTCGCTGACAAACTGGATGGAGCTACGCATCACATGGAGACAAATCTGACAGTTCAATCTGACCGTTATCTCCTTGCCAGGCGAATCAGATTCTTGCCGCCCGGGCCGAGGACGGACTAAATCCTGATACAGGGGGTGGTGTAGATGCCGGCGGACTAGCACCCGAGAAATCTGCATCTCAGGTTGATCACATTTCTCATTTACTAATACTGAGTAGCATTACTCCAGATATACGACGCACACCTGGCTTGGCAACCAGGTCCACTTACGTGACGCCCACACGCCCCTTGGGCAAGGATCTACGGCAGATATACCCGGCGGGTTGAACTGCATGTAAGCGGCCGTTGTACGTGTATAGAGAGGCGTGGGTTTTAGTTGTGCGGCCGCTCTTTAGCCCGCTCGGTGTATATACATACATGTAGATTCATCTTCACTAACGCGCCTAGAGCGGTATCCTACTCGTGCATACAGGTACCCTGCGTGGAGCAATAAGAAGTTCTGTATGGAGTTTTGTAGATGGGGGTCAGATGAGGGCAGGGGTCATGCATGGTTCACACCTCGCTCAAATTACCCACCAAGGACAAGTCAGCAGTTAGCTGGGTCTCAGTGCTACTGTATCACAGATTTGAGGCTCAGGTACAGTTTAAAATAGCACATTAACACTGTATCTTATACATGAAGCATCACGGCAATGCTAACACTTGATATTGGAAGAAATAGAGATCCTGCCCTAATGACTTGAACTAACGCCTTGAAAGGAAGTTGCCATATTAATGACGTCAGAACTCAGCTCTCGTAGTTTTCATGACTCAGATCTTGGCGGCTAGATAAGACAGTTTTGGATTTGGTGGTGTATTGTCCCTTGTCTTCCAGACCGACATCCCGACATCTGAATGATGGATTTTTGAAGGACCGAAGCCTCTCTCCTCTTGAGGATGCCATAATTTACAGGGGGTGATTATAGAACCTTCCAACCAACTGAACTATGACTGCAGCTACCATGTCAGCCAAGAGAAATGTTCCTTGTTCAGAATAATTTTGTGATACCCCAAGGCGTGTGAACGGTCTTTGAAGGGCAATGATACCTTGCCTGCTGCTTCCAATGTCCGAGATACTCGAATTGGCCTCATTGCAAGAAAATGTACGGAGTAATGTAGTGAATAAACCATACGTGGAGTCAAAAGTCATTCCATATTCGGAGCATTGATCTTCATTACCTTGGATGAATATGAGGGTCCAAGTATATAAAGAGAGCCCAGGACGGAGTTTGAAAAGTTTGACCAAGCAACTCATCACTCAAGCTTAAGAAACAACAAATCCGTCATATCATTCATCAAACTATTACAAACTTTCAAAATGAAGTTCAGCTCATCTCTCGTCGTTCTGTCTCTCTCTGCTCTCAGCCTGGCGGCACCCACGCCTACTGAGTGCAGCGCAGTTACTGCTGCCGATGGAACTGTTACCAAGCGTTGCAACATCCCTTGGACTAAGAATTACGGAGAGTACGATGAGAAGCGCGACCTTGAGGAGCGTACTGAATGCAGTGCAGTGACCGAAGCCGACGGTACTGTCACTAAGCGTTGCAACATCCCTTGGACCAAGAACTATGGCGAGTACGATGAGAAGCGCGACGTCAAGGAGCGCACCGAATGCAGCGTAGTTACTGCTGCTGACGGAACTGTTACCAAGCGCTGTAACATCCCTTGGACTAAGAACTATGGCGAGTATGATGAGAAGCGCGACGTTGAGGAACGCACCGAGTGCAGCGCAGTGACCGAAGCCGACGGAACTGTCACTAAGCGTTGCAACATTCCTTGGACCAAGAACTACGGAGAGTATGACGAGAAGCGTGATATTAAGGAGCGTACTGAGTGCAGTGCCGTCACTGAAGCCGACGGAACTGTTACCAAGCGCTGCAACATTCCTTGGACCAAGAACTACGGCGAGTACGACCAGTAAGGATTTCGCCAGAAAATCTGAAATGAAACTCCAAGGGTAAGTTATCACGGCTCTTCACATCTTTCCATACAACTCACTAACATATGGGGTTCAGATATGAACTTACGTCGGACCACTGTGTGTGTTGCTTCAAGTAGGAGGGGGTAGTTTTATACAACTGAAGGAAGATCAGCCAAGGGAATGGAACACAATATTTCGCAGATGTGTAGAGCAGATCACTTCCATAGCATACAGTGTGCCAATAAGACTACGCGATATGAATGCTCTCTATATATTAGCGAATAATGCGAATACTGAATGTGATATATATAAACAATGCTTGAAAGCTGCGGATAGACTAGTGAAGGCAAATTAATCCTCTTGTTGTGTTTAGTGGTATATAAGATCTCTTTGCCTCTTTCAACTTAGTTTTGATGCCGAAGGATTTATAGTCTTCGCCTGCAGAGCCAATACAATACTTTCTGCCATGGCGCCCAGCAAAAGGAATTCCAGTGACTCGCCTACCTCCCATATATGAAACGTGTTCAGTTGAAAATCGTAGAATAGAGGATATATAATCCTTTTGGTCTTCTTCTATAGGTCTACAGGATCTTCCAAACTTTCGCAAAGGCGTCTGACCAAGTTTTTCACTTACTTCCGGCCCGATGTTGCATTCCGCAAACGTCTAAGAATGTCACTTGAAGACCCCTGAAGTAGTGATTATAAGAAGCTTTATGAAGATAATTGACTGATAATAAGTATATTATATACCAGGCTTCAAAAATGGTCCACTCTGCAAGTAAAGTCGATTGTGATCAAACGATTTTAGTTTTATCCAAGTGAGTGCACACTCTATCCAGCTTAATTAAACGCCGATTCCAAAAATTGTTGGACCACCATGCATGCCATAATGGGGAAGCAGGCGGTGTATATTTGCTATAATTTGTAAAAAAAACTCATTAGCCACCGCATTTGGCGTTTAGGGACGTGAGAGCAAACATACTGCTGCTGATACATGTTATCGAACGCAGTCCGCGCGCGGGTCACAGCTGCATCTAGAGCGGTCCGAATAAACATCTTCCATTCAGCCTGAAAGTTTATTACGATACCTGGACCATTGACCGAGTACCAACTGTCATAGAAGCCCATATGTTGATACATAGCCTCGTATGAAGCACAAAACATGTCCCAGATTTCTGGAGTATTGAGGTAGGTGAAGACTAGGCCTATAATGATGACAAAGGGAAGTAGTTAGTTCATTATTCCAAATTCAGAACAGATACAAAGAATATTGTAAGCCTTACCAACTTCCTTAGCTACCAGGAGCTGCTCTTCTGCAGTCTGTTGTTTGAATTTGGTCATGTCTATTACTTTAGTTCCCTGGAATACCTACCATCCGTCAGTACACACCAAAGCAGGATCGTAAAAGCTCAGGATGCTGCTTGGCCACGTCTGCCAACAAAAACTTAGCGAATATGAGACTTACACTGCCTTTCCTGTGATTAGGTCTTGCGAGAAAGATTGACAGTCTGTCCAAGTGATCTGAGCAACCGAGTTCAGATAAGAGAATTTCCGGAAGCGCGGCATCATAAGGTCTCCGCAGCCCATTTGAGGTTTTAATTGGGAACAAATCCTGATTATTGATGAAATCATCAATAAAAGTGCAGTCAGCCAATGGTGGGGAGTAGTGTACTGTTGGATCGATATCGTTCAATTTCCCCTTCGTCAACCAAAAGTTAAAAAAATCGGGAATAAGCTGGCCTTCAAACGGGTGTTCGGCTACTCGTTGCTTTCTATTAGTCCTGTTGCATTATATACTCTAGTAGAAAAAAAGAAAATGGGCCCTGGATACTTACTTTCGTACTGTGGTCTCACAGGCTTAGATCCTCCGAACCCATCAGGGATATACGTGGTATCTGCTGGCGTGACTTTGCCCGCATTCCAGTTTGTGCAAGAAGCCGATGTGTTGCCCCAATACTTGGATACCGTATCCCATTTGCCATTCTGAATGCCATCCCAAGGAAAGGACGCTTGGTTAGGGAAAGAAGGATATTTATACGGCTGGAGGGGCCAGTATGTCATGTCGCAAACCGTAAACTCCTTAGAACCCATTGTCGCCACATTGGGTTTTCGTTTTTCGATTTGAGAGAAATTGTTTGCACTGTCCTGCTCATCTCTTTTAAAAATGAACGGTGAATCCAGCCACGGGTCTGGGTGCGGCTCACAAATAG
Source organism: Trichoderma camerunense (assembly GCF_050948025.1). NCBI lineage: Eukaryota > Fungi > Ascomycota > Sordariomycetes > Hypocreales > Hypocreaceae > Trichoderma > Trichoderma camerunense. The sequence continues at coordinate 897,927 of NW_028145360.1, read as the reverse complement.
AGCAGGGTGACATATCGGAAAAACCATAGCGATAGTCCATCGAAACACATCCACAGCACCAGTTCCCTTCTTCGTCATCAGAACTGCACGACATGCCATCCGTGCACGGGAACTTAGTCTTGCGATAGGAGTCGCCAAATGTAAGATGGCCCCGATTTTCACCGAAATAGAGATTTGGATTAATGATTGCGTCCCCCCCGTAGCCCCAACCACCCATTGAGCCTATCTGTCGAGAGTGAAGGGCATTCTTACTAGACTCAGCTTGGGCATTATCCTTTGTGCGATCATCGGTAGAGGTAATTATGCCACCATATGTTGGCTCTGTGGTTGATCTAGAGGCATTTTGATGGAATAATCTTTCTCTCTTCTCCAGAGACTTATTTATACCTGGATAACACTTATGCTCCCCGCTAGGTTTTTGCTTAGAACTATAATTAGCATGATAAATAAAACAAACGTATGTAGGGAATCTTACTCGGTCATAGATGAGTTCTGCCATTGCATCGCTAGGGATGTCGTCCCAGCCAAGAGATTCACTGTTCAAAGTTGCACGAGTCAGTCTTTAGATCCATTATTACATATAAGCAATGCACGAATGTCCAAAGTGATACGTGAAAGAAAGAATAACCCTGCCATATCCCTTAGATAGACTAGAATTAACCTATCGGAATGGCTCTAGTTGGTACTTACGCTTTGTCAACTACTTGGTAGATACTGGTACTGTTCACGGGTATGTTAGTCAATCGAGAACTCATTGATCCCGCATATTCAACGTATTGCGAACTCACGTCACGTCGTAGTCAGTACACAGGCTCCCAGAATTCTCTTCTTTCCCCTGAGAGAATGTAAAGAGTTCCATAGTATTGTATGCAAGTTCCAACTATCATCAGTTAGTACGTCTAATAGATGTGAAGAATCGAGTGTACTCACCTTAGGCGTGCCAAGTACCCGTTTAAACAGATCTCCAAATATGAGGAAATTCATCTCTAGCCCAAAGGTGAGGACTGTACCAATGGCAATTTGTCCACCATAGGATGAAGTACCATAGAGGACGTCATCCTGAGGAATGGAAAGTTTATTCTTCTGACGTTTATCGTCATCGATCTCTTGAAAGGGATTCGATTGAGAGGGAAAGTTAGCTTGGAAATCGCCAAGGTCGGTAATAATGCGCGTGGTCATTCGTCCATCAAATGTGACCGTACTGCTTGAAAAGTCATGACCGCTCGATCCATTTAGTGTAGCCATCTCGTATTTGACCTTATAATATGGGTTAAAAGATATAATTCCTCCGGAGGTTGCGGTACTAATAGTGTGACCTTTGAGATTAAAAACGTCTTCCTGACTTAAGGCTGGATTGCCCATGCGAGCTTTAGATATATCAATATCTCCAACGCCTCCAATGCCATAAGTCAGGTCCGTCTGGCCAGTTGCTTTAAGAAAACCATGGGCCTGATCGACATCAAGTTTAGCGTTTTTTAAAGTCGCCTATTTGTATTCTGGTTAGCTACTGCTTCTTGTTGAGAATGCCATATCAATAAGAAACTATTGAGAAATAAGGGTCGTACGATCATGGAAAACCCAAACCAAAACTTTGCGTCTATAGTGCCCTGAACAAAGGCGCCGAAGCCTTCGCCGAAGCTTGTGCCATTGATATCACAGTCTCCTGCAGTCTGCCAGAAGAGAATGGTATTCAAATCGTCCTTGATTTTTGTAGCATCGCTAGGAGACCAATCAAAATGTTCTTTTTCAAACACCGAGTTCCAGTCAACGGTAGTGGGAGCAAAAAATCGAGACTTTAGGCCGTCTATGTCGCGGCTTTGGATACCCGGCGTATCAACAAGATGGTCCCAGTAGCCTTTAACGTTGGAGTAATCCACTCGAATGCTTGTATTATTCGTGTCTCTTCTCATTAGGCCGAGATTAAAGTCGAAAGAAAAGTCATAGACCGGGGAGGTGGGAATCCTGCCTCCTACACTGGAAGGGATTGACTGATCTATACATCGATTAGTCGTACTTGAAAACATTAACTAACAAGGTATATGGTGGCCAACCAGCTGAAATTTCCAGAGAAATGGCTCTAGCGAACGAATTCGGAGCGCACTGTAGTAGACTCTGATTAGTAGGTAGCGATGATTAAAGAAAGGTGATATGGAGAACATGACTGACATTGTCTGGCATCTCGACAATAGTTCCTTCAACCCCGCGTTCCAAGACACGAAAACACTCTTTCAAATCATCACTTAGGCATGTTACTCTAGCCTTTTGTGCTTCATCTTTCGGTTGGTCTTTAACCCTGGAAGGGCAATCAAGAAATACCATGGGCTCGGGATTGCCGTCTCTCTTCCTTAAGTTTGTGACAACATGCGAGTCACCTACAATTAAGAGAAAGCCGAATGGGCCGGAACCAGGGCTGGGGTCAGCTAAAGAACCACTGCTACCGAATGGAACAAAGCCAAATGCTGGCTTGGTGTCTAAGAGAGGGAGGTCTTCTGTTGGAAACAAATTCTTGAGATCAACAAGCGAGTATGAGCTGTCAATTCCAGTGGGGCTAATAGGGCCTGAGACAGCCCTGAGCGCATCGAGCCCGCTGCTATCAAGATCGAGGGCCCATATCAAGAGTCCCGAGAGGCCAAGTTTATTGGCATAGTCAATCTTGGCTTGGAATGTAATCTCATCATCATATCTTGCATTATTCATGTCAGCTCGTCCTAGGATTTGTTGTGGGCGAGATATCTCGTAGAAGGGTAAGGACTCACGAAACCCAACTGTCGTTGCCATATGCCATATACCTGACGGCTGCGTCCTTATCCAAGTATGAGGTAGCACCAGTTTGATCAAGGATAGATTGGACCTCTGCGATTGCTGGTGTCAGAATTCTCTCTGAAATGCTGTCACTGCGCAAAGGCCTCAAGATACACTAACCTCTGTATGACAAGATGCCCGCGGTGCCAGTACACTGGCCCGCATCTCCAGGGCCACTGAAGGGGCAGCCTGGTTTCCAGCAAGATGCAGATTTGAGATTAAACGTTCGGCCATAAAATGCTAAGCCCAGGACAATGCTAGAAGGCTCGACCTCTGCTCGCCAAAACTGTGCGTAGTCACATCACCGTCAGCACAGTGGTTGATAAAAGCCGTCATATGACCTAGCAGATACATCAGACTCACCAAGTCTAAAGCGAGGTCAATTTCCGTAAGGTTGGTGTGTGCAAGAACTTGACTTCCAATCGGGTTTTTGCTATCCCAGATTCCATGAAGATCATAAGACATGAGATTAATCCAATCAGCATAGGCTGCCATGCCTTTGATATCAAAGTGCCGTAGGTACCAGTATGACGTCGGAGCAGTAAAGGTTATAATGTAATCCTTCCCGCTAGTATTGGTGGTTTCTCTTAAGTCTTTAAGCAAGGCAACATAGTTGGCAGCATCCGCGTCGCTGCCACCGCGATCATCCGCGCCGGGGTATTCCCAATCTATAAATAGAATTAGCATTCGCTATGGTTCACTTTTTAGCTGCTATTTGAAGGCAAAAGGTCCGAAAATGGTCATTTAAAATGTCCGTTGACCCGTTGGGCAATACTTAGGGGTAAATCGCAAACCACGTGGAAGAGATTGCTTTACTGCGATCCATGTAAGCTCAATACTTACCAAAATCTATCATAAATGATTAGCACTCCAGTAACAAATTGCAAGTCTCTCGGGTCCCGGGGTTTTTGTAGCTCACCAACTCCATCATATCCATATTCAGACAAGAATCCCAATAGGTTCTGAATAAACGTGGAGCGGTTACCCGATGAAGCGGCTATCGTAGGGAAAACGCTGCGCCAGGGACCAGGATCGCTGAATGACCAGCCTCCCAGCGAGATGATAATCTTTAGACTGGGATTTCGAGCCTTTAAATTGCCTACATTTCTGTAAATGTCAGATGGTACACCGTCCATGTTAGTGATTTTCAAGTCCTGGGAAATGTATCCAAAAGCAACATTTAGATGAGTGAGATATGTAACGGGAATCTCTCCAACGTCCATGTTTCCGCATGTGTGCTGTGAATTCCATGCTTCCCAGTAGCCAATTATCCTCTTTTGAGTGTTGCTTGGTGTGCCTGAGGGCTTAGGTTGTACACAATTAGACTGACACCCGTTGGAACAGAAGTTTGCAGTAGTCCCACAGAAGCCAAATTCAGAGCAACAGATATTGAGAGGACAAACAGCGCCAAGAGTTTTAGCATATTTGCCACATTCAGCAACAGCGTCGCAGTTAGATTGACAGCCTTTGCCACAGTATATTGGACCATAGCCACACCAACCGCTGTCACCACAGCAGGCGTTGTTGAAACATGGCTTATCAGGGCCACATGTGAAATCGCCCTGGCCAGAAGCGTTTAGCGTGTCCGTCTTTGTTTCTAGATCTGCAAAGAGATGAGGCGATGATTGGGGATTGGCTGTCACCGAGAGTTTGTTGGCTTCTATGCGACGAATATGATGTTGGTAGTGATGGTGATGGTGAGGAGATGCTGCGACGGGTTTCAGTACAATGGGAATGTTAGAGGACAGAACTGTAAGTAGAAGGCCGGCAAAGAGCCATGATGGCTGCTGCCTTAGTGACACCATAATGGCAAAGCGAAAATCTCTCAAGGTTGAAGATTGGTAGAAACAAGAGGCATTAGCAACAGCAATAAGTACTTTGACTCCTGCCTAAACAGACAAATTGAATTGAATAGACGGTGCCCAAAAATGCCCTCGTACGACGTCAACTGAGCCTCTCATGACTCGGAGATAGGAAAGCTGCATAGACGTTTGTGCCACCCCAAAAAGGTCTTCTCCGTATTAACATCAGCACAGGTCTGGTTTACATGTGAATCCTTATTTTGTTTCGTAATTGTATTTAACATAACCGACATCTGGCGGCGCGAGACTCTTGTTTTCTATAATCGAGCCCGTAGTTATCCCACAGTAATACCTACGGTCATTCAGCCCTGGAGTAGACAGCCTAATGAGGAATGAGACGAAGATATTTTTTCTTAGGGGAGAATGATATATTAGTGGAACTAAGAGTCTGAAGCCGTGAACTGATCAAAGGTGTCGACGGACTAACACAGGGGAGAAGGTGCAAAAGAGACATAAAGATGCAAAAGCCAAGTCTGTATTAGTACTTCTCCTAGGCTGTTGTGAATATGCAGTTTTCATGGAGTGGGCCATACCGCATGTCTTCGTATAGAACAGACATACGGTGTGTATTTAATAGGCAATTAATACAGACAAGCGTGGTTAGCAAAAACGTACTCAGTACAAAGGTATGAATAACTAACTATAATAATAACCTTAACATGTTTGGGGAGGATTTTGACTAGGTTTCCCCCCCACTCTGTGCGTTTCCGTCAGTCCCACATCTCCAGGACATCTCAGCCAACAGCGACCGAGAAAATGTGTCCGATGCTGACCTATTTTCAGGTGTGTACGACACAAACAGAAATGAATCCTGCGCTCACCGATATTTTGATCTCAGCTTGGAAAGAAAAAACTAAAGAGAAAGGGGGCGAGGGAGAGAGATCTCCGCCAATACTAGTCAATGGAGTCAAGGCTTGATGGATCAGGGAGTGGATATCAGCTTTCTACAAACAATCTGCGTATATTTGGCGGTCAAGTCAATCGTGCTTGAAGTAATAGAATCAAAGGATTGGCCGCTGTAAATATCTCACCCATGTTCTTGTCTTTCTCTCTGTCAAATTGGCCTTGGTCTATTATCCATTCTAGTAATGTCTCTCTGTCTCTTTCTCTTTGCCTAGTCGATCATTCTCCTCTTCCACTCGAAGAATCCAGCCTATGAAGCTACAATGAAATATCAGCACCTGAGTCTGGGGCTTCTCACCCTAGCTGGAGTATCGGCTTTCGAGGCAGCAGTATTTAGGAGCAATTGCCAGCAGTATACTGTCATTTCAAATGATACGTGCATCGGTATCTGCAGTCATAATAATATCACCTATGCTCAACTACTTTCTTGGAATCCAGGAATTGATCCCGGATGCTCGTATGTGTCTATTATAAGAGCAGATATTATGACATATGACAGAGATGCTAAACAAGAATATCGAATACTACAGGAATCTCGCGAGCTTCATCGATAGCAGCATATGCCTTAGTAACCCTCAGGGCCAATTCTCAATAACTAGGAACACAATCAGTGCAACTGTAATTGCGACCACAACAGCGCAAGTCTTCTATTTCCTGTTAAAGCGAATCATGGCGCGATTAACATCTGCAACAGTGTTGTCCCATCGCCAACATTAAACCAGACGACTTCTCGTTGTGCCCAATATTACCTGATTTCTGGTGGAGACGATTGTTCCCTCCTGGCTACAAAATTTGGCATCACTCTCAAGGACTTGTAAGCCGTCATGCCGTCTTTCAAGTGTTCCCAACAGTATATACGACTAACCCCGGACCTCACAGCATCTTCTTAAACTCGGAAGTATGGTCCAATTGTACAAACCTAGAGCTAGGCTACTATTACTGTGTCCAACCTGTCGGATATATTTCCACCTATCCTGGATATGGCCCTCGCGCTACAGTACCGCTCTTTAACCAGATTCCTACTACTTCACTGCCAAAAATTGACAATCCTCTAGCGAATTGGCCAGTGAACGATTCTATCATCCCCATCGCGAATAATACGCGGAAAGATTGCTATGAGTGAGAAGATCGCCGGCTCTTCCGTCATCCACTCAAGTTTGGATATTACTAACTTCTTGTCAATTGCTACAGCTACATTTTCATGAATAACACAAATACTACGGAAAACCTAGCTGCAGACTGTTGGAATCTGGCTTGGGCTTATGGAATCACTCGTGAGGTATGACTGACTCGAAAGCATCAATTGTTAGCTTGATTCTCCTCCTTAGGTTTCGTCCTTCTCCATGCCTTCGTCGATGTGTCGCCGACTAGCTGACAAGCTGCGATTTTAGGAGCTTGTTCTTTGGAATCCATCACTTGAAAAAAACGATACTTCTTTCAGCACCCTGGCCCCCGAGGAATCATCATGCATACAGGTAGCTAGCCCAACCACTGTCTCCAGCGGTTCCAGCGTTTCTGTCGATAGATATACCTATCCATGCACGCTTGCCGCAAATACTTCTTATTGCGTACTCTTGGTATCTCCCACACCTGGTAAGTAACCGTACCTGTAAACTCGAGGTCTTCGTGTCTACCTATTCGAACAACTATGGGCAACACCAATACGAGCTGTTAACCTTTTCAATGTACTTACCAGCCCCGTCAACACCCATTATTCCCCCTGGGCCCCGCGCAAGTGGTCAAGTAACCAACTGCACTAATTGGTATACACCAGTGGCAAGCGTTTCTTGCGCGAAGATCCTGAAAATGTTTCGTCTTACAATTGACCAATTCCATTTCATGAATCCGTCGGTCAATCGAGATTGCTCGACACTTGTCGTGGGTACACATTATTGTGTTACGACGGAACGTGGCGGTGCACCTCTAGGGTATTACGATGATGACGACAATGACGAAACTTACACTACAACAATAGGGGGGACAACAAGCAGTGGAACAGGAATTGTTACGCCGTCACCCGTGCAGACCGGAATGACATCTGCGTGTGATAACTTCTATAAAGTTCAGATAGCAGACGGCTGCTCTGATATTGCACAAAACTACAGTATTTCACTGGGCAACTTTTACGCTTGGAATCCTGCAATCAAGACGGATTGTTCAGGGCTCCATGCCAGTGTTTACGTCTGCGTTGGGGTCTTGACATCAACTAGAACTACTTCAGTTGTTACTACTCTGCCAATTGGCGTTACAACTCCCACCCCGATACAGAGTGGAATGGCTAGAAACTGTAAGAAGTTTCACAGTGTTCATGCCGGAGACGAGTGTGCCACAATCGCGAGCAGTGAGAGCATCCCCCTGGCTTCCTTTTACGCCTGGAACCAAGCCATCAAGACAAACTGTAGCGGACTTCAGGCGGGCGTCTATGTTTGTGTTGGTGTACAAACGAGTTTACATTCCCTTACCTCTACCACCATCCCCACGCCTACTGAGATATTGACCCCTGGGCCAACGTAAGGTGGCATGGTTTCTGGCTGCAACGGGTTTCGAGATGTACCAGCTGGTGATGAATGCTAGAATACACCAACAAATAAAGAACTCATTTGTCCTCTTTCCATGGGTGGAATCTAGCGGTCAAGACAGACTGCTCTGGGCTCTAGGCTGTATGTCTGCATTGATACAACAACCATAACTACTGTAGTAACCTGTAGCTATGAATAGTGGACAGAGAATCAGAATCAAATAAGTTGCATTAAAATACCTAAGCTGGGGTGGTAATAAACAACTGGTTTAGGATTGATTAAATCTTCATTTCGTCCAGTTCTAGGCAGTACCGCATTTCTTGGGGCGGGGGGGGGGGGCCGCGGGCCGGGCCGGCGGGGGGCGCGCCCGCCGCCGGGGGCCGCAGCCAGC